>NW_012105331.1:1175642-1191829 GCF_000951045.1 Mandrillus leucophaeus
GTTACAAAGTGGTGGCAGATCTATGCCTGCTTTTACATTTTAATGGCCCCTCTCAACCTCTGGCTGTTACTTCTCTATCTTTTCTCAGTTGTCCCTTAACAGTCTATTCTAACCCCTGTAAAACAAGGACTAAAAGTACCAACCTCATTGTTATGAGTTTAAGAGAAGGCCCAGCACTAAGCCAGGCTCTCAGGAAAATTCAAACAGTTCCTCCTTGCCCTTCAATATAGCTCCTTCTCATCTGTCACGGGCTGAGGAACCACTGAGCCTATAAACCAAGCACACGGGTATAAGTCCACAGACCAGATAAAGGCCTAGATGGTAACGTATTAATACTTGGGTTTTGTCACTCCACCACCAACTTCCAGGCTAAGGAAGGGCAGACTTAGTGAGCAGTTCCAAGACCACTGAGTTCATGGTTCCCTGTGGCTGCCTCCCTTGTACCTCCATCATGATCAGGGCTTGAGGAGGGTCCTCTCAATTCCCTTTGCCACGCTTGGAAAAGCATGAGGGATGCAGCACAGGCTGAAAACTGAGTGACCAACCCCAGGGAGTTGATGGGGAACACTGGCAAGCCAATCACAAAGTTGATGCCATTTGCCCTTAGGGAGGAGAGGCGGGGCCTGGGCAAGGACAACAGCTGGACCAATCACAAAGTTGATGCCATTTGCCCTTAGGGAGGAGAGGCGGGGCCTGGGCAAAGAGGACCACTGGAAGGTGAAGGACAGGCCTGGCTCTCAGTAGTGGTAGTGATCCAGCTTGAAGGGATTATCACGGGACATGCCCAGATATTGGGCCTGCTTCTCAGTCTGCTTGGTCAGTTTCATGTTCACCTTGCCCAGATGGGCTTCAGCCACTGCCTCATCCAGCTTCTTGGACAGGAAGTGAACCTCAGTGGGGTACTTGTTTGAGTGGGTTCACAGCTCAATCTGCACCATCACATGGTTGGTGAAGGAGTTACTCATCCTAAAGCTGGGTTGGTCCATAGCACAACCCAGGTAGACCAGCTGACACTCAGCCAGCAGGATGGTGCCACGCCCGTTCTTTAGCCAGTACTGGTCCATCTGGGGCTTGATGTTCATCTTCTTCATAGCATTCTTGTTGAGCCACCTGACATCGATTTCCACATCAGAGTGTCCGGTGTTACACACGATGGCATCATCCTTCGTCTGTTCAAAGTGCCTGTTGGGCAGCTAGCCAAGCATGATGTCAACCTAGCCTGTGGTGGTGACAAAGATGTTGCCCTCCTGACAGGCCTCGTCCATGGTGGTCCCCTCATAGCCCTTCATGGCAGCCTATAGTGCATTGATGGGGTCGATCTCGGTGATAATGATGTGAGCGAGCCCCGAAACCCTGCAGGGCCTGGGCATAGCCCTTGCCCACATCACCATAGTCAGCTACCACAGCTACCTTGCTGGCAATCATCACACCTATGGCCTACTTGATGCCATCTATGAGGGACTGGTGGCAGCCATAGAGGTTGTCAAACTTGCTCTTGGTGACAGAGTCATTAACGTTGATGGTGGACACCTTCAGGATCCCACTGTCCATCATCTTGTATAGGTTGTGGACCTCAGTCGTGGTCTCCTCAGAGATGTCTCTGATGCCCAACAAGAGCTGTGGGTACTTAGTGTGGGTGAGGTTGGTAAGGTCCCCACTGACGTCCAGAATCATGTTGAGGAGCTTGTCCTTGAAGTACAGTGTCTGCTTGATGCACCACAGGTACTTCTCCTCCATTTCACCCTTCCAGGCATTCACTGGACTCCCAGCCTTGGCAGTGGCAGCTGCTGATGGTCCTGGATGGAGAAGATGTTGCAGCTGGACCACTGCACTTCAGCACCCAGGACAAGGATGGTCTCAGTGAGGACAACTGTCTCCACGGTCACGTGCAGGCAGCCGGTGATGCAGACACCCTTCAGTGGCTTGGAGGCTCAGTACAGCTCCTGCATGTGCATCAGGCCTGGCTTCTCATTCTCCTCAGTGTCCAGGGCCTTCCACCCCCAGGCAGCCAAACCAGTGTCAGCAACTTCGTAGGGTAGTTAATGAGACATACTGGTGGTGCTTCTGCACAGAATGATGGACATGGGCAAACAGAACCAAGCCTCAAACTGGGGACAGGCACAGGGCCGGCAGCACTGGGCAGGGCAACAGTGGTATTTGTAATGGATAGTCAGGGAAGGACTCCCTGTGAAAGTGACATTTCCATAGAGCCTTTGGTGAACAGAGGGAATAAGCCATGGATACATGTGGGAGAAGAGCAGCCAGGCAGTGGGAGCGGCACAGGTGAAGGCAGTGAGGCAGGAAAAGGTGGGTGTGCTGGAGGAACAGCAAGGAGGCCATATGGCTGGCATAGAGTGAGTGAGTGGGATCATGATAAGAGATGATCTCAGAGGGGTGGGAAGGGAATGGAGCACAGATTACATAGGACTTTGTAGGTCACTAAAATATGTTTATCCAGAATAATGCAAGAAGTGAATAATGTTAATAATTTATTTTAAAAATGTAGCTTTTATTCATATGATACAATTAGCAACATTGTATAAAAATTTTCATTGCAATTTTTTTTTTTTTAGCCAAAGCATAAGTATCCTGTGGTTTATTTACTGAGCATTTATTCTTTTCTATCCATCTGTTTTTTATTGCCTAAAGACAATGATTACCACTGGTAAAGGCTTCACATAAAATAAATTTAACAGTTTATTTGAGCAATAAAGGATTCATGAATGAGGCAGCACTCAAAATTGGAATAAGTTCAAGGCTGAGTGCAGTGGCTCATGCCTGTAATTCTAATACTTTAGGAAACTGAGGTGGGAGGATCGCTTGAGCCCAGGAATTCAAAACGAGCCTAGGCAACATGGTGAGACCTTGTCTCTACCAAAAAGTTAAAAAAAAAAAAAAAAAAGCCCAGCATGGTGGTGCATGCCTGTAGTCCCAGCTGCTTGGGAGGCTGAGGTGGGAGGCTTGCTTGGACCTGGGTCAAGGCTGCAGTGAGGTGTGATCGTGTCACTGCCCTCCAGCCTGGGTGACAGCACAAGACTTTGTCTTAAAAAAAAAAATAGAAAAAAAAGAATAACTTCAGAGAGCTCCACTTTAACAGCATGAGCAGCAGCATGCTTATAGGCCGAACATGGAGGCAAAAGTAAAGAAGTAACTTCATTGGCTACAGCTAGGCATTTGCCTTGCTTGGGCATGATCCAGTGGAAAGTCCCTAGTTATATGACAAACAGCTGGCTGGCTGTCATTGGCTGGTAGTTCGCTCTATGATTGACTGAAGCGTGGCTTGGGGTGTGTGTGTTTAAATTTAATCAGTTTCTCAGAGAACGAAGAGAAGCTAAGCAGAGCATACATACTCAAGTATTTACATCTCCAATTTACCCATCAAATAAATGACTTCCCTGGGGAAGAGCTAATAAAGAGGTGCAGGAAGGTCAGGAGCTACACTAATTACATTCCCTCCACAAGGAAGAAACATCAAAAGTGGGAGAAAAAGTTCCTCCCTCGTGATTGTCCAACAATCTAAAAAAAAAAGAAAACTCTAGTTCACAGACATATAAGATATTAGCATCATGAAAAAGAGGAACATGCCAGGCACAGTGGCTCACGCCTGTAATCCCAGCAATTTGGGAGGCCGAGATGGGCAGATGACGAGGTCAGGAGATCAAGACCATCCTAGCTAACACCGTGAAACCCCGTCTCTAATAAAAAAAATACAAAAAATTAGCCGGGCGTGGTGGCGGGCGCCTGTAGTCCCAGGTACTTGGGAGGCTGAGGCAGGAGAATGGGATGAACCTGGGAGGCAGAGCTTGCAGTGAGCTAAGATCGCGCCACTGCACTCCAGCCTGGGCGACAGAGCGAGACTCCGTCTCAAAAAAAAAAAAAAAAGAGGAACATTTGCTAGAATTTAAAGACCCAGAGATTTGATGATGCATATGAATAGCTAAAGATAATACACTCATAAGTAATTTTTTTCTTTTTTTCTTTTTTTTGAGACGGAGTCTCTCTTTGCCTAGGTTGGAGTGCAGTGGCGCAATCTCAGCTCACTGCAACCTCCGCCTCCTGGACTCAAGCAATTCTCCTGTCTCAGCCTCCTAAGTAGCTGGGATTACAGACTCACGCCATCATGCCTGGCTAATTTTTGTATTTTTAGTAGAGAGGTGTTGGCCAGGCTGGTCTCTAACTCCTGACCTCAGGTAATCCACCCACCTCAGCCTCCCAAAGTGCTGGGATTAAAGGCATGTGCTACCGCGCCTGGCCTGAGTTTTATTTTCTAATATGAAGTTATACTTCTCTCTAATTGGACTGAACTTACCTCAATAAGGTAAGAGATGCCCTCTCATTCTATGATTTCATGAGTTAATGAACAACTCTGTTTACTTTTTAATCCCTTCTTGATTTTACAGTTAGGTCTTCTCTCTGCCCTTGTTTGTTTCATTTAAGCTAATTAGAGTTTTAATCTGGTTAGTAGGTTATTGAGGGGTTCCCCATTCCACTGATTACTTTGTCTTCTTCTGAACCTTCCCTGCTTTTATTAGCTCTTTCTTACAGTTGTGATACTTGGAATACAGTATTAGAAATGGAGATGCACAGGGTTTTATCCCAACAAGGGAAACTTTTCAGTGTTTAAGCCTATCACACAAAATTTTTACGTACTGATGGAGATCAGCAAAGACTTACTTTATCTTCTTTTTTTTCTGTTGTTGTTGTTGAGACGGAGTCTTGCTCTGTCACCCAGGCTAGAGTGAAGTGGTGCCATCTAGGCTTACTGCAATCTTTGCCTCCCAGGTTCAAGCGATTCTCCTGCCTCAGCCTCCTGAGTAGCTAGGACTACAGGCGTGTGCCACCACGCCCGGCTACTTTTTTGTATTTTTAGTAGAGATGGGTTTTCACCATGTTGACAAGGCTGGTCTCAAACTCCTGACCTCAAGCAATCAGCCTGCCTCGACTTCCCAAAGTGCTAGGATTACAGGCATGAGCCACTGTGCCCGGCCAGTCTTACCTTATCTTTTTATGAACTCAGTCATAAAAAGGAATGAAATAATGTCTTTTGCAGCAACTTGGTTGGAGCTGGAGGCCATTATTCTAAGTAACTCAGAAATGAAAAACCAAATATCATATGTTCTCACTTATAAGTGGGAGCTAAACTATGAGGATGTAAAGGCATAAGAATGATATAACAGACTCTGGGAACTTGGGAGGAGAAGGGAGAGGGAGGTGAGGGAGAAAAGGCTACATATAGTAGTCTTTTGGGCACGGCTTACACTGCTCAGGTGATGGGTGCACCAGAATCTCAGAAATCACCGCTAAAGAACTTATCCAGGTAACTGAAAACCATCTGTACCCCAAAAACTATTGAAATAAAAATAAAAATAAACTTCTTATGAATTGTCTCTGCAATTTTGTCATATTAACATTAACTGGCAAAATGAGAATCCCATTCAACAACCATAGGAACTGTTGAGCTATAAATGTATTGAGTTGAGATCATAACATCAACACACATACTTAAGTATTTTCTATATATTTACAAAAAATAGCTATTAAATTTTAGCTGTAGTAATATTTTAAAGGAAGCACATAACTTAAAGAAGATACTTCTTTAAGTAAAAATTCTAAAAAAAAAAAAAAATATGGCTGGGCCCAGTGGTTTACACCTGTAATCCCAGCACTTTGAGAAGCCAAATCAGTATAATATCTTGAAGCCAGGAGTTTGAGACCAACCTGGGCAACATAGTGAGACCCTGTCTCAATGATAATAATAATAATAATAATAATAATAATTTCTATGGAGTGGCTCGTGCCCGTAGTCCCAGCTATATGAGAGGCTGGGGTGGGAGGACTGCTTGAGCCTAAGAGGTTGAGGCCGCAGAGAACCATGATTGCTTCACTGCACTCTAGCCTGGGCAACACAGCAAGACCTTGTCTTTAAAAAGAGAAAAAAATTCTAAAAAAATTTCTGCAATTTATTCTCATTTATGTGACTCCTAACTAACAAGTAATACAAGGTCATCTATGGGACTAGAAGTGTAATGTTTTTATGGAGTGCTTCTTCCAAATCATTGGTAAATGTATTAAATAATACATGCCTGGTGGTTTTCAAACTTCCATGTTATCAAGCAATACACGGCTTGAATAAACAGTACAACAATACCCAGTGTAGGCCCAAAACAAAAACTTGCAAACTTGCAAACTCAGGGCTAAACAAATGCATGGGATCCTCTAGTCTCTCACCAACCCATAGAAAGCGGTGTTTGCTGCTGATATGACTGGACACACCTTTGAAAGTGTTTCAGAAGAGAGATCAGACTCACTGCCACCTCATTTATCCATGAAAGAGTTTGGAGGGAGCAGGGATCACTCAGCCAATTTGGAAAATGTGAGTGTTGGTCTATATAACAAACTTTTAGACACCCATCACCTGGGGAGTTTTCCATATCAATCCTGCTTTCTGCCTTAGGCTGAGCCAGCTTGTTGCTTAGCTGCCCGATGAGAGCCGGAGTACCTGGGTTGTCTAGTAGACAGATGAGTGTGTCTTTCCATAAGTATGTATGACAGCCAACCTGGTGTTTTCACTCAGTAGGTAAAGAGATGGAGCCAAGAATTTTTTTTTTTTTGAGACAGAATCTTACTCTGTAGCCCAGGCTGGAATGCAGTGGAGTGATCTCAGCTTTCTGCAACCTCCACCTCCCAGGTTTAAGCAATTCTCCTGCCTCAGTCTCTGGAGTAGCTACAACTACAGGTGCACGCCACCATGCCCAGCTAATTTTTGTATTTTTAGTAGAAATGGGGTTTCGCCATGTTGGCCAGGCTGGTCTTGAACTCCTGACCTCAATCAATCCACCCGCCTCAGCCTCCCAAAGTGCTGGGATTATAGGTGTGAGCCACTGCACCCAATCCCAAGAAGCATTTTTAAATGCTCATGGTGACTCTCATGCTGGTGGTCACAGATTGCCCCTGAAGAAAGAAACACTACCCAGTCATGAGACAACATTCTCTTCAATCTGAATTTGCTTTTTAAATAGCTGTGAGAAATCTTGCGGAAGATTTCTGAAATTTTAACTAGATGATGAGATTCTTTATATAGTTACTGGGAGTTTATAATCTTATCTCTGTAATATTTTTAAATTCTAAATCTCCCAGTATGTCATTCTATAATCTGCCAAATGCAGAGGTACAATGTATAAACCATTTTTAATGGTTCTTTTTGTGATAGAAATGTATGAAAGGGCAATGCCATTCTGGTTGTTTTTCCTACATTTATATAACAAATTATAACAAAACTGTTAAAAAGTTTTGTCACTGAGGTGCGAGGATATTATGTATGTAAACATATAGTAAGAGTGTGAATATGTGTCCTCTCTGTGGGTCAGAATAGTGTGTGAACTGGGTATTTCTTTTTTGAGACGGAGTCTTGCTCTGTCACCCAGGAGGCTGGAGTGCAGTGGCGCGATCTGCTCACTGCAAGCTCCGCCTCCCGGGTTCACGCCATTCTCCTGCCTCAGCCTACCGAGGAGCTGGGACTACAGGAGCCCGCCACCACGCCCGGCTAATTTTTTGTATTTTTGTAATTTTGTATTTATAAATAATTTTTTGTATTTTTAGTAGAGACGGGGTTTCACCGTGTTAGCCAGGATGGTCTTAATCTCCTGACCTCGTGATCCACCCGCCTCAGCCTCCCAAAGTGCTGGGATTACAGGCGTGAGCCACCATGCCTGGCCATGACCTGGGTATTTCTATGATTACATAGTACTTCTGTAGATAGGTGAGCATATTTCAGAATGTAATGGAGTGTCTGTGTATTGTATATAAATGGAGAAAAATGAGATGACTGGATGAGCTGGTTTATATATCTCTGTCTAGGAGTGTGATAATTTAGATTATGGGAAAATTCATAAGTAGATTTTTTCATTGTTTCATAATTGGACTATATGCAAAAGACGAAGTGATTTATATTTTCTTCTTTTTATGAGAAAAGTGTGAAATATGATTAGCAGATTATATTGATGATTTCTGTTGTTCCAACTCATGTTTCAATATGGATAAACACAAAATTTCCATAGAATCTTGTATATGAAAAAATCTCATATTTATGTTACAAAAAGATTAAATATACACAGTAGGTGCTCAGTGTATGTTACCTGACTGCAAATGTAGCTGACACCAAGGAAGGAAAATTAAGGAGTGGTTTAGTACACTTCAGTAATCTCCACCAGCAACCCCTCTCCTATTCTTTAATGGAGACAGGGAACACTTTTATCAATTTTGTTGTAAATCACCATGTAAATACACCTTCAAGCCTGCCCTTCCAAGCTGATTGGATTCCTATGCGCTTAATATACACAAAATCCGAAACTGGCAATGACTCTGATTCACTAATATATGTTGCCTTTGAGATAATCTGGCTCTCTTTCCACAATTAATTTATTTTTCACAATAAATTTGTTACTCTATTTAGCAACAAGATCAGGTAGACTGACAGACAAGATCATTTAAAATCCCTATGTCTCCAAATCTCTTCCTCTGACTTATGCCACCATTAAAAATTCATTCCTTACTATGAAAATGTAGCATCTTGACTTGAGACCAGGAGTTTGAGATCAGCCTGAGCAACACAGCAAAACCAGTCTTGGAAAAGAAAATTAAAAAAAAAAAAAAAAAAAAAAAAGAGGTAGCATCTCTGGTACAACCTTCTGTCTTAGCATTTAACTATTTTCAACTATTTTCCCAAACCAGGCAGCCTATTAATAATGAAAGGGAATGAAATACATGACGGGTAAATTTTGATAAGATTATCAAAATTATCTACACTTTCAAAGTGAAGATAACAAAGATGAAAGTATTGTGGGAGCCAAACATTTTGCAGGGAGACCTTGGGCAGCTGAAAGGCTACACGAGGAATTGGAACATATAAACTCTCCCAGTTAAAGGAGGACACAAGGTCTAAAAGAGAAGGTCCATGTGCTTCCCCATTTCAACTAGAATCCAACTCCACAAGAACTTTGTAAATCACATATATATGGTTCGTAGTTTAATCTTTCCATCCACTGATCCAGGAAAATTATACTCTGCTAGTAATAACTATGTTCATACACAATTATTTTGGGCACAATTTCTCTGACATAGATAGAATCTTCTTCCAAAACTGAAATTTTAATGTAAATTTGACTTTTTTTTTTTTTTTCTTTGAGACCGGGTCTCACTCTGTCATCAAGGCTGGAGTGCAGTGGCATGATCTCCGCTCACTGCAACCTCCCCTTCCCAGGCTCAAGAAATCCTCCCACCTCAGCCTCCCTAGTAGCTGGGACCACAGGCACACACCACCATACCCAGCTAATTTTGTATTTTTTGTAGAGACAGGATTTCACTATGTTGCCCAGGCTGGTCTTGAACTCCTGGACTCAAGCAATCCTCCTGCCTCAGCCTCCCAAAGTGCTGGGATTATAGACATGAGCTACCCTGCCTGGCCAAGACTATTTTATTATAGACTTAAACATTGCATGTTCTGAAGCTGTATTCATTTCTTAATAATCATTGATATTGATTCAAATAATTTTATAACTAGAAATGAGTGATCCCTTTGATTTTTTTTCTTTTTTTTTAGACAAAGTCTCACTTTGTCACCAGGCTGGAGTGCAGTGGCGCAATCTCAGCTCACTGCAACCTCTGCCTCCTGGATTCAAGCGATTCTCCTGCCTCAGCCTCCTGAGTAGCTGAGACTATAGGTGTGCACCACTTCGCCCAGCTAATTTTTGTATTTTTAGTAGAGGCGGGGTTTCACCATCTTGGCCAGGATGGTCTTGATTTCTTGACCTCGTGATCTGCTCACCTTGGCCTCCCAAAGTGCTGGGATTACAGGTGTAAGCCACCGTGCCCGGCCGATCCGTCTGATTTTTATATATCAATATTTATATTCTGCCAAGAAATATTGTGTAACATGACTGATTCATTTATGAACTAATATGCCTCAGAGCTCTTTCATCTCTTTTGCACCTCTGAGCCTTTTGCACTATCTATCCACCTAGAAAACTTTGTCCTTCAGAACAGAGTTCATACTTTATCCAGGCTCTGTGAAGGAGGCAGGCAGAACAAGCAACTCCTTCTTCTATATTCCTGTTGCACCTTGTACATAAATGCTTCCTTTAAGCACTCGTCATATTTGTGGAATTATTACTTATCAACCTTTTTTTCTCCTCTTTAAAAAAATCTTGTTTGACTTTCTAACATCTAGTGTAGTGTCTGGCACTTGGTGGTCAATTGGAAACCAATAAATGTTTGATTAATTGGCAAATAAAACTTCCTACTGAAAACATTAAATAGCTGCCTATCACTTTTAAGATATAATAGACTCCTCAAAGCAGCATACAGGGTTTTTGTGCTCCCTTCTCCAGTTTCATCTCCTGTTAGGCCTCCACAACACCCTAATTTCTAGCCATGCTGAACTATTGCAGTTCTCTCAACAAGCTTAGCTTCCTTGCATTTACTTCTGTACTCTTTGTTCACCTGGAACATTCTCCCTCCGCTCAAACCATTTGGCAATTTCTGTTAACCTTGTAATCTTCATCTCGTTTTCTCTTTCCTGCAAACTCTATTTTCATCCCCTCCTTGCCCTTTCCGCTGTGCTCCCTCAGCATTGTGTAATTATCCTTAGTGTAATTGTTTGCCTTTTGGTCTACCAATGGCAGAGTAGAGACCACAGCCTATTTCCCTCTCCTATTCTGCAGCTCCTTGAGGACCAGATGTAGCCCCATTGCTGCCACTATGCTTTGTGTGTTTGAATAGAACTGAGGGGTGGGGGGCACCAAGAGTGAAAGGAGGAAGCACAGCAGTTTTTGAAAGCAATGCCCTTACCATGAAGTTTGCTCAACTCCTGCCTTGTAGGCCGTTACTCTGAAGATGGGATGTTTGGCTTACGAACTACTCAGCAAATATGATTTTCCAACAATGCTAATGATCTCGCAATTGTCCAACAAGGTTTGGCAAGCTCAGTGTTTCAGGAACAATTCTCGTGTCAGAAACAATTCAGCATTTCAGAAACAACTGCAATCTAAGGAATCATATATAGAAAGATTAAAAAACCATGGATGTCTTTGAAAGTTTCTAACTCCAGGCCAGGTGTGGTAGCTCACTCCTGTAATCCCAGCACTTTGGGAGGCTGAGGCGGGCCAATCATGAGGTCAGGAGTTCGAGACCAGCCTAGCCAACATGGTGAAACCCTGTCTCTACTGAAAATACAAAAATTAGCCGGGCATAGTGGCACATGTCTGTATTCCCAGCTAGTCAGGAGGCTGAGGCAGGAGAATCGCTTGGGCCTGGGAGGTGGAGGTTGCAGTGAGCCGAGATTGCGCCACTGCACTCTAGCCTGTGAGACAGATGAGATTCTGTCTAAAAAGAAAGATTCTAACTCCAAACTTAAATTGGGAGACAATGAAGGAAATGAAATCACTTCTTCCTTCTGACAATGTACCCCTTCCGCAGACTCCTCCTCCCACCAGCACTTTAGGCTTTCATGCTGCCACTGTCATTCCTAGCCTCCCCCTGCACCCACCCTAGCATCCTACCCTCCTTCCCCAGGGCCTTTCCTCTTCATGGACCTTTGCGAATTCATCCTTTCCAAGGAAATGATTTCTGTCTCTCTGCCTATTAGCCAGATGATCTGGCAATCTTTAATAAACATTAATGGATAACCTCCCAAAACTCTTCGAAAACATTGCCTTTGAACTAGACCCTTCCGTTAATAATGTCAGTGTTTTACCCCAAGGTACACGTCCCTGCCTGTTGGGACAGAGAAGTGCTCTAGATTGTCTGCTGGAGTTTCATAACATTTACTAAAAATGCCTTCAAATTTCATGTGTCCCTGCCAATTATCTCCTGGCACATAAAAGTAATCTTATATACTCAGTGTTTCTTTTTATGCCCTTTTCTCGGGCCTACCAGGAAACATCTTTCCTGGCAAATGGTGTCAAACTGAAGAAGCTAAATCTTTGGCCAACTGTAAGAGGAAACCTCAAAATAAGAACAAAGAAATTAACCAGAGCGTGCAACCTAACATGCACAGGCTGAGAATCTTTTTTCACTTTTCCTTCCCTCTTTTTTTCTCCCTTCTTTCTTCCTTCCATTTATTAAACAAAGTCTATTCCAAAGTCTACAACAAAAATTTCCTGGATGAAACTGCAGATAGCATACTGTAACAATTAAGACCACAGGCTCTGGAATTAGATGCCCCTGTGTGAATCCTAGCTCTGCCAGTTAATAGGTATGTGACCTAGGCCAAGTTATTTCATTTCTCTGCCCCTCCATTTTGTCATAAATAGAGATATTAATAATAGTTGCTACCTCATAGGGTGGCTGTGAGTCAGAGTAAGTTATTTATTACCTAAGAAGTGCTTAGACAAAGAACTGTTCCCCCAAAATATTAGCTACAGTTAACTGCTGCTTAATTCTAGGTGGCTAATGGGACTGAATTAGGGGTCCAGTGGAGTGTGGGGAGAAAAAGGTTTTTAGGTAAAGGAAATGTTTTATGTGGAGTCCCTGAAGGAGGAAGGAGGTGCAGAATATGGGGAAACTGATGAAAGTTGGTAGTAGCTAGTGAGGTAGGCAGGGGAGAGATCATTCGGGGCCTTGTAGACCATATATAGGATTCTGTTTTCATCCTAAAAGCAATGAAAAGCCCTTGAAGGGTTGTTAGCAAGGAGATGACATAATTTGATTTGCTTTTCTAAAGATAACTCCTGTTGCTGTGGGAGAGAATAGTTTGAAGGCAAGCAAGAGGAAATACGGGGAGATCAGTGAGAAGGTGGGTGTAGTTGTCAGGTCAAGATGATGTATTGCCTTTGACCAAGTTGGCAGTAGTAGACATAGAAATGGACAAGGCAAAAAGCCATCTTTAAAAAATTTAATTGTTATATTTTTTGAGGTGGAGTCTCGCTCTGTCACCCAGGCTGGAGTGCAACTTGGTGGTCAATTGGAAACCAATAAATGTTTGATTAATTGGCAAATAAAACTTCCTACTGAAAACATTAAATAGCTGCCTATCACTTTTAAGATAAAATAGACTCCTCAAAGCAGCATACAGGGTTTTTGTGCTCCCTTCTCCAGTTTCATCTCCTGTTAGGCCTCCACAACACCCTAATTTCTAGCCATGCTGAACTATTGCAGTTCTCTCAACAAGCTTAGCTTCCTTGCATTTACTTCTGTACTCTTTGTTCACCTGGAACATTCTCCCTCCGCTCAAACCATTTGGCAATTTCTGTTAACCTTGTAATCTTCATCTCGTTTTCTCTTTCCTGCAAACTCTATTTTCATCCCCTCCTTGCCCTTTCCGCTGTGCTCCCTCAGCATTGTGTAATTATCCTTAGTGTAATTGTTTGCCTTTTGGTCTACCAATGGCAGAGTAGAGACCACAGCCTATTTCCCTCTCCTATTCTGCAGCTCCTTGAGGACCAGATGTAGCCCCATTGCTGCCACTATGCTTTGTGTGTTTGAATAGAACTGAGGGGTGGGGGGCACCAAGAGTGAAAGGAGGAAGCACAGCAGTTTTTGAAAGCAATGCCCTTACCATGAAGTTTGCTCAACTCCTGCCTTGTAGGCCGTTACTCTGAAGATGGGATGTTTGGCTTACGAACTACTCAGCAAATATGATTTTCCAACAATGCTAATGATCTCGCAATTGTCCAACAAGGTTTGGCAAGCTCAGTGTTTCAGGAACAATTCTCGTGTCAGAAACAATTCAGCATTTCAGAAACAACTGCAATCTAAGGAATCATATATAGAAAGATTAAAAAACCATGGATGTCTTTGAAAGTTTCTAACTCCAGGCCAGGTGTGGTAGCTCACTCCTGTAATCCCAGCACTTTGGGAGGCTGAGGCGGGCCAATCATGAGGTCAGGAGTTCGAGACCAGCCTAGCCAACATGGTGAAACCCTGTCTCTACTGAAAATACAAAAATTAGCCGGGCATAGTGGCACATGTCTGTATTCCCAGCTAGTCAGGAGGCTGAGGCAGGAGAATCGCTTGGGCCTGGGAGGTGGAGGTTGCAGTGAGCCGAGATTGCGCCACTGCACTCTAGCCTGTGAGACAGATGAGATTCTGTCTAAAAAGAAAGATTCTAACTCCAAACTTAAATTGGGAGACAATGAAGGAAATGAAATCACTTCTTCCTTCTGACAATGTACCCCTTCCGCAGACTCCTCCTCCCACCAGCACTTTAGGCTTTCATGCTGCCACTGTCATTCCTAGCCTCCCCCTGCACCCACCCTAGCATCCTACCCTCCTTCCCCAGGGCCTTTCCTCTTCATGGACCTTTGCGAATTCATCCTTTCCAAGGAAATGATTTCTGTCTCTCTGCCTATTAGCCAGATGATCTGGCAATCTTTAATAAACATTAATGGATAACCTCCCAAAACTCTTCGAAAACATTGCCTTTGAACTAGACCCTTCCGTTAATAATGTCAGTGTTTTACCCCAAGGTACACATCCCTGCCTGTTGGGACAGAGAAGTGCTCTAGATTGTCTGCTGGAGTTTCATAACATTTACTAAAAATGCCTTCAAATTTCATGTGTCCCTGCCAATTATCTCCTGGCACATAAAAGTAATCTTATATACTCAGTGTTTCTTTTTATGCCCTTTTCTCGGGCCTACCAGGAAACATCTTTCCTGGCAAATGGTGTCAAACTGAAGAAGCTAAATCTTTGGCCAACTGTAAGAGGAAACCTCAAAATAAGAACAAAGAAATTAACCAGAGCGTGCAACCTAACATGCACAGGCTGAGAATCTTTTTTCACTTTTCCTTCCCTCTTTTTTTCTCCCTTCTTTCTTCCTTCCATTTATTAAACAAAGTCTATTCCAAAGTCTACAACAAAAATTTCCTGGATGAAACTGCAGATAGCATACTGTAACAATTAAGACCACAGGCTCTGGAATTAGATGCCCCTGTGTGAATCCTAGCTCTGCCAGTTAATAGGTATGTGACCTAGGCCAAGTTATTTCATTTCTCTGCCCCTCCATTTTGTCATAAATAGAGATATTAATAATAGTTGCTACCTCATAGGGTGGCTGTGAGTCAGAGTAAGTTATTTATTACCTAAGAAGTGCTTAGACAAAGAACTGTTCCCCCAAAATATTAGCTACAGTTAACTGCTGCTTAATTCTAGGTGGCTAATGGGACTGAATTAGGGGTCCAGTGGAGTGTGGGGAGAAAAAGGTTTTTAGGTAAAGGAAATGTTTTATGTGGAGTCCCTGAAGGAGGAAGGAGGTGCAGAATATGGGGAAACTGATGAAAGTTGGTAGTAGCTAGTGAGGTAGGCAGGGGAGAGATCATTCGGGGCCTTGTAGACCATATATAGGATTCTGTTTTCATCCTAAAAGCAATGAAAAGCCCTTGAAGGGTTGTTAGCAAGGAGATGACATAATTTGATTTGCTTTTCTAAAGATAACTCCTGTTGCTGTGGGAGAGAATAGTTTGAAGGCAAGCAAGAGGAAATACGGGGAGATCAGTGAGAAGGTGGGTGTAGTTGTCAGGTCAAGATGATGTATTGCCTTTGACCAAGTTGGCAGTAGTAGACATAGAAATGGACAAGGCAAAAAGCCATCTTTAAAAAATTTAATTGTTATATTTTTTGAGGTGGAGTCTCGCTCTGTCACCCAGGCTGGAGTGCAGTGGTGCAATCTCGGCTCACTGCAACCTCTGCCTGCCAGGTTCAAGCAATTCTCCTGCCTCAGCCTCCTGAGTAGCTGGGACTACGAGTGCACACCACCATGCCCGGCTAATTTTTTGTATTTTTAGTAGAGACAGGGTTTCACCAGGCTGGTCTTGAACTCCTAACCTCATGATCTGCCCGCCTCGGCCTCCCAAAGTTCTGGGATTACAGGCATGAGCGACTGCGCCTGGCAATAGGCCACTGATGAGTTAGAACAGGATTGCATGCTAGAGGCAAGAAGAGGGTGTAACATGTATGAGGAGGGAAAAAACATAATGATGCTAGTGTCTAACTTGAGCCACTGGGTGGATGATGGAGCCATTCCTTAACCTGGAGACCATCAGAAAAGGATTAGGTTGTGGGAGAAGAGGAGAGGACTTAATATTGAATATGTTGGATTTGAAATGGCTGGGACAACTTCAAGTGGAGTTAGATTGGATATATGGGTCCAAGACTTGGAGATAAAATTTGACTTAGCTGCTTTTTTTTTTTTT
>NW_012105331.1:1192989-1198360 GCF_000951045.1 Mandrillus leucophaeus
ACTAAAAATGCAGAAGAATTAGCGGTGCGCAGAAGAATTAGCGGTGCGCGGAGGCTGAGGCAGGAGAATGGCGTGAACCTGGGAGGCGAAGCTTGCAGTGAGCCGAGATCACGCCATTGCACTCCAGCCTGAGCAACAGAGCGAGACTCCATCTCAAAAAAAAACTTAATGTAAAACGTATTTTACTTGAAGAAAGGGAAAAGGAGGCAAGCAGAGAGTTTCTATGTCTAGTTTTGAAACACGTTTCTGCTGCAGATCAGAACTATCAACCAAGAGCAACTAATCTTTTGCAAATTGAAAAACTCCCACAGGCTTAGATTTTAAGTGGGCACTCAAGGTCAATATAGCGCTTTCTGGAGTCTGAAAGGTCTCTATTAATTTTGCTTAAACATTCCAGGCTAAATTATCAGAGCCTCATATCTGCTGCATAGCTTTGAAGTTAATCTTTCAGAGACTCTTCAGACATCAGACTAAGTCTTTTAGAGCTTTTGAACAAAGCTCCAGTTATGATGAAAGATATCAATTCATATTTTAAGATTGAGCCACCTATATAAAATATTGTGTCCATGAGGATGTCAGAAAAGATACTTTTGCTATAGAAAATCTCACACAGGCCTGGCACGGTGGCTCACACCTGTAATGCCAGCACTTTGGGAGGCCAAGGAGGGTGGATGACCAGAGGTCAGGGATTCGAGACCAGCCTGGCCAACATGATGAAACCCCCGTCTCTACTAAAAATACAAAAAATTAGGCAGGCGCCTGTAATCCCAGCTACTTGGGAGGCTGAGGTAGGAGAATCGCTTGAACCCGGGGGGGCGGGGGTGGAAGTTGCAATGAGCTGCAATCACACCCCTGCACTCCAGTCTGGGCATGACTCCATCTCAAGAAAAACAAAACAAAACAAAACAAGACAAAAAGGGCCTGGCGCGATGGCTCATGCCTGTAATCCCAGCACTTTGGGAGGCGGAGGCAGGCAGATCACGAGGTCAAGAGATCGAGACCGTCCTGGCCAACATGGTGAAACCCTGTCTCTACTAAAAATACAAGACTTAGCTGGGCATGGTGGCACTTGCCTGTAGTCCTAGTTACTTGGGAGGTTGAGGCAAGAGAATCACTTGAACCCAGCAGGCGGAGGTTGCAGTGAGCCCTGTGCCACTTCTCTCCAGTGTGGCGACAGAGAGAGAGTCCATCTAAAAACAGAACAAGAAGAAGAAGAAACGGTACTAAAGGGGGGAAAAAAAAGATTTGTAAAGGGGAGTGCATTTAAGGTATGAAGGAAAAAAAGGAAAAGAAAATAGATACCCAATATTGATTTATTTGGGTTTCTTTGAGTACTATTAAAGCGGAAAATGCTTTTATATGTGTATTAGTCATTCTTAATTATTCCTTTACAACTTTATACTGGTATATTTTCTGATCTGAGAAATGTTTTTGAAGTTATTCAATATTATTTGTTGCACCACGCAAACATTACTAAAAGTACAAGAAAGTGTCTTAGTCCATTTGCGCTGCTACAACAAAATTCCTAAGACTGGATAAGTTACAAACAACCGAAATGTATTTCTCACAGTTCTGGAGACTAGGAAATTCAAGATCAAGGTGCCAGCAAGTTTGGTGTTTGGTGAGGGCTGCTCTCGGCTTTCAAGATGGTGCCTTGAAAACTGTCCTCACGTGGTAGAAGAGACAGAAGGACAAAAAGGCCAAATGATACATGAAGCCTCTTTATAAAGGCCTTAATTCTATTCTCAATGGAAGAGTGCTCATGACCTAATTGCTCCTCAAGACCCCACCTCTTCACACTAGTGCACTGAAGATTAAGTTTCAACATAAATTCTGGAAGGTCACAAACATTCAAACTATAGAAGGCAATTAGGAAGAGGCAATACCTAACCATATTTAAAGAGATGTCAATATTTGGCTGGGCATGGTGGCTCACGCCTGTAATACCAGTACTTTGGCAGGCCAAGGCGGGCAGATCACCTGAGGTCAGGAGTTCAAGACCAGCCTGGCCGTTTCTACTAAAAATACAAAAAATTAGCTAGGCATGGTGGTGCGCACCTGTAATCCCAGCTACTCGGGAGGCTGAGGCATATATATATATATTTTTTGAGACAGAGTCTCACTCTGTCGCCAGGCTGGAGTGTGGTGGCATGACCTTGACTCACTGCAACCTCCTCCTCCTGGGTTCAAGTGACTTTCCTGCCTCAGCCTCCCGAGTAGCTGGGACTACAGGTGCATGCCACCATGTTCAGCTAATTTTTGTATTTTTAGTGGAGACGGGGTTTCACCATGTTGGCCAGGACGGTCTCAATCTCTTGACTTCATGATATGCCCGCCTCAGCCTCCCAAGGTGCCGGGATTACAGGCGTGACCCACTGTGCTCGGCCGGCTGAGGCATATTTATTTGGTTTGTTGGCACTGAATATTTTGAGGGAAGAGATATATATTAGGTTGAACCATGTGAAATTGCCGGTATCTGACTATTTGACTTATCAAAATGACATTTCATCTGGTTCAAGCTGCTGTTTTGGTGTGTGGACATATTATGGCTGAAAATAACTTCATATTTTTCCAAGGGTCTCAAAATACTTCGCAAACTTTGTTTCTCTCATGCCATTATTTTTCCTCTGTTGCCCTTTATCAGCTGCTTAAATTTATGGCTGCAAGGTTTTTTTGTTTTTTGGGTTTTTTTTGAGACAGGGTCTCACTCTGTCACCCAGGCTGGAGTACAGTGGAGCCATCTTGGCTCATTGCAAACTTTACCTCCCAGGTTCAAGCGATCCTCCCACCACAGCCTCCTGAGTGTCTGGGACCACAGGTGCCCACCACCGCGCCAGGCTAATTTTTGTATTTTTGTAGAGATCGAGTTTCACCATGTTGGCCAGGCTGGTCATGAACTCCTGACCTCAAGTGATCTGCCTGCCTCAGCTTCGCAAAGTGCTGGGATTACAGGTGTGAGCCGTTGCGCCCGGCCAAGCTGCAAGTTTAAGTCACAAGATAACACAAGCGTGCATTGTTTTTACTCTTTGTGAAGCAGAAGTGGACAAAAAAAGACGGCAGGGTCCACTTGGTGACAGCGAAGACATTCATTTTAAGCCTCCCTAATGCAAACAAAACATCCAGAGCTGGTTAAGGATGTTTTTAATTTGTAAATTTGTGCCAAATGGGTGCATAATTTGGCTCTTTGCATTTTAGTTTAAATTCCCTCTCTTCCCTCAGTGATCCTGATATCTGACAGTAATGAAGGGTTCAGTCCCTTGAGTGCATAACTTAACAATAATTAATGGCCTCCCAATCCCTGGCCAAACCTTGGAGAAATCTGGAGCAACGTGGAATAATTTGGGGTCATGTGGGGTCATTGTTTCAGCATAATAAAAAGATTGATTTTCTAGGTTTGAAAGTACAGATATTTTTGCTGTAACCAAGAAGATTATAGATAACTCATTATATATATATATATAGTTTTTTTGTTTTGAGACGGAGTCTCACTCTGTCACCCAGGCTGGAGTGCAGTAGAGCAATCTTAGCTCACTGTAGCCTCCATCTCCTGGGTTCAAGCAGTTCCCCTGCCTCAGCTTCCCGAGTAGCTGGGGTTATAAGCGCACATCACCATGCCCAGCTAATTTGTGTATTTTTATTAGTGAAAGGGTTTCACCATGTTGGCCAGGCTGGTCTTGAAGTCCTGACCTCAAGTGATCTGCCTGCCTTGGCCTCCTGAAGTGCTGGGATTATAGGTGTGATCCACTGTGCCCGGCCCTTCTTAAAAATTTTTAGAAATAGAGATGGGGTCACGCCATGTTGCCCAGACTGGTCTGGAACTCCTGGCCTCAAGTGATCCTCCTGCCTTGGCCTTCCAAAGTGCTGGGATTACAGGCATGAGCCATGGCCCCTGGCCAGAACTCAGACTTTAATGCCACTCTTGTTATCCCTGGACCCAGTAAGAAGGAACGGGAGAGTCTCTTGCCCAAGGGAAAGTAAAGTAACAATGGCTCTCATTCCTCCCAAGGCAAGGTGCTTGCTGAAGGTGGAGAGAAGGGGCATGAATTGATCCTGGCAACCTGTGTGTTCCATGTGGATGGGACTGGGAGGGAGGGACTAATGATTTTGACTACAGGACCTAGTGGGTTCAACAGCCACCACAGGGGCAGGAGGAAGCATTCTGTTATACCTAGATGCCCTGAAATTGAGGGCTAGATCTTTTTTTAAATGTAATGTAGCTAGACGTAATCTTGTTCATAACTTGAACCTTCTAGACTCCAAATAATATAGGGTTCAGGCCAGTGACCAAAGGGAGAAAGCCTCATTACAAGGTAGCATTTGCTTGAGGTACCCAAAAGTTTATTTCCCTCTCTCCCCCCACTGTCAGGCACTCCACCCACATGGCAGGATTGGGCCTGTGGTAGACCCAAGTTCAGTGTTTGGACTGAGATTGGAGTGAATTAGAGGAGCAGACTTACTTACCCTTAATATTTTTGGGACCCAGGACACAAGGACAAATGAAGGTTTATATACCATATATGTAAATATTCGTTTATTGGTTTTTTGGGATTATTTTTAGTCATATATGTACATTTTTTGTTTATGTTTTGAGACAGAGTCTCACTCTGTCACTCATGGTGGAGTGTAGAGTGGCATGATCTTGGCTCACTGCACCCTCTGCCTCCCAGATTCAAGTGATTCTCCTGCCTCAGCCTCCCGAGTAGCTGAGATTACAGTCATGTGCCACAACATCCGGCTAATTTTTTTTGTATTTTTAGTAAAGATGGGATTTCACCATGTTGCCCAGGCTGATCTCGAACTCCTGGCCTCAGGTGATCCGCCTGCCTCCACCTCCTAAAGTACTGGGATAACAGGCGTGAGCCACCACACCCAGTCCATATATGCAAATATTGAAAAGTTATAAGACAAGCTAACAAACTGTTACAAAAAATATGTTCTGTCCTCCTGCATTTATAAATACATTTTAATAATTAAAGAAAAAAAAAAACCCAAGTCGGGCACAGTGGCTCATGCCTTTGATACTACCACTTTGGGAGGCTGAGGTGGACGGATCACCTGAGGTCAGGAGTTCGAGACCGGCCTGACCAATATGGAGAAACCCAGTCTCTACTAAAAAAAGATACAAAAATTAGCTGAGTGTGGTGGGCGGTGCCTGTAATCCCAGCTACTGTGGCGGCTGAGGCAGGAGAATCACTTGAACCCAGGCGGTGGAGGTTGCAGTGAGCCGAGATCGGGCCACTGTGCTCCCGTTTGGGTGACAGAGCAAGACTCTGTTAAAAAAAAAAAAAAAAAAAAAAAAAACCTAAAAAAATGAGTGTTATGCCTGGCAAAATACCAAGTGAATTTAATTACCATCATGTATGTCTGAGTG
>NW_012105331.1:1201910-1202654 GCF_000951045.1 Mandrillus leucophaeus
GGAAGGTGGAGTTTGTAGTGAGCTGAAGGTTGTACTGAGCTGAGTACCACTGTACTCCAGCCTGGGGGACAAAGTGAGAATCTGTCTCAAAAAAAGGAAAAAAAAAAAAAAGGCCAGCCGGGTAGGTTGGCTCACGCCTGTAATCCCACTACTTTGGTTGGGAGGCCAAGGTGGGCAGATCACTTGAGGTCAGGAGTTTGAGACCAGACTGGCCAACATAGTGAAACCTCATCGCTACTAAAATACAAAAATTAGTCGGGCGTGGTGGCGCGCCTGTAATCTCAGCTACTTGGGAGGCTGAGGCAGGAGAATTGCTTGAACCCAGGAGGCGGAGGTTGTAGTGAGCCAAGATCGTGCCACTGCACTCCAGCCTGGGCAACAGAGCCGGCCTCTGTCTCAAAACAAAACAAAACAAATGTACAGTGGAATTTTCCAGAGCCTGTACTAGCAAATCGAATGCAGAAGCAGATGAGAGTCCATCTGTTTTCTATTAAGCCAAACATTGAAGAGATTTGTAAAAATGTAAAACAATGTCACTCTTCTTGCCAATTTTTTTTTTTACGTTTACTAGTTTCTTATAAGGGATATCACAAAGCTGTAGATGAAGAGATGCATAGGGCGAGGTATGAAGAGGCACAGAGCTCCCATGCCCTCTCTGCATGTGCCAGTCTCCACAGCCTCCATGTGTTGAGCTATCCGACAGCTCACTGAACCCTGTCTTCGTGGGTTTTTTTTTTTTTTTTT
>NW_012105331.1:1207649-1210774 GCF_000951045.1 Mandrillus leucophaeus
TCGCTCTGTCGCCCAGGCTGGAGTGCAGTGGCTGCATCTCAGCTCACTGCAAGCTCCGCCTCCTGGGTTTACGCCATTCTCCTGCCTCAGCCTCCCAAGATGCTGGGACTACAGGCGCCCACCACCTCGCCCGGCTAGTTTTTTTATTTTTTTTAGTAGAGATGGGGTTTCACCATGTTAGCCAGGATGGTGTGGATCTCCTGACCTCGTGATCCGCCCGTCTCGGCCTTCCAAAGTGCTGGGATTACAAGCTTGAGCCACCGCGCCCGGCCAGAAAAGTAACTTTTAAAACACACTTAATTTTAATTTTTAAATTCCCTACATTTATTTATTTACATTTTTATGCAAATACATTCAAATTATACAGTGCGTCTACAATTACTTCTTTTTTTTTTTCCTTACAGATGGAATCCTGCCATGTTGTCCAGGCTGGCCTCGAACTCCTGTGCTCAAGCAATCCTCATGAGTCACTGGGACGGTTACAGGTAGAAGGATCTGAGATACCAGTGGTGAATCCATATGCAGCAATCTCAATTCTTGCCTCCTCAGAGGGAAGAATTTGACTGAGGGGCATAAGGCAGAAAAAGAGACCAAGGCAAGTTTCAGACCAGGGGTGGAAGTTTATTAAAAATCTTTAGAGACCAGGCACGGTGGCTCATGCCTGTAATCCCAGCACTTTGGGAGGCTGAATCGGGTGGATCACCCGAGGTCAGGAATTTGAGACCAGCCTAGCCAACATGGTGAAATCCCGTCTCTACTAAAAATACAAAAGTTAGCCAGGCGTGGTGGCGGGCATCTGTAATCCCAGCTACTTGGGAGGCTGAGGCAGGAGAATTGCTTGAACCTGGAAGGTGGAGTTTGTAGTGAGCTGAAGGTTGTACTGAGCTGAGTACCACTGTACTCCAGCCTGGGGGACAAAGTGAGAATCTGTCTCAAAAAAAGGAAAAAAAAAAAAAAGGCCAGCCGGGTAGGTTGGCTCACGCCTGTAATCCCACTACTTTGGTTGGGAGGCCAAGGTGGGCAGATCACTTGAGGTCAGGAGTTTGAGACCAGACTGGCCAACATAGTGAAACCTCATCGCTACTAAAATACAAAAATTAGTCGGGCGTGGTGGCGCGCCTGTAATCTCAGCTACTTGGGAGGCTGAGGCAGGAGAATCGCTTGAACCCGGGAGGCGGAGGTTGCAGTGAACCGAGATCGTACCACTGCACTCCAGCCTGGGCAACAACAGCAAAACTCTGTCTCAAAAAAAAAAAAAAAACAACCAAAAAAAAGTCAAATGCCGCACTTGTCCTTCAAGTTGCCTTCTTGGGTTTCTTCCAAGTGTACTTCCCTTTCTTTCCTACTCTAAAGCTTTTTCTTCTTTCTTTTTCTTTTTTGAGATGAGGTTTCCCTCTTGTTGCCCAGGCTGGAGTGCAGTGGCACAATCTCGGCTTGCTGGGACAACCTCCACCTCCTGGGTTCAAGTGATTCTCCTGCCTCAGCCTCCCAAGTAGCTGGGACTACGGGCGCCCGCCACCACGCTTGGCTAAATTTTGTGTTTTTAGTAGAGATGGGGTCTTGAATCCTTGACCTCAGGTGACCCACCCACCTTGGCCTCCCAAAGTGCTGGGATTACACGCATGAGCCACCACGCCCGACCCTATTTTTAAAATTGTAAAAAAGAAATGCTCATTGGAGAATTTCATATTTTCAGATTTGGAATGCTTGATTGGTAATACAAATATTCCAAAATCTAAAAATATTTGAAATCTGAAACACTTCTGGTCCTAAATTTTTTTTTTTTTAATTCTTTTGAGACAGACTTTTGCTTTTGTTGCCCAACCTGGCGTGCAATGGTGCAATCTCAGCTCACTGAAACCTCTGCCTCTGGGTTCAAGAGATTCTTCTGCCTCAGCCTCCTCAAGTAGCTAGGATTACAGGTGCCCGCTGCCACGCCCGGCTAATTTTTTGTATTTTTAGTAGAGGTGGGGTTTCACCATGTTGGCTAGGCTGGTCTCAAACTCCTGACCTCAGGTGATCCACTTGCCTCAGCCTCCCAAAGTGCTGAGATTACAGGCACCCGGCTGGTCCTAAACATTTTGAATAAGAGATACTCAACCTATATTAAGAGAATAGTTTTGATATTTTGAATCCCCAAAATGAAGTTGGGGGCCTCCTGGGATTCCCAGACTGCAGTTTGAAAACCATTGCCATATATCAGGGTTTTGTGAGATGGAGTCTCACTCTGTCATCCAGGCTGGAGTGCAGTGGCATTATCTCGGCTCACTGCAACCTCCACCTTCCAGGTTCAAGGAATTCCCCTGCCTCAGCCTCCTAAGTAGATGGGATTACAGACATGTGCTATGCCTGGCTAATTTTTGTATTTTTAGTAGCGACAGAGTTTCACCCTGTTGGCCAGGCTAGTCTTGAATCCCTGACCTCAAGTGATCCACCTGCCTCAGCCTCCCAAAGTGCTGAAATTACAGGTGTGAGCTTTTGCACCTGCCCGAGACTCCATCTTGCAAAAAATATATTGTGGATAGTTTTATTTTTCACAAGATTTAATGACATTTTCAAGACATTAAAATTTTCAACTGTATTCAAATAAATTTGATTGTTTTATTTTTATTTCTTATAATTTGTATTCTGCCCTTTGTTTTTAATAATTTTAAATATCCTAGAAAAGTAACTTTTGTTTATTTATTTATTTATTTTTGAGATGGAGTCTTGCTCTGTTGCCCAGGCTGGAGTGCAGTGGCATGATCTCCGCTCACTGCAAGCTCCACCCCCCGGGTTCATGCCATTCTCCTGCCTCAGCCTCCTGAGTAGCTGCTACTACAGGTGTCCACCACCATGCCCGGCTAATTTTTTTGTATTTTTCGTAGAGACGGGGTTTCACAGTGTTAGCCAGGATGGTCTCGATCTTCTGACCTCGGGATCTGCCCACCTTGGCCTCCCAAAGTGTTGTGATTACAGGCTTGAGCCACCGCACCCAGCCAGAAAAGTAACTTTTATTTTTTATTTATTTATTTTTTTTGAGACAGAGTCTCGCTCTGTCGCCCAGGCTGGAGTGCAGTGGCTGCATCTCAGCTCACTGCAAGCTCCGCCTCCTGGGTTTACGCCATTCTCCTGCCTCAGCCTCC
>NW_012105331.1:1212823-1216726 GCF_000951045.1 Mandrillus leucophaeus
AAAGTCAGGGGAACTTAAGAGAGAAAGGAGGGCAGGACAAGGTCAGAGGCCTGCCCCTGAGGCCTAACACACCCAACATTATAACAAAAGACTGTAACAAGAGCTTTGGGAGTTATGAACCAGGAACCGTGGACAAAAACCAATAATATCATAACACGATTGGCCACCTCCTGGTTTTTGATTATGGATCCTTTACATCAAAAATATATATTATGCACAATCATTTATAATTAATCCAGTCCATCGTAGTGTAAGAATGTCTCCCAGGATGAAGTCACTCAGGTTTGCAGGTTTCCTCTCAATCTCGTCAAGTTCCCTGAAAGCAGGAGTGGCCTTGGTAAATATACAGCTTTACCCTTTCAGGCATCTGGGATAATTGAGCTAAGGGACAATGTCATCTCTTGCTCTGAGACTCTTTTGAATTGTTAACATAATGTTGAATTTTCCTCAATTAATAATCCATTTATTTCTTTACTCTCAGCTACTATTTCCCCTTTCCATTAATACCCAAACATTTTCACCTTTGGAAGGAACATTAGACTTGCTGCCATGCTGTCCTAGATTGCAGGTAGCAATACAAGTCTAACAAGTAACTCCTCCTCATTCCACTCCCATTCAGATAGGGTAAGGTTACATACGTGCAAAATGAGCTATTTTTACCTCTAGGCAATATAGTTGCATTCACTGTTAGCCTCAATTTTGCTAGTTGGGGTGAAGGCACAAATCACTCCAGTCAGGCCCTTAGGAATTCTGACATAAGGCTTAAAAATATAGTTATAGTTTTTTGCTTAGAAATCATCCCTGCTGTTCCAGCACTTGTAGTTGCAACCCTGTGGTTGGTCCTAGGACCAGTGGTGCATCAGAAGGGGAGGAAAAATAGTTTTTTTTTTTTTTTCTCCCTGGGGTGATTTGGGGAAGAAAGAAAATAGTATAGTCCTTATACTAGCATACTCCTCCCTTGGCAAGAACTGCATAGTCATAGCAGCATCCTTCCCACCCTCACTTCCCCAGATCAACCAGAGAAATAGAGAAAAAATCTTGCAGGGACACTCTAGTCCTATTCATGTTGAGTGTGAGTACACACTCATGAAGGCATATAAACCAGCTCTGTGTGCTTTTATCACCCCTTGTTTTAGACAACCAATGCTTCAATTGCCTGTTCTATTTCTACATCAAACTATTACTCTAAGGAGGACATCTCTCTGCCCATTGTTGGATGTTATGGGCTGCGCAGTGAGGGTATTCCTTAGTCTGAAAAATTATGGTCAGCCATCCAAATCCATGCTTTTTTTTTTTTTTTTTTTGAGATGGAGTCTCGCTCTGTCACCCAGGCTGGAGTGCAGTGGCGTGATCTTGGCTCACTGCAGCCTCCGCCTCCCGGGTTCAAGCGATTCTCCTGTCTCAGCCTCATGAGTAGCTGGGATTACGGGTGCGCGCCACCATGTTTGGCTAATTTTTATGCTTGTATTTTTAGTAGAGACGGGATTTCAACATGTTGGTCAGGCTGGTCTTGAACTCCTGACCTCCTGATTTGCCCGCCTTGGCCTCCCAAAGTGCTGAGATTACAGCTGTGAGCCACTGCCCCCAGCCTCTGTTTCTTTAATGGGACTCAGAGCATTTTCATTTTCCACTGGATAAGCAAAGCCCACTCCAGAGTCAGTGTCTATTCCTGTCCAAGACCCATTTGTAGCCCCCTAGGGTTACTAACATCAGTTTCACTTGCCAGCTGTGATCAGGGCCTTCTCACCAGGAAGTCTGCCCCACAGCCATGAGCAGTCTCTGTCTCTCTTGCTGAGAAACAGAACAGTTCTTTCTGGCATTTTGTGTCTCAGAGGGTGCGAAAGGAACACGTCTACATTCAGCCCATCTCTGTAGTGCTATAATACCCCCATATCCACTCGTTTCATGAATCCAGGTGGCCACCTCAAGGGAGCACATGGGGGATATCTGCTTGTCAATTCCAGTCACCTTCCAAACCTGAAAGGGAGTTCTGATAGGTATTGATGTGTTCTACTTTAACGGCCTCTCAAATCTCCATAGGACTTGCTCCATATGGGCATTCTTTTAATAGGCCAGGTTTCCATGGCTCTCTAGGCTGAGTGTATGGTCAGGTACATTGGTCACTGCCCATGAGTCAGTAAAAACCCAAACACAGGGGCTTGTACAATTGTTCAACTCTTCCATCAGTGTTAGAAAAACAGCATGCAATTCAGCCCACCAAGCAGATCTGGTTTTACCTTCTTGGATCAAAGTATTAGCCTTCCAAACCAGATGGTGTCCATTTTCTTAGGAATTGCTATCCATGCACCAAGCACCTCTTGGTTGGTCAGTTGAGAACTGTTTATCGGGCACTGTAGAATCCAACAGTTTCTCACACAGTTCCAGAGTCAGTCCTAGGGGAAAAGAAACTCCCTATTCAAGAGTATCTCTTTCTTGCATTCCCCAGGTAGCATGATCCTCTATGAACCGTTTCCATTTTATTATGAGCTCTTCTGGGCACTGCCACCCACATTAGAATGTTTCTCTGACATCACCCAAGACAGTGTGGGTATTTCAAGTGTCATAGGAAGAGTTTCAGCTAAGGTTTCATAGCAAGGCACTAAATGCCCCTCAAGTGGAAATTCTCTAGTCTAAAGACCCAGTAGTTGTTTCTGGGAGGTGCTCAGAGGCTTCTGCCATAAGCCCCGGGAAGTACTTCACAGAGGGTTATGCAGGGGAGAATTTGTCTCTACCAGAATTCCAGCTTATACTCTGCACTAGGTGGGCTCGAGCAATCTTACTGGTTCCTATTTAGCCTTAAAGAAATGCAATCACTTCATAGGAAGTATGTTCCTATAAATATACCAACATCATAATCCCTTCAACCTTTACATTTTGATATTCTAGTTTCAGGAACTTCTTTTCTCCACCCCCAGATAATTTTACCCTCTCTTCTGCAGAAGGTTTTGGGTCCCTAGCCAAGGACTGAGTCAAAGGACTCTGGCCCTTTTGTCAATCTTTTAATTTTATTATTTATTTTGAGACAAGGTCTCATTGTGTCTCCTAGGCTGGAGTGCAGTGAGGCTATTATGGCTCACTGCAGCCTCTACTGCCCCGGCTCAGGTGATCCTCCCAACACAGCCTCCCAAGTAGCTGGAACAGCAGGTGGATGCCACCACACCCAGCTAATTTTTTTTTTTTTTTTTTTGTAGAGACAGGGTTTCACCATGTTGCCCAGGCTGGCCTCGAACTCCTGGTCTCAAGCAATCCTCATACGTTGGTCTCCCAAAGTGTTGGAATTACGGGCGTGAGCCACAGTACCCTGGCTTCAGTCTTTAACCCTGGCTTCAGTCTTTAAAAAAATTGTCAGTGGCTGGGCATGGTGGCTCAAGCCTGTAATCCCAGCACTTTGGGAGGCAGAGGTGGGTGGATCATGAGGTCAAGAGATCCAGACCATTCTGGTCAACATGGTGAAACCCCATCTCTACTGAAAAATACAAAAATTAGCTGGGCGTGGTGGTGCGTGCCTATAGTCCCAGCTACTCAGGAAGCTGTGGCAGGAGAATCACTTGAACCCAGGAGGCAGAGGTTGCAGTGAGCTAAGATCGCGACACTGCACTCCTGGCAAGAGAGCAAGACTCCATCTCATCGAACAAACAAAAACAAACAACAACAACAACAACAGCAACAAGTTTTCTGCCAGGTGCAGTGGCTCACGCCTGTAATCCCAGCACTTTGGGAGGCCAAGGCCAGCGGATCACTTGAGGTTGGGAGTTCGAGACTAGCCTGACCAACATGGAGAAACCCATCTCTACTAAAAATACAGAAATTAACCAGGCGTCATGGCGGGCGCCTGTAATCCCAGCTACTCGGGAGGCTGAGGCAGGAGAATCACTTGAACCCGGGAGGCAGAGGTTGCAGTGA
>NW_012105331.1:1218204-1221801 GCF_000951045.1 Mandrillus leucophaeus
CAGGAGTTTGAGACCAGCCTGACCAACATGGAGAAACCCTGTCTCTACTAAAAATACAAAATTATCTGGGCGTGGTGGCACATGCCTGTAATCCCAGCTACTTGGGAGACTGAGGTCAGAGAATCGCTTGAACCCGGGAGTCCGAGGTTGTGTGTCAAGATTGCGCCATTGCACTCCAGCCTGGGCAACAAGAGTAAAACTCTGTCTCAAAAAAACAAAACAAAACAAAAAACCAGAAAACAAGTTTTGGCAATTATGAATAAAGTTGCTATGAACATCTGTATGCAGATTTCTGTGTAGACATGTTTTCAACTTCTTTAGGTAAATACCAAGGAGTATGATTGATAATGGATTGTAAGGTAAGATTATGTTTAATCTTGTAAGAAGCTACTAAAGTGTCTTCCAAACTGGCTGTATCATTCCTTGTCATTTAACTGGATAGTTAAAAACAAAAACAAAAACAAAAACAAACCAAAACTGGCTATATCATTTTGCATTCCTATTGGTAATGAATGAGAATTCCTGTTGGTCCATATCCTCACCAGCTTTTGGTATTGTCATTGTTCTGAATTTTGGCCATTTTAATAGGTGTGTAGTGGTATCTCATTGTTGTTTTAATTTGCTTTTCCCAAATGCCATATGATGTGGAACATCTTTTCATATGTCTATTTTCCATCTGTTCTCAAACTCCTGACCTTAAGTGATCTGCCCACCTTTTTCTCCCAAAGTGCTGCTGGGATTACAGGCATCAGCCACTATGCCCGGCCCCTATTTTCTGTCTATATATCTTCTTTGCTTTCTTTGTTTTGTTTTATTTTGTTTCGTGGTTTTTTGTTTTTGTTTTTGTTTTTTTCAGATGGAGTCTCTCTCTGTCACCCAGGCTGGAGGACAGTGATGCAATCTCGGCTCACTGCAACCTCTGCCTCCCCAGTTCAAGGAATTATCATGCCTTGGCCTCCCTAGTACCTGGGATTATAGGTGCACACCACCACACCTGGCTAATTTTTGTGTTTTTAGTAGAGATGGGGGTTTCACCATGTTGGCCGGGCTGGTCTCAAATTTCTGACCTCAAGTAATCCACCTGCCTTGGCCTCCCAAAGTGCTGGGATTACAGGTGTGAGCCACCATGCCCAGCTCCATGTATATTTTCTTTCTTTTCTTTTCTTTTTGTTTTTTTTTGAGACGGAGTCTCACTCTGTCGCCCAGGTTGGAGTGCAGTGGCACGATCTCAGCTTACTGCAACCTCTGCCTCTCGGGTTCACACCATTCTCCTGCCTCAGCCTCCCGAGTAGAGTAGCTGGGACTACAGGCACCCATCACCATGCCTGGCTAATTTTTTATATTTTTAGTAGAGATGGGGTTTCACTGTGTTAGCCAGGATGGTCTTGATCACCTGACCTCGTGATCCGCCTGCCTCGGCCTCCCAAAGTGCTGGGAATATAGGCGTTAGCCACCATGCCTGGCCCCTGTATATTTTCTTTAGTGAGGTGTCTGTCCAGGTCTTGAGCTCAATTTTTAAATCAGATTTTTAAAAAAATGGTTGCATTTTAAGTTATTTGCATATTTTATTTTTTAATATTTTTAGTAGAGACAGGGTTTCACCATGTTGGCCATGCTGGTATTGAATTCCTGGCCTCAAGTGATTCGCCTGCTTTGGACTCCCAAAGTGCTGGAATTACAGATGCGAGCCGCTGCACTTGGCCAAAGAGTTCTTTGTATATTTTAGATAACACTCCTTTATCAGATATGTCTTTTGCAAATATTTTCTCCCAGCCTGACTTGTCATTTCATTCTATCGTGGACCTCATTTTTATTTTTATGTTTTGTTTTTTGAAATGGAGCCTTGCTCTGTGGCCCAGGCTGGAGTGCAGTGGCATGATCTCAGCTCACCACAACATCTGCCTCCTGGGTTCAAGCAATTCTCCTGCCTCAGCCTCCCTAGTAGTTGGGATTATAGGCACCCGCCACCATGCCCAGCTAAATTTTTTGTATTTTTAGTAGAGACAAGGTTTCACCATGTTGGCCAGATTGGTCTCGATCTCCTGACCTCACGTAATCCACCCACCTTAGCCACCCAAAGTGCTGGGATCACAGGCGTGAGCCACCGCGCCTGACCCTGTTATTTTGTTTTGGTTTTTATTGTTGTTTGTTAGAGACAGGGTCCTGTTCTGTTGCCCAGGCAACAGTGTGTATGCAGTGCTGTGATCATAGCTCATGGCAGTCTCAAATTGCTGGGCTCAAGCAATCCTTCTGCCTCACTCTCCTGAGTAGCTGGGACTACAGATGCACACCATCACGGCTGGCTAATTTTTAAAACTCTTTTGCAGAGATGGGTCTTGCTATCTTGCCCAGGCTGGTCTTAAACATCTGGTTCAAGCTATCCTTCTGCCTCAGCCTCTCAAAATGCTGGGATTACAGGTGTGAGCCACCACACACAGACTTCTGTGTTCTTTTTTTTGTTTTTTTGAGATGGAGTTTCGCTCTTATTGCCTAAGCTGGAGTGCGATGGCATGATGTTGGCTCACTGCAACCTTTGCCTCCCAGGTTCAAGCGATTCTCCTGCCTTAGCCTCCCCAGTAGCTGGGATTGCAGGCCCTCACCACCACACCCAGCTAATTTTTTTCTTGTATTTTTAATAGAGACAGGGTTTCATCATATTGGCCAGGCTGGTCTTGAACTCAAGCAGTCTGCTCCGCTCAGCCTCCCAAAGTGCTGGGATTACAGGCATGAGCCACCGTGCCTAGCCTGAGACTAGGTAATTTATAAAGAGAAGAGGTAGCCGGGCGAGGTGGCTCATGCCTGTAATCCCAGCACTTTGGGAGGCCAAGGCGGGAGGATCACAAGGTCAGGAGTTCGAGAACAGCTTGACCAATATGGTGAAACCCTGTCTCCACTGAAAATACAAAAAGTAGCTGGGCATGGTGGCGCATGCCTGTAATCCCAGCTACTTGGGAGGCTGAAGTGAGAGAATCGCTTGAACCCAGGAGGCAGAGTTTGCAGTGAATCGAGATCAAGCCAGTGCTCTTCAGCCTGGGCAACAGAGTGAGACTCCATCTCAAAAAAAAAAAAAAAAAAAATTAGTTGGGCGTGGTGGCACACGCCTGTGATCCCAGCCACTCAGGAGGCTGAGGCAGGAGAATAGCATGAACTCCGGACGCAGAGGTTGCAGTGAGCTGAGATCGCACCACTGCACTCCAGCCTGGCAACAGAGTGAGACTGTTTCAAAAAAAAGAAAAGAGGTTTAATTGGCTCAGGTTCTGCAGGCTGTACAGATAGCATGGCTGGGAGGCCTCAGGAAACTTTCAATCATGAAGGTGAAGGGGAAGTAGGCATATCTTCACATGGCCAGAGCAGGATAGAAGGAGAGAAGGGGGAAATACTACACACTTCTAAACAACTGGATTTCATGAGAACTCACTCATTATCATGAGAGCAGCAAGGGGGAAAATCTACCCCCAAGATCCAATTACCTCCCACCAGGCCCCTCCTCCAACATTGGGAGGGATTACAATTCGACATGAGATTTGGGCAGGGAAACAAATCCAAACCATATCAATTATATTAGACGTATGGTTTAAAGAAGAAAAAGATCACGTG
>NW_012105331.1:1221851-1223520 GCF_000951045.1 Mandrillus leucophaeus
TTTTAGTAGAGATGGGGTTTCACTGTGTTAGCCAGGATGGTCTTGATCACCTGACCTCGTGATCCGCCTGCCTCGGCCTCCCAAAGTGCTGGGAATATAGGCGTTAGCCACCATGCCTGGCCCCTGTATATTTTCTTTAGTGAGGTGTCTGTCCAGGTCTTGAGCTCAATTTTTAAATCAGATTTTTAAAAAAATGGTTGCATTTTAAGTTATTTGCATATTTTATTTTTTAATATTTTTAGTAGAGACAGGGTTTCACCATGTTGGCCATGCTGGTATTGAATTCCTGGCCTCAAGTGATTCGCCTGCTTTGGACTCCCAAAGTGCTGGAATTACAGATGCGAGCCGCTGCACTTGGCCAAAGAGTTCTTTGTATATTTTAGATAACACTCCTTTATCAGATATGTCTTTTGCAAATATTTTCTCCCAGCCTGACTTGTCATTTCATTCTATCGTGGACCTCATTTTTATTTTTATGTTTTGTTTTTTGAAATGGAGCCTTGCTCTGTGGCCCAGGCTGGAGTGCAGTGGCATGATCTCAGCTCACCACAACATCTGCCTCCTGGGTTCAAGCAATTCTCCTGCCTCAGCCTCCCTAGTAGTTGGGATTATAGGCACCCGCCACCATGCCCAGCTAAATTTTTTGTATTTTTAGTAGAGACAAGGTTTCACCATGTTGGCCAGATTGGTCTCGATCTCCTGACCTCACGTAATCCACCCACCTTAGCCACCCAAAGTGCTGGGATCACAGGCGTGAGCCACCGCGCCTGACCCTGTTATTTTGTTTTGGTTTTTATTGTTGTTTGTTAGAGACAGGGTCCTGTTCTGTTGCCCAGGCAACAGTGTGTATGCAGTGCTGTGATCATAGCTCATGGCAGTCTCAAATTGCTGGGCTCAAGCAATCCTTCTGCCTCACTCTCCTGAGTAGCTGGGACTACAGATGCACACCATCACGGCTGGCTAATTTTTAAAACTCTTTTGCAGAGATGGGTCTTGCTATCTTGCCCAGGCTGGTCTTAAACATCTGGTTCAAGCTATCCTTCTGCCTCAGCCTCTCAAAATGCTGGGATTACAGGTGTGAGCCACCACACACAGACTTCTGTGTTCTTTTTTTTGTTTTTTTGAGATGGAGTTTCGCTCTTATTGCCTAAGCTGGAGTGCGATGGCATGATGTTGGCTCACTGCAAACTTTGCCTCCCAGGTTCAAGCGATTCTCCTGCCTTAGCCTCCCCAGTAGCTGGGATTGCAGGCCCTCACCACCACACCCAGCTAATTTTTTTCTTGTATTTTTAATAGAGACAGGGTTTCATCATATTGGCCAGGCTGGTCTTGAACTCAAGCAGTCTGCTCCGCTCAGCCTCCCAAAGTGCTGGGATTACAGGCATGAGCCACCGTGCCTAGCCTGAGACTAGGTAATTTATAAAGAGAAGAGGTAGCCGGGCGAGGTGGCTCATGCCTGTAATCCCAGCACTTTGGGAGGCCAAGGCGGGAGGATCACAAGGTCAGGAGTTCGAGAACAGCTTGACCAATATGGTGAAACCCTGTCTCCACTGAAAATACAAAAAGTAGCTGGGCATGGTGGCGCATGCCTGTAATCCCAGCTACTTGGGAGGCTGAAGTGAGAGAATCGCTTGAACCCAGGAGGCAGAGTTTGCAGTGAATCGAGATC
>NW_012105331.1:1224270-1231376 GCF_000951045.1 Mandrillus leucophaeus
TTAGAAACTAATTAACCAAATAAGAAATGGGCAGGGGCTAAAGGAGAAATCTTCAAAACTTTCCATTAAAAACCAGGAGAATAAATGGAAAGACACATCATGCTCTTGGATTACAAATGGAAACATTATTTAAAATGTCATCTCCCTCCAAATCACATTTTGGGTAGAATGTAATTCCAATAAAAACGTGCACATTCGGTCAGGCGTGGTGGTTCGTGCCTGTAATCCCAGCTACTTGAGAGGCTGAGGCAGGAGAATCGCTTGAACTCGGGAGGTGGAGATTGCAGTGAGTCAAGATGGCACCACTGTATTCCAGCCTCGGGGCAACAGAACGAGACTCCGTCTCAAACAAAACAAAACAAAACAAAAGTGCACATTCTCTGATCCAGCAATGTATTATTTTAAAAATCAGGAATCTCTAATATTAAGCCTAGTTTTATTTTTAAAGCTCATTTCAGGGAGTCTCTCTAGACCTATTCAATTTCAGGGGCTGCCTATAAAAACAAAATTAAAAAAAAACTTTGTTCCTTTTTTTTTCTCTAGCATTTAGATTACTGTATTGAAGAAATTTTTATATAGTTGTCTCTCCTGAATGGTGAATAACTTATGAATAATGAAGCTGCCAAAACCAAGGCATTGCTGACATCCATCCCCCTCCATTATCATTATTTCCTCCTGAACATGATGTTAACATCCAAATGTTCTCAAGGAGACTAGAAGACTAGAATGTGGCAACAAGAATCACCAAGGCATTACCAAACTGAGGATCTCCATAGTTGTAGTTATGCTAGACTTTCTTTATGGTTGTGGACTCCCGACTAAATGGATGTTATTATCCATGTGATTATTTGAGGAACTTCATTAGTGTTGTGTATTTTAAGGGAGATAAGCTATATTCTATAACAACTAGAGGGTCCACAAAGTCCAGAACTTAGTGTAATATTCTGTTCTATGGAAATGATTAGAACATTTTAAGATGTGGACAACTAGGTACTTAGAGCTTTCGAAGGAAGAAACTAACGAGAAGTATGGATAATTTTAATAAATAGATAAATCAGAGGAAAAATGACAAATTACAGTTTTGATTCAAACCTATTATGAGAATATTGACAGATTTGAGACCTCTAACTTTAAAAAGTCCTGTAGTATAATTTACGTATAGAGTAAGGGCACAAATCATAAGTGTATATTTCAATGAATTTTCACAAATTGAGCACACCTGTGTAACTATTATCAGCTCAAGAAAGATAACACCTCTATCCCAGAAATCTTCCTCCTGTCCCTTTCCAGTTGCTACATTGTACACCCTTCCCCCCATACACCAAAGGTAATCATTATCCTCTTTTCTCTCCTCTTCCTAACCACTGAACTACCAGAAATATCCTCTTTTCTAACAAAACAGATACTTTACTTGTTTTTGAACTTTATATAAGTGGAATCATACAATATTAATTCTTTTGTCTCTGGCTTCATCATTCTGTTGTATAATTTATCCATATTGTTGTGCGTAGCTTTGGTTCTTTCATTCTTATTATAGAGTAGTATTACACTGTATGATTATACCACAATTTATTCATTCATTTTACTGTAGGATATTTAAATAGAATCCAGTTGTTTCTACTTATTATATCCTAAGATTGGAATTGCTGAGTCATAGGGTTTGGATTTGTTCCAACTCCTTGCCAACTCTTAGTATTTTCTGTCCTTTTCATTTTTGCCATTTTGATGGGTATGTAGTGATATTCCATTGTGGTTGCAATGTACACTTCTTTGATGACTAAAGACTCTTGAGTAGCTTTAAAAATGTTTATTGGGGGCCAAGCACCGTGGTTTAAGCCTGTAATCCCGGCACTTTCGGAGACTGAGGTGGGTGGATCACCTGAGGTCAAGACCAGCCTGACCAACATGGAGAAACCCCATCTCTACTAAAAATACAAAATTAGCTGGGCATGGTGGTACATGCCTATAATCCCAGCTACTCAGGAGGCTGAGGCAGAAGAATCGCTTGACCCTGGGAGGCTGAGGTTGCAGTGAGCCAAGATTGCACCATTGCACTCCAGCCTGGGTGACAAGAATGAAACTGCATCTCAAAAAAAAAAGAAAAAGAAATTTATTTCCTGGCTTGGCCTCCTGAGTAGCTGGGATTACAGGCACCTGCCACCATGCCTGGCTAATTTTTTTGTATTTTTAGTAGAGACAGGGTTTCACCACATTGGCCAGGCTGGTCTTGAACTCCTGACCTCAGGTGATCCACCTGCCTCAGCCTCCCAAAGTGCTGAGATTACAGGCGTGAGCCACTGTGCCTGGCCTGGATAGTCTTTTATAAAATGCCTATTCATGTTATTTGCCCATTTTATGATTTTTATTTTATTTTATTCTTTCTTTGCAATCTCAAAAGCTCACAAGGCTGTTTTTTCTTTTCTTTCTTTCTTTTTTTTTGTTTTTGATATGGGGTCTTGCTCTGTTGCCCAGGCTGGAGGGCAGTGGCATATCTCGGCTCACTACAGCCTCCACCTCCTTGATTCAAGCAATTCTCATGCCTCAGCCTCCCGAGTAGTGGGAACTACAGATGCACACCATCATACCTGACTAATTTTTGTATTTTCAGTAGAGACAGGGTTTCACCAAGTTGGCCAGGCTGGTCTCGAACACCTGACTTCAAGTGATCTGCCTGCCTCGGCCTCCCAAAGTGCTGGGATTACAGGTGTGAGTCACCACACCCAACCAAGGTTGTTTTTTTCTTATATATGTAAAAATTCTTTATATATTCTGGGTATGAGTATTTTAAATTTATCAGCTTGGCGTGGTGGCTCGCACCTATAATCCCAGCACTTTTGCAGGCCAAGGCAGGTGGATCATTTGAGCCCAGGAGTTTGAGACCAGCCTGGGCAATGCAGTGAGACCCTGTCTCTATTTTTATTTACACACACACACACACACACACACACACACACATATATAGGCGTGAACTACTGCACCCAGCCAAAAAAATTATGTTAAAATGTCTTCTTTCACTCTGTGGCTTCAAAAAAAATTTTTTTTTGAGAGAGAGTCTAACTCTGTTGCCCAGGCTAGAGTGCAGTAGTGTGCAATCATAGCTTATTGCAGCCTTGAACTCCTGGTCTCAAGCTATCCTCCCAGCTCAGTCTCCCAAGAAGCTGAGACTACAGGCACATGTCACATGCTAACTTTATTTTTAATAGAGACAGAGTCTCATTATGTTGCCCAGGCTGGTCTCAAACTCCTGGGCTTAAGTGCTGTCCTGCCTCAGGCTCTCAAAGTGCTGAAATTTCAGGTGAGAGCCACTGCACCTGGCCTGTAATTGTTTAATAGTCCCAATTTATACCATTCCCCTCCTTTATGATTGGTGTTTTTTGTGTCCTATTTTAAAGAATATTTTCCTGTTCTAAGATCATGAAACTATTCTCTTGTTTTCTCCTAGAGGTTTTATTGTTTTACTCATGACTTTAAAAATGTATGAGTTAGAGTTGTAAAAATCAACATCTATCCAAATTAAACAGTGATTTTTAAAGAGCCAGTCACAGAGTATTGTGACATCAAATCTGAAGTAGTTGAACGAGCAGCTCTTGCAGCAGGAACACTAGGAAATGCAGTCACACAACTCCCACTCTACTTTTCAGCAACGTGTCCCTTACTAAGTAGGCCATGTTGCAAGCCAGTCAGAAATTGGTTTGATTGTCAAGGGACTAGAAAAAAATAAAAAATAAAATGGGGTGAGATTTTCCACACAGGAAAGAAAAAAAGAAAGTGAGATCGTTTAAAGTAGAATCTGAGATTACTGACCTCCTATTTCTGAAAGTTATTGTCATAGAAATATCTTTCCAAGGGTAACTGCTCCACCAATACCTCTGATGCTATGACCTTGCTCTATCTCTTATCCTTTCTTTCACCTTCAGTTTTCTCTGTTTTCCCTTTCAACCTAAAACAAGCTCAATCTCCCCAATTTATCCGACAGTAAAAACCCTCAACTGTTTTTCTCATTGTCAAAGGTCAGAAAAGAATAGTCATATTTGCTCTCTACTTTCTCACTTCCCATTTCTTAACCACTTAACCCATCTTGTCAATTCTCTTACCGATCTACAGAAACTGCTCTCTTGAAGACTCTCAGAATTAGTGTGTCCAAACTGAATTATTTCACTTCCCCCAAGCCTTATCTCTTATGTTTCTTACTTGTTAATGGTACACCATCCTCTGAGACACTCAGGTTGCCAAAAACAATACATGCCTGCCTGCAACACTTCTTCCATTTGGCCCCTCCCTTCCATTCCTCCTGCCATATTCTGTATCATCTCATTATCTCTTACTTAGTAGCTATTTTAATGATCTCTTAATTGCCCTTCTTGTTCCTGGTGTATCCTAATCCAACCTATCCTGAACAAGACTACAAATTTAATCTTCTCAATTCAAAGTTCTAATCTTACCATGTCCTATTATGAACATCTTTAATGTTTTTTTTTCCCCATTGTCTTTAGTTCCAACACAAACTGGACCCAATTCATGAATTCTTTTTACTTAGCTGGGATCACAGGCATGTGCCACCATGCCCGGCTAATTTTGTATTTTCAGTAGAGATGGGGTTTCTCCATGTTTGTTGGGCTGGTCTCTAACTCCCAACCTCAGGTGATCTGCCCACCTCGGCCTCCCAAAGTGCTGGATTACAGATGTGAGCTACAGTGCCTGGCCTGGAAGATAATTTTAATCTCTGCATCCCTAATGTCCAGCATAACACCTTGCCCAGAAATATCTATGATAGACCGGGCGCAGTGGCTCACGCCTATAATCCCAGCACTTTGGGAGGCCAAGGAGGGTAGGTCACCTGAGGTCGGGAATTCGAGACCAACCTGGTCAACATAGTGAAACTCCGAGACCGCACCATTGCACTCCAGCTTGGGAGACAAGAGCAAGACTCCGTCTCAAGGAAAAAAAAAAAAAAAAAGAAACATCTATGGTAAATCTTTATAGACTGAAATGAATGAACTCATTTTTGATCTTCTCTAGCTAAAAGTAAATTGTCGGCCGGGCATTGTGGCTCATGCCTGTAATCCCAGCACTTTGGGAGGCCAAGGCGGGCAGATCACCTGAGGTCAGGAGTTCGAGACCAGCCTGGCCAACATGGCAAAACCCTTTCTCTACTAAAAATACAAAAATTAGCCGAACGTGGTGGCACGCGCCTGTAATCCCAACTACTTGGGATGCTGAGGGAGGAGTACCGCTTGAACATGGGAGGCGGAAGTTGCAGTGAGCCGAGATCACGCCATTGTACTCTAGCCTGGGTAACAGAGTGAGACTCCATCTCAAAGAGAAAAAAAAAAAGTAAATTGTCTTTATTAAATTTCCATAGCGTTTTCTCTGTACATCTGATGTCACATCATTTTCTACCATATGTAATTGTTATTTATGTACCCTGATGGATGGTTATACCCTAAAGGTCAGAGACTTTGCCTTAACATCTGAGAGCCTCAAGGAGGCTAGTAAGAGGGCCCTTACTATATAGGCTCCCTACATCATTGTCACACCTAGATTTGACTTTGATCAGGATATACTGACATACCTCAAGAGTACAAAGTTCAAAAACTAAAATGATAGGGAGGGATAGGCCAAGGCAAGCTACTAAGAGACCTAGTTTGCCCCGGTATTTAGAAACTTGTAATACAGGTTACTTCTCCACCCCACCATCAGATGGAGTCTCGCTCTGTCGCCCAGGCTGGAGTGCAGTGGTGCAATCTCAGCTCACTGCAAGCTCTGCCTCCTGGGTTCATGCCATTCTCCTGCCTCAGCCCCCCGAGCAGCTGGGACTACAGGCGCCTGCCACCATGCCCGGCTAATTGTTTTGTATTTTTAGTAGAGACAGGGTTTCACCATGTTAGCCAGGATAGTCTCGATCTCCTGACCTTGTGATAGTCTCGATCGCTTGACCTTGTGATCTGCCCGCCTTGGCCTTCCAAAGTTCTGGGATTACAGGCGTGATCCACCGCACCCAGCCAGAAACTTGTAATACAGGTTTCTACAAATAAGGTTAGTATTGCTGCCTGGGAAAGCTATTCATTTATTTATTCATCAGTTCATAAATCACTTTGTGGAGAAGAAGGTGGATGCATTTAGAGCAGTTACTTTATGCCAGGGATTTTCACATACATTATCTCCAACTCCCCACAACAACACTATGAGATGAGCACTACTATGCTAAATTTATAGATAAGGAAAATGATGCTCAGAGTGCTTTAGTGACTTAATATTCATGGAGCTGATGAGTGACAGAATCAAACTTGAAAGCAATTATGTGTGTGTTTAAAGCATGAGCTCTGGTCCACCTTGTCATGCAACACACTGAGAAGGTTTCTGGAGAAAAGACTGAAGAAACCTTGACTCATAACCTGCCAGAACAAAGGGTCAAGCTTACATCAAATATGTATTGAGGAAATCCTTAAGGAACAAAAATCAACTTGCCAAGTTTTATCTTAAGCACCAGGGAAATGCCTGCTTCCCAAAAAAGCTAGGGTTAATGTACATTTCCAGAAGGGATGGAGAAAAGATAGTAGTTATGATTGTGGGAAAAGGGAGTGGGAGCTACAGGATTTATAGTTGGGTATCAGAAACTTTAAAACAGATTGGAAATCAATAGAAACTCACTCTAATGGGATACACATTGGAGGCGACACATTTGGATCTTAAGTATACTGGGCCCTAGATATGTTCTATTCGGTTCAGCTACGTAACATTAAGTATTCTGGGGACTGTGGCAGGTGTGAGGAATACAAAGAAACTAACGGCTCCTGCCTTTAAGACACTGAGTCTTGCACAGCAGTCTGTTGGTGGGAATAGGAGACAGAGTGCCAGGGTCGAGTCTTTTCTAAAAGGCCCTGGAAAACCCAGAGTGGTCTCATCCCAGAGGCAGGATAGAAGGGAATCCATGGGTTATTTACAGCAGGCAGGCCACAAGTTTCAGTTTACTTAACACTAGGCTTGATTATCAGTAATATTCTCCTTTTATTCAAAGGTAGCACAATATATACACTTTCTGCACCTTCCTTTTTAAATTTAATCTATCATTAAGTTTATATTAAACAGAAAATATTTGCCTATGA
>NW_012105331.1:1232015-1239754 GCF_000951045.1 Mandrillus leucophaeus
CCTCAGCCTCCCGAGTAGCTGGGACTACAGGCGCCTGACACCTCGCCCGGCTAGTTTTTTTTTTTGCATTTTTTAGTAGAGAGGGGGTTTCACCATGTTAGCCAGGATGGTCTCGATCTCCTGACCTCGTGATCCACCCATCTCGGCCTCCCAAAGTGCTGGGATTACAGGCTTGAGCCACCGCGCCCGGCCTTGTTTTTGTTTTTTGAGACGGAGTCTCGCTCTGTAGCCAGCCGAGGCTGGAGTGCAGTGGCATGATCTCAGTTCACTGCAACATTTGCCTCCCAGGTCCCGGTTCAATTCTCCTGCCTCAGCCTCCTGAGTAGCTGGGGTTACAGGCACACGCCATCATGCTCAGCTAATTTTTGTATTTTTAGTAGAGACAGGGTTTCACCACGTTGGCCAGGCTGGTCTTTAACTCCTGACCTCGTGATCTGCCTGCCTCAGCCTCCCAAAATGCTGGGATTACAGGCATAAGCCACCGCGCCTGGCCGATCTTGTGTTTTTGTCTGGTCAAAGGATATCTCTGTGGATAAAACTGGAGTCTGTACTTTTGTTGTCATTAACTCTCTCTGGCCTGGAGATGCAGAAAGCCAGAGGCAGGGAAAGCGTACCATCCAGCTGTGAGTCTATCTTGCATAAGCAACTCTATGGGCTAGTCAGCAAAGGACTGCTTTAAGCATAGTTGGGTCTAGGTTTGCCTAAGTATGGTGACTTTTTTTCTGAGGTGGGGGCAAATTAGAAGGAATTAAGAGAGTATAAATACCCAGAACCCATGTTAAGACCTCAACAGGTAGATCCTTTCTTGGGTCTCTAACCACAAGTGCTTACAAAATCTGGTCTCTTCACACTATTCAGCGTGAGAATTTAGTTAACCTCTGCTACACTATGTGTAATTCATAAAGCTCCACTATTACAATCGCTTCCCTATACTGAAAACCTGGAATGTCCTTGAGAAGAATGAGAAAGCAATGACTGAATGGCTGGGGTAGCTGCTCAGTGTTGGTTGGGAATGTTTGTACCTTGCATTTACTCTATCTCCTGAGCTGCTGAGCTGTACAGGCACGCCTTCTGATTGAGAAGATGTGTAATACGTAGACAGGAAGGAGGACAAAGACAAATGTGTTGGGATTGAGCTATTACTTTGTTCTGAAAGTGAGACAAGACCCAGTATATTGAACAGTAACCAACACAAATACAGGTAATAGCAGTCAAAAGAAATTCTTAAAGAACCAAAATTTCATGAGTTAGGTCTAGAATTTTGCCAGTTCACTGTTCCATGGCTTCCTTATGGTGTAGACACCTTAGGTCCTGCCTACTGACTCTAGCTGCTTTAACAGGAAAGAAGAGGACAAATACCCCAAAAATCTTCCATGAATTTTATTGTACATGTTGTGTCAGGCTTTCACTCCTAAAGGAAACAGCAGGGGAAAAAACATAGTCAGGCATGTCTGAGAAGCAGCATGGTACAGTAGAAATAAAACATGAGTTTCCAGGTGGAACACCAAATGGGGGAAATGTTATAATTTTGCTATTTTTTCTCTTTTTTTTAGACGGAGTCTCACTCTGTCACCCAGGCTGGAGTGCAGTGGTACAATCTTGGGCCACTGCAACCTCTACCTCCCCGGTTCAAACAATTCTCCTGCCTCAATTTCCCAAGTAGCTGGTATTACAGGCACCTGCCATCATGCCTGGCTAATTTTTGTATTTTTAGTAGAGATGGGGTTTCACTATGTTGGCTAGGCTGGTCTTGAACTCCTGACCTCAGGTGATCCACCCACTTTGGCCTCTCAAAGTGCTGGGATTACAGGCATGAGGCACCACACCCTGCCGATTTTGCTATTTTTGACCTGCATATTACTTATCTTGAATCTACATTTTCTCATTTGTAAAATCAGGGGTAACACCTACCTTGCAGAGATTAAATGAGAAACCTACATGAAAGCATTTAATAGTTGATGAATAAATGCGTAAGTGGCGTCAAATGTGTAGTAACATCCAGTATTTTAATATTTATGCTTGATAAGTCATTTAAGTTGAAGACTCTTTATGTATTAATTTCAGCAAGTAACATAACCACACAGAATAAAGACAATGAAAGTATAATTAGTTATTATACACAATTATAATTTTATAAAAAATTTCAACATATACAGAAGTATAAAGAACATGTATCCATCCTGCAGCTTCTACAATTATCATCCCAACTCCTCTCGTTTCTTTGATATTGCCGACAATTTACACCCTGCCCCGATTCCAGATTATTTGGAAACAAGTCCCAGATATTAATATAATTCCCTCTTAAATATTTCAGTATGCTTAAGAGATTCTTGTTTAAAAACAATTTTTTTGAGGGGCACAGGGTCTTACTTTGTCACCCAGGCTGGAGTGCAATAGTGTGATCTTGGCTCACTGCAACCTCTGCCTTCCAGGCTCAAGCAATTCTCCTGGTTCAGCCTCCCAAGTAGCTAGGACTACAGGCACACACCACCGCTCCCTGCTTGTGTACTCTTTTTTTTTTTTTTTTTTTTTTGAGACGGAGTCTCGCTCTGTCGCCCAGGCTGGAGTGCTGTGGCCGCGTCTCAGCTCACTGCAAGCTCCGCCTCCCTCTTAGTAGAGACGGGGTTTCGCCATGTTAGCCAGGCTGGACTTGAACTTCTGAGCTCAGGTGATCCGCCCACCTCAGCCTCACAAAGGGCTGGGATTACAGGCATAAGCCAGGGTGCCAAGCCTTGTTTTAAAATTTAATCATTATGCTCAGAACGGAAAGGCTATAAACGGCGTTCATTCAAAGAAAAAAAAACTTAAAAAATAGAATTAATTTCTTTCTCCTTTTTGAGACGGAGTCTTGTTCTGTTGACCAAGCTGGAGTGTAGTGGCGCAATCTCAGCTCACTGCAGCCTCCACCTCCTGGGTTCAAGTGATCCTCCTGCCTTAGCCTCCCAAGTACCTGGGATTACAAGCATGCACCACCACGCCTGGCTATTTTTTTGTATTTTTAGTAGAGATGAGGTTTCGCCATGTTGGTCAGGCTGGTCTTGAACTCCTGGCCTCAAGAGATCCATCTGCCTCGGCCTCCCAAAGTGCTGGGATTGCAGGTATGAGCCACTGTATCCAGCCAAAAAATAAAATTTGATCATAACATCATTCTAATAATCAAACATCATAGCCAAACAAAACTAATGATTCCTTGGTATCATTACATATTCAGTTAATCCCATGTTTAATACCACTTACAGTCCATTATTACTTTTGTTATATTATCACAGCCAGTTCCAAAACTTACAGCCCATTAAGTGTATGAGTTTACACCTGCATTTATGTATCTCTGATTTCTTTTTTTTTTAAGACAGAGTCTGACTCTGTCGCCCCAGGTTGGAGTGCAGTGGTGTGATCTTGGCTCACTGCAACCTCCACCTCCTGTGTTCAAGCAATTCTCTTGTGCCTCAGCCTCTTCAGTAGCTGGGATTATAGGCACACACCATCACGTCCAGTTAACTTTTTGTATCTTTAGTAGAGATAGGCTTTTGCCACGTTGCCCAGGCTGGTCTTGAACTTATCTTGAATCTAAATTTTCTCATTTGTAAAATCAGGGGTAACACCTACCTTGCTTCAAGTGATCCACCTGCCTTGGCCTCCCAAAGTGCTGGGATTACAGATATGAGCCACTCTCCCCAGCCTCTGATTTCTTCTTTTTTTTTGAGGTGGAGTCTTGCTCTGTCACCCAGGCTGGAGTGCAGTGACACGATCTCGGGTCACTGCAACCTCCACCTCCAGGGTTCAAGCGATTCTCCTGCCTCAGCGCCCAGGTAGCTAGGATTACAGGCATGCACCAGCATGCCCGGCTAATTTTTGTATTTTTAGTAGAGACGGGGTTTCGCCATGTTGGCCAGGCTGGTTTCTAACTCCCGACCTCAGGTGATCCGTCTGCCTGGGCCTCCCAAACTGCTGGGATTACAGGTGTGAGCCACCTCGCCTGGCAAGCAGCCTCTGATTTCAACTCGAGACAGAAGAGGATCCCAAATTCCAAGCAACTCCCAAGACGCAAATTAAAATATGGAAACATTAAATTGAAGGATTTCCCAATAGTTACCTGCAACACCTAAAGGTCACTGTTTCCAAATGGTGCAAGAACTCACAAACAATATGTTGGTTGCTGTTAAACTCAAGGACAGGACACTATTAACAGACCTTTATGAGTCTGTAGGAAACTAGAGACACGTTGTCTTAGCTTGGGATGCCATAAAACTACCATGGGCTTAAATAATAGAAATTCATTTCTCATAGTTCTGGAGCATGGGAAGTCCAAGATCAAGGTGCCAGCCAATTTTTTTCCTGGTAGGGGCTCCCTTTCTGGCTTGCAGGTGGCCACCTTCTCACTGTATTCTTATATGGCTTTCCTCTGTGCTCTTGAGTAGGAAGATTTCTTTTCTTTTTTTTTTTTTTTTTGAGACAGAGTCTTGCTCTGTCGCCCAGGCTGGAGCACAGTGGTGCGATCTCGGCTCACTGCAAGCTCTGCCTCCCGGGTTCACGCCATTCTCCTGCCTCAGCCTCCCGAGTAGTTGGGACCACAGGCGCCCGCCACCACAGCTGGCTAATTTTTTGTATTTTTAGTAGAGACAGGGTTTCACTGTGTTAGCCAGGATGGTCTTGGATCTCCTGACCTCATGATCCGCCCGCCTGGGCCTCCCAAAGTGCTGGGATTACAGACGTGAGCCACTGCCCCGGCTTCTCTCTTAAGGCCACTGATCCCACTATGAGGGCCCTACTCTCATGACCTATCTAACCCATATTACCTCCAAAGGTTCCATCTCCAGATACTATCACATTGGAGGGTGGGACTCCAAAATATTTTATTTGTTTGAGATGGAGTCTCACATTGTTGCCCAGGCTGGAGTGCGTTGACGTGATCTCAGCTCACCACAACCTCCACCTCCCGGGTTCAAAGCGATTTTCCTGCCTCAGCCTCCCCAGTAGCTGGGACTACAGGTGTGTGCCACCATGCCTAGCTAATTTTTGTATTTTTAGTAGAGACAAGGTTTCACTATGTTGGCCAGGCTGGTCCTCCAATCCACTTCCTGCCTTAGCCTCCAGTGTAGCTGGGACCATAGTTGTACACCACCACGCCCCAGTTAATTTTTTTTTTTTTTTTTGGAGACTGTTTCCCTCTTGTTGCCCAGGCTGGAGTGCAATGCCATGATCTCGGCTCAGTGCAACCTCCACCCACTGGGTTCAAGAGATTCTCTTGCCTCAGCCTCCCAAGTAGCTGGGATTACAAGTGTGCACCAACATGTCTGGGTGATTTTTGCATTTTTAGTAGAGACAGAGTTTTGCCACGTTGGCAAGGCTGGTCTCAAAACTCCTGACCTTAGATGATTCACCCACCTCGGCCTCCTAGTGCTGGGATTACAGGCATGAGCCACTGCGCTTGGCTAATTTTTTTTCTCTTTTTCTTGAGACAAGGTCTTGCTCTGTCACCCAGACTGGCATAATCATGGCTCATTGCAATCTCAAACTTCTGGGCTCAAGCAAGCCTCCTGAGTAGCTGGGACTACAGGTGTGTGCCACCATGCCTGGCTAATTAAAAAAAAATTTTTTTTTTTTTTTGTAGAGATGGGGTCTCACTAGTCCAGGCCGGTCCCGAACTCCCATACTCAAGCAATCCTCCCACCTAGGCCTCCCAAAGTGTTAGGTTTACAGGTGTTGAGTTACCATGTCTGGCTTCCAAAATATGAAGTTTTGGAGGACATAAACATTTAGTCTATAACATATATTAAGTTGGCACACTACAAAGTGAGCAAAAGTATAGACATCCAAATAGCTGGGAAAAGGTGAGAGCATTAAGGACATGCAAACATGTGAATGTTTCTAGCCATTTGCCAGATTTACTTATGACCTTAACAATGAAGCTAGAGTTGAACCAAGCTACTGTTTTCTGACTAAAGAGATGTCTTTGTAAGCAGCAATGTGAGGTAACCCACAATGAGGAAAATTTAGTCGTAAAGGAGAAAAGCAAGAGAAATAGAGAATTAGCAGGATCTTTTTTTTTAAATAATGAATTCGTGAAACATTAAAAATGAATGAATTTGTGAAAATGGCAAAACATATTTTTACCATTTCGGATATATACAGTGACAAGTTCTTTTGATACCATGCCCTAGACTGTATATTACCCCATATATTCAGCAGTTACCTCAACAGGTATCACGATATTTTCAAAACCAAAAACCGCAATTTTTTTTTTTTTTTGAGATGGAGTCTTGCTCTGTTGTCCAAGCTGGAGTGCCATCGCACGATCTCGGCTCACTGCAAACTCCGCCTCCCGGGTTCAAGCAATTCCCCTGCCTCAGCATCCCGAGTAGCTGGGATTACAGGCACCTGCTACCATGTCCGGCTAATTTTTGTATTTTTAGTAGAGACAGGGTTTCACTATGTTGGCCAGGCTTGTCTTGAACTCCTGACCTCAGGTGATCCGCCTGCCTTGATTTCCCAAAGTGCTGGGATCCACAATAGTTTTAATTAACTTTAACGGAGGAATAGGTATCACCTAGTTGGTTTTTTTTTGTTTTGTTTTGTTTTTTTTTTGGCAAGGAAAAAAGCGATACCAAAATACCTTAACACTTATAAGGAATGAAAAGTCTAAAACCATTTAGAAATTACTGATTTTTTTTTAAAAGCCTTAAGTGGCTGAGTGTGGTGGCTCATGCCTGTAATCCCAGCCCTTTGGGAGGCTGAGGTGGGCCGATCACCAGAGGTCAGGTGTTTCAGACCAGCCTGTCCAACATGGCAAAACCCCACCTCTACTAAAAAATACAAAAATTAGCCCGGTGTGGTGGAGCACAACTGTAGTCCCAGCTACTCAGGAGGCGCACGCCAACATGTCCGGTGGAAGGATGGCTTGAGCCTAGGAATTTGATGCTGCAGCAAGCTGTGATTCTGCCACTGTACTCCAGCTGGGGTACAGAGTGAGAGACACTATCTCTAAATAAATAACCTTAAGTGTTTTTCCCAAAGATATTTCTTATGACTTTCAAAAGAGATAGAGTGCTGGGTGCAGTGGCTCATGCCTATAATCCTAGCACTTTGGGAGGCTGAGGCAGGCAGATCACTTGAAATCTGGAGTTTGAGGCCAGCCTGGCCAACTTGGTGAAATCCTGTCTCTACTAAAAATACAAAAATTAGCCAGGTGTGGTGGGGGGGGGCGCCTGTAATCCCAGCTACTTGGGAGGCTGAGGCTGGAGAATCTCTTGAACCCGGGAGGCGGAGGCTGCAGTAAGTAGAGATCACGCCACTATACTCCAGCCTGGGCAACACAGCGAGACTCTGACTCAAAAAAGAGGTATACGTAGTCACTTAAATTTGTGTAGATCAGGCACTATTAACACAGTTTTCCAGATAGTACTGATTACTTAAACATGTCAAAATAATAATTACTAGTATTCGAGTCCTTACTTTTCTTTTTTTTTAAAACAGAGTCTCGCTGTGTCGCCCAGGCTGGAGTGCAGTGGCTGGATCTTAGCTCACTGCAAGCTCTGCCTCCTGGGTTCACGCCATTCTCCTGCCTCAGCCTCCCGAGTAGCTCAGACTACAGGCGCCTGCCACCTCACCCGGCTAGTTTTTTGTATTTTTTAGTAGAGACGGGGTTTCACCGTGTTAGCCAGGATGGTCTCGATCTGCTGACCTCGTGATCCGCCCGTCTCGGCCTCCCAAAGTGCTGGGATTACAGGCTTGAGCCACCG
>NW_012105331.1:1239804-1253370 GCF_000951045.1 Mandrillus leucophaeus
CTGGGAAAAGGTGAGAGCATTAAGGACATGCAAACATGTGAATGTTTCTAGCCATTTGCCAGATTTACTTATGACCTTAACAATGAAGCTAGAGTTGAACCAAGCTACTGTTTTCTGACTAAAGAGATGTCTTTGTAAGCAGCAATGTGAGGTAACCCACAATGAGGAAAATTTAGTCGTAAAGGAGAAAAGCAAGAGAAATAGAGAATTAGCAGGATCTTTTTTTTTAAATAATGAATTCGTGAAACATTAAAAATGAATGAATTTGTGAAAATGGCAAAACATATTTTTACCATTTCGGATATATACAGTGACAAGTTCTTTTGATACCATGCCCTAGACTGTATATTACCCCATATATTCAGCAGTTACCTCAACAGGTATCACGATATTTTCAAAACCAAAAACCGCAATTTTTTTTTTTTTTTGAGATGGAGTCTTGCTCTGTTGTCCAAGCTGGAGTGCCATCGCACGATCTCGGCTCACTGCAAACTCCGCCTCCCGGGTTCAAGCAATTCCCCTGCCTCAGCATCCCGAGTAGCTGGGATTACAGGCACCTGCTACCATGTCCGGCTAATTTTTGTATTTTTAGTAGAGACAGGGTTTCACTATGTTGGCCAGGCTTGTCTTGAACTCCTGACCTCAGGTGATCCGCCTGCCTTGATTTCCCAAAGTGCTGGGATCCACAATAGTTTTAATTAACTTTAACGGAGGAATAGGTATCACCTAGTTGGTTTTTTTTTGTTTTGTTTTGTTTTTTTTTTGGCAAGGAAAAAAGCGATACCAAAATACCTTAACACTTATAAGGAATGAAAAGTCTAAAACCATTTAGAAATTACTGATTTTTTTTTAAAAGCCTTAAGTGGCTGAGTGTGGTGGCTCATGCCTGTAATCCCAGCCCTTTGGGAGGCTGAGGTGGGCCGATCACCAGAGGTCAGGTGTTTCAGACCAGCCTGTCCAACATGGCAAAACCCCACCTCTACTAAAAAATACAAAAATTAGCCCGGTGTGGTGGAGCACAACTGTAGTCCCAGCTACTCAGGAGGCGCACGCCAACATGTCCGGTGGAAGGATGGCTTGAGCCTAGGAATTTGATGCTGCAGCAAGCTGTGATTCTGCCACTGTACTCCAGCTGGGGTACAGAGTGAGAGACACTATCTCTAAATAAATAACCTTAAGTGTTTTTCCCAAAGATATTTCTTATGACTTTCAAAAGAGATAGAGTGCTGGGTGCAGTGGCTCATGCCTATAATCCTAGCACTTTGGGAGGCTGAGGCAGGCAGATCACTTGAAATCTGGAGTTTGAGGCCAGCCTGGCCAACTTGGTGAAATCCTGTCTCTACTAAAAATACAAAAATTAGCCAGGTGTGGTGGGGGGGGGCGCCTGTAATCCCAGCTACTTGGGAGGCTGAGGCTGGAGAATCTCTTGAACCCGGGAGGCGGAGGCTGCAGTAAGTAGAGATCACGCCACTATACTCCAGCCTGGGCAACACAGCGAGACTCTGACTCAAAAAAGAGGTATACGTAGTCACTTAAATTTGTGTAGATCAGGCACTATTAACACAGTTTTCCAGATAGTACTGATTACTTAAACATGTCAAAATAATAATTACTAGTATTCGAGTCCTTACTTTTCTTTTTTTTTAAAACAGAGTCTCGCTGTGTCGCCCAGGCTGGAGTGCAGTGGCTGGATCTTAGCTCACTGCAAGCTCTGCCTCCTGGGTTCACGCCATTCTCCTGCCTCAGCCTCCCGAGTAGCTCAGACTACAGGCGCCTGCCACCTCACCCGGCTAGTTTTTTGTATTTTTTAGTAGAGACGGGGTTTCACCGTGTTAGCCAGGATGGTCTCGATCTGCTGACCTCGTGATCCGCCCGTCTCGGCCTCCCAAAGTGCTGGGATTACAGGCTTGAGCCACCGTGCCCGGCTGAGTCCTTACTTTTCTAAGCACTTTATATTTACTTGATCCTCTCAAATACAAGGTAGATTCTATCATATTCCCCGTTTTATAGAGGGGAACTGAAGCATAGAGATTATGCAACTTCTAAGCAGTTGGGTGTCAAAGATTAAGATGCTCTAGAAACCCATGATTTGTAAAATGAATAAAAAGTTTGGCAAGTCAGAGACCCACTCCTTTCCTCCTCCTGTTACTTTTACTCCAACTAACTCAGATAATTATTCCTAAAAATCTTTCTTCACACCCTGATAAAAATCCCCAGTTTAGGTGGAATTCATAGCCCAATATCCCTTTCTCCCTCCCTGTACCACCTCAGCACTGAAGCAAGATTAATTAAAAATCTTTTGTTTTCCTCGAGTCTTAACTCTGTAGCCCAGGCTGGTGCAGTGGTGTGATCCTGGCTCACTGCAGTCTCAACCTCCTGGCCTCAGGCAATCCTCCCACCTCAGGATGAGTAGCCGTCACTACAGGCAGCACCACCATGGCCGACTAATTTTTCGGCATGGTGTAGAGATGGGATTTTGCTCTATTGCCCAGGTTGGTCAAAAATCATTTTCGGTTCCCATATTAGGGAACTTTTAACGAAATTAGTGATTTCTTCCTCCTTACCATGTTAATTTTCTGCAACTCAAAGGCTGAAGGATCCTTTTAGATTCTGCTAAGCTTGCACATTTGCCCAAAAAAAGTGTGGGTGGAGCTATTTATAGTCATTCCTGGTTCCTCTCCAGGTTTGCTGGTCATTTGACAACCCTAAGCAACCATGTTTTTACTAGTTGTGGGTGTGCAGCTGCAGGAGCAGCAGCCAAAAAATTCTATATCCTGAACAAATTCTGTCAACTGAACCCCATTTTTCTCATTTTAACCAAATGATATTGTTACTGTTCCTGAAAAGATTAATTAAGACTTGAAATAACCTTCAAAAGCTGGTAGGTAAAAATCCAAAAACTTGGTAGCACTCTAATCCATCAGCAATGCTGGGGTGAAAACATTTGGTACATAAAGGGCAAAATAAAAATACATACATGTCTTTTTGCAGAGCAATTCCACCTCTGGAAACTGAGATGAGACATATTTAAATATATAAGGAAAGATGTACATTCAAGGATAATCATTCAAGCACTAGTATGAGTACAAAAGAAACTCAACGTCCCTAAACTGGGTCATAACTAAGTAATGTGCAGTGGTTAAGAAAAAACGTCGCTTTTTGCACTGAGATGGAAAATCCATCTCAAGTCCAATGTGCAGAAGGGTTTGTGTGGTATTTTCTCTTACATAAAAATGGGGAAGGGGGGAATAAGAATATTTATTCTTACATAGATATGCATGAAAAAATGTGTATGTGGAAAAATATACAAGAGGCCGTGCACAATGGCTCATGCCTGTAATCTCAGCACTTTGGGAGGCTGAGGCGGGCTGATCACCTGAGGTCAGGAGTTCAAGACCAGCCTGGCCAACATGGTGAAACCCCGTCTCTACTAAAAATATAAAAATTAGCCAGGCGTGGTAGCGTGCACCTGTAGTCCTAGCTACTTGGGAGGTTGAGGCAGGAGAATCGCTTGAACTCGGGACGCAGAAGTTGCAGTGAGCCTGGGCAACAGAGTGAGACTATGTCTCAAAAAAAAAAAAAAAAAATACAAGAAACAAAAAGTAGAGGTTACTTCAGTAGTGGTAACTGGATGGGTGGGAGTGATGATTAAAAAAAATTTTTTGAACCAGTGAATGGCTTCTCTATTCAAGTAATTTTAAAAAATTGGCTAGAAGTTCTAACCAACCAATCAACAATTATTAAATGCCTGCTTGTCTTAAAATAGTCTACAGGCTAGGTAGCCCAAATGCATGCAACCTTAACTCTGAGATACAAAATATAAGGTTGACTGAAGGGGCTATGCCTAACCAATTTCTGGAAATCAAAGTTGTTGGTGCCTCTGGGGAATTCTGATATCAGTGACTTGGCCAAATAATTTCACTTGCTTATTGGTGGTCTTCTCTAGAACTCAGATAGAGCAGGGAGACAAATAGAGATAGGGTGAGATGCTCATCCAACCAAGTGAAAAATTTTCAGCAGTGTGTCTGCCAAAAATTCACACATTATTCATCTGTAAACCTAAAAACAGGTAGGAAGGAACCAGTAATTGTTTTATGGTACAGAATTGTTCAAAAATTTTCTTTAATGTTATAATGCTATGTGTATAGTAAATGAGTTTAATAAATCTGGTAGGAAAAAGTCTTCCTCATTGATTACTGTAGTTTATATATTTTAAGGAGATACTGATGCTTTTCAAAAGGCATGTGTTCATCACCAGTAGAAGTTATCTTTCATCTTTCATTCCAAGTATTAATGACCTTTGATTGGCAAAACCATCTTGATCTTTTCCCTTAGAATGTCAGGTGACTAAAACTGCACTGTAAACAGTGAACAAAATTATATAACACCGCAGCATTTCCCCATGTGCAGGATCCATACCACTGGTGATAATCAAGATGGTTCTAGGCAGTACATGAACAAAGCAGTAAACAGCACTGAATTACACAACAAGGTTATTCCTGTTTACAGGCCAGGTGTGGTGGCCAATGTCTATAATCCCAACACTTTGGGAGGTCAAGACGGGTGTCTCACTTGAGCTCAGGAGTTCCAGACCAGCCTTGGCAACATGGCAAAACCCCGTCTCTACCAAAAATACATAGAATTAGTCATGCATGGTGGCTGCGCTTGTAGTCCCAGCTGCTAAGGAGGCTGAGGTGGGAGAATCACCTGAGCATGGGAAATCGAGGCTGCAGTGAGCTGACTGTATGCCACTGTATGCCAGCCTGGGCAACAGAGTAAGACCCTGTCTCAGGAGAAAAAAAAAAAAAAAATCTGTTCTTTCAAGCCTTGAGATTCGAAGTGCTTGGTTGGCAAGAGTATCTAGCTAGAATTTTAATAGCTGGTTTGTTTTCATTATACTAATTTTCACATTTACTATCTTGACTTTTTTTCCCCCTTATTGACAGGTGTTTACAACACAAATGTATGTCTGGATTACCCACATTCACAGAAGTGTTAAAGACAGGAGTGCAGGTGCTGCTATGTTATAGGAACCCCTTGGTTAAAAAAACACAAAAATCCAATGGTCTTTTTCCAGTGCTTATCTTTCCTCGACCTAAATTCTCCCCATGGTCTTCTATAACACACACTTAGCCTCTCCAGGAATGGTGTAGTACATAGAATAAACTGGAGTCAAGCTGGTTTTGAATGCTTGTTCTTTTTACTGCTGTGTGAGTCTACAAAGTCAGTCGACCAAATACCAAATGAGGCTGAAATTGGCTACCCTGGAAATGGAGAGGAATAAATGAGATAGTAAATGTAGAGCAGCTGGCACACAGTTTAACGATGCTCAATAAATGCTGATTTCCTTTCCTCCTTCGCTTCTCCTTCTCTGTCCTTCAGTACCTTTCTCAGTATTCTCTCCCACTGGTTTCCCTTCACTGTCATGGCTTTATTATTATCTCTCTAGGAATGGATAATTTCTAATTTTCTATCACCAACTCTGACGTTTTTTCAGAGTACCAAATCTTAGCTTTTGTGTCTGTTTAATAATTCTACCTTGATACCCTGGCATCATCTTTTTTTTTTTTTTTTTTTTTTTTTAGACGGAGTCTCGCTCTGTCGCCCAGGCTGGAGTGCAGTGGCCGGATCTCAGCTCACTGCAAGCTCCGCCTCCCGGGTTCACGCCATTCTCCGGCCTCAGCCTCCCGAGTAGCTGGGACTACAGGCGCCTGACACCTCGCCCGGCTAGTTTTTTGTATTTCTTAGTAGAGACGGGGTTTCACTGTGTTAGCCAGGATGGTCTCGATCTCCTGACCTCGTGATCCACCCGTCTCGGCCTCCCAAAGTGCTGGGATTACAGGCTTGAGCCACCGCACCCAGCCTCTGGCATAATCTTAAACTCAATCCACATAAAATATAATTTCTCTTTCTACAAAAAACACGAAGACAGTGGGGGTAAGGTGAGAGTCACAGGAGTTGGAGTGAGGAGCCACAAGCTCAAATCTTTTTTTTTTTCTCGTCCCCATCATGGCAATTTTTTTTTTTTTTTTTACAAATTCACTGGTTTTTAGTCTATGCTCTACCTAATCACCTGAACATGTCTCCTAGCTTAATTTCATGTTTTTTTTGCCTGTGATGGAGTGATAAAATGACCATTTTCTGTTTATAACTTTTTGCAAGCCTAAAAAATGCCACATAAAATTGCTACTGACATCTGATTCAACATGATGGGATGAGGGAAGATGTTAAGGATGATTGAGATTTTGAGCCTGAGTTCTGGAGTCTTTTGCCTCTGTCTCGCCTTTCCTTCACCATTGTCATTCCCCAGAATTCAGGCCTACCTTATCTTTCACATTTGTGCTGCATTTACAGAAAAATTGGCTCAGTAAAGGAAATAATAGTTGGTAATATGTATCCAGTATTGCTCAGGAGTTTTAAAAATAACTAACCATGAAATATATAATATATATACTGAAAGTACATTTTTCTCCAAAACACCTACTTCTCAATAAATCATAGAAAGAACACTCATGTAATACCAGTGTCTTAGAATGTTAGGCTTATTTGGCTTATGGTTTTGCAGGCTGTACAAGAAGCATGACAGCAGTATCTGCTCCCAGTGAGGGCTTCAGGCTGCTTCCACTCATGGTGGAAGGCAGACGGAAGATGACATATGCAGAAATCGCATAGCGAGAAAAAGGAGAGAGGAGGTGCCAGTCTCTTAATGAACTCACTCCTTCCAGAATACCAAGCCATTTATGAGAAACCCACTCCCACAACCCTTCCCACCAGGCCTCACCTCCAACACTGGGGATCAAATTTTAACATGGGACTTGGTAGGGTCAGGCAAACCAAACTTAAACCATAGCACCCTACTTAGGAACAGAACATCAACAGCACTCCAGAAGCACCTATTACCTCTCAAGCACTACGCCCTGCAAAGCCAGCTATTTCTTTTCTTTATACTTTTACTACCTAAACGTATATTCCTAAATCTAGATTGGTTTGCCTGTTTGTTGAACTTCCCATTTCCCAAAGTGGTCATACCAATATACATTTCCAGCAGCCGTGTAGTTTTAGTTACTCCAACTCTTAACAAACATTTGGCATTTTCTGGGTTTTTCATTTTAGCTATTCTGTTGGATGTGAGATTAAAATCTCATTTAGGTTTTAATTTGCATTTCTCTAATGATTAAATTAGTTGAGTACCTTTTACATGTTTTTCAGCCATCTACATGCCTTTTTTAAAAAAATTTTTTTAAGGAACTAATATTTAGATACCCTCTTTTGTGAGGTGACTGTTTAAGTTTCTACCCTTTTTTTTTTGAGATGGAGTCTTGCTCTGTCACCCAGGCTGGAGTGCAGTGGCGTGATCTTGGCTCACTGCAACCTCTGCCTCCTGGGTTCAAACAATTCTCCTGTCTCAGCCTCCCAAGTAGTTGGGATTACAGGCACGTGCCACCACGTCCGGCTAATTTTTATATTTTTATTAGAGATGGGTTTTGTCATGTTGGCCAGACTGGTCTCAAACTCCTGACCTCAGGTGATCTGCCTGCCTGGGCCTCCCAAAGTGCTTGGATTATAGGTGTGAGCCACTGCGCCTGGCCTCTACCCATTTTTTATTGGCTGTCTTATTTTTTATTGATTTATGGGAGTCTACAAATTCAAGATAGGAGCAAAGAGACATATTTCTATTGTAGAAATGAATGCATTTGGCTAGGTGTGGCAGATTACATCTGTAATCCCAGCACTTTGGGAGGCTGAGGTGGAAGGATCACTCGAGCTCACGAGTTCCAGAACAGCCTGGGTAACGTGGCAAAACCCAGTCTCTACAAAACATACAAAAATGAGCTGGGCATGGTGGTGTGCACCTGTAGTCCCAGCTACTCAGGAGGCTGAGGTGGGAGGATTGCTTGAGCCCAGGTTGAGACTGCAGTCAGCCAAGATCACTTCATGGCCTTCTAGCCTGCATGGGCGACAGGGTGAGACCTTATTCCCTCCACCCCAGCCCCCCAAAAAAGAAATGAATTCATTTGTTTGATGCTGTTAGAACACCACTAACTACCTTTGGCCCCAAATTCACAAATGAACCCTCCAGAAGATAATGCAGTTAACTTCATGCATTCTCTTTAAACAATGTACTACGTTTTTATGCCAGGGAATTTGGTATTAACAGACACAGTACAGGTCTCTCATTTCAAAGTAGTATTCCTAATCAAGAAGGAAATGAGAGACCTGTATTGGAACCGTCTTTAACATCTTTGAGGTTGGTGAATTTAGGTAAGTTATTCAACCTATTTTAGCCTCAGTTTCTTCATTGGAAAAATGGGGCAACAATACTTATTTTACAGAGTTGTGAGGATTAAATCAGACAATATATATAATAGGCTTTGCACAGTGGCTGGCATACAGGAAACGTTTAATATATGGTAGCTACTATAAACTCGGTTATTTCCATATAGCTTTCCATGTCTACATGGAGGAAGAAAATGAGCAATGTCCGTTGTAGTTCAGCTATTACAGTTTTCACTCCAAAGTAAAAAAGGCATTTAGATTTACGTAAGTCTTCTGGGAGTTTGGTTCTTCTGACTCCCTTCATCTGTGAGATCATAGGTACTTTTATGTAATATGATAAAAATTATTAGAAAAAGGAAAAAAACGGCCAGGTGCAGTGGCTCACGCCTGTAATCCCAGTACTTTGGGAGGCCAAGGCGAGTGGATCACCTGAGGTCGGGAGTTGGAGACCAGCCTGACCAACACGGAGAAACCCCCGTCTCTGCTAAAAATACAAAATTAGCAGGGTGTGGTGGCGCATGCTTGTAATCCCAGCTACTTGGGAGAGTGAGGTAGGAGTACCAATTCAACTAAGGGGGGGTGGGGTGGGGGGTGGGCGGAGGTTGCTGTGAGCCGGGATCGCACCATCGCACTCCAGCCTGGGCAGTAAGAGTGAAACTCTGTCTCAAAAAAAAAAAAAAAAAAAAAAAAAAGGAAAAGAAAAAGGGAAAAAAAGGCCAGGAACGGTGGCTTATGCCTGTAATCCCAGCACTTTGGGAGGCCGAGGCGGGCGGATCACAAGGTCAGGAGATCAAGACCATCCTGGCCAACATGGTGAAACCCCGTCTCTACTGAAAATACAAAAATTAGCTGGGTGTGGTGGTGCATACTTGTAATCCCAGCTATTTGGGAGGCTGAGGCAGAAGAATTGCTTGAACCTGGGAGGCGGAGGTTGCAGTGAGCCAAGATTGCACCACTGCACTCCAGACTGACGACAGAGCAAGACTTCATCTCAAACACAAAAAACAAACAAACAAAAAAAAGGGAATAAAGATATATGCAAAGTACAGTCCCTCAAATTTTTATTAGACCCACAGAAATAAAATTAGTCTGTTAAATTGCTATAAGTTTCTACATTTACTTTCTGTAAACGACTTGTCATGGATGTGTAACAAAGGGCTTACAGACTGGCACTGCCCTGTGGACCACACTCTTGGTGGAACTGCTCTAGAGTGCTGACAAAAATCAGACTTTGAATCCACAGGGCTGAAGTCAAAGCAACTGAAGGGTGTCCTGACTCACGGCTGGCCACCTAGTGGCCTCTTTCTAGTCATAAGCACAATGTTGTGTCACTCCTTAGTTCAAAAACCATCCATTGTTCTGCCTGACTCAAGGGTAAAATCTCAGTCCTTTAATCTGACATCCAAGGCCTTCCAGAGCTGGTTCTAAACTTTTTAAGTCTGACTTTCCACTATTCTCTATTTCACTAGACTGCACTGTCCAATATGGTAACAACTTGTCCCACTTGAAATGCAGGAAGTGAAATGAGGCTAATTTAGGAACCGAATTCATAATCCTAACTTTAATTTAAAATAAAATTCAAAAATATACACGATTCGATTACCGTACAACTTTTAAGTATGCTTGGAACGACTTGGATATGTGAATCTATTTTTTTAGCTGGAAATTTTACGAAATCAAGTACTGAGATATGCTATAAGTATAAAATACACACCAGATTTCAAATGCTTAGTTATGAGAAAAATGTAAAATATTTTTAATGTTTAGTGATTTTTTATATTGATCACATGTGAAATAATATTTGGATATACTGGGTTAAATAAAAGGTGTAATTAAAATTAATTCCACCTAGACAACATGCCCCAAACCTAGGCATCACTATTGATTCCTCCTTTTCCTCATTTAATTGGTGAGCAAGATAGGTCAGCTTTTTGGATCCATCCACTTTCCTCACCTCTACTGCTACTATCCTAGTCCATGATACTCCGTTTCTTAAATCCTTCAATGGCTTCCAGTGCACGTCACCTTCTTATCGAGGCTGAAGACTTCACCTCCTATCATTCCTTCTTTTGGTCAGTAGACTTCAGCTACACTGACCTTGCTGTTCCCTAAACACAACAAACTTCTCTTAGGGCCTTTGCCCCGCTATTTTGGTCTCATACTCTGTTCTTAAGTCCTTTCTAATACCTTCTCAGTGAGGCCATCTCTGATCAACCAACCACCAAAAGTCTGCTCTTTTCCCCAGACTAACACTTCATCCTATCAGCCTTTAATTCTCTTCACAAACTTTTTTTTTTTTCTTTTTGAGACGGAGTCTCGTTCCATCGCCCAGGCTGGAATGCAGTGGCGAGATCGCGGCTCACTGCAGCCTCCATGTCCTGGGTTCAAGCTATTCTCCTGCCTCAGCCTCCGGAGTACCTGGGATTACACAAGCGTGCCATTGTGCCCAGCTAATTTTTGTATTTTTAGTAGTGATGGGGTTTCGCCAGGTCGGCCAGGCTGCTCTCTAACTCCTGAGCTCAGGAGATCCACCCGCCTCAGCCTCCCAAAGTGCTGGGATTACCGGCGTGAGCCACTGCACCTGGCCTTCTTCACAAACTTACGGGATATTTTCTCATTTTAAAAACCTGTTTATACGCTGTTTCCCTCTAAAAACAGGAGTAGGAACCGTTTGTTTTGCTGCTGCTTTATTTCAGTGTAGGTGAACACCTACTCTGTACCTGGCACAGAGTAGGTGTTCTTCCAACAGTGTTGAACGAATATCTAATTGCTGACTACACGTATCTGTCTGGTTGGCTCACAGGCACTTCGAATTTTACATGGTCAAAACAGAGACTTCTTTCTTCCCTAACATATATTCTCTTATTTTGTTTCTAATCTCAGTGAAGATATTACTATCCTCGTAGCTGCTCCAACTCATTTGGCAGTCACCTCTGACATCTATTTTCCTCAGTCATTTTCAGTTAACGAAATCTCCCAATAACCACTTCATCTATCTTCACAACTACTTGCCACCAACTCAGTCCAAGTCATTGTTGGCTCACAGTCTACTGTTTACTCCAAACTCTTTTCCTTGCCTCAAATTTTTGTGTAACAGTGATCTGTCTAAAATGAATTCAATCCTGATTCTTCTACTTAAAATCTTTCAATATCTTCCTCCTGGCTCTCAGAAGCTGACTTCTGCATACAGCATTCAAGGCCTTCACAAGCAGACCTCCAGCACTGTCTTCTTTACCCAAAAATCTCTCCAGTGTTTGCCTCCAAACATCGGTACTTACTGCTTCTTATCTAGGTCTTCCACAATACCCTTATTAAAGCCAATTGCTTCTCTAGTCCCATTCCATTTTATTCCTCCCTCTTGGTTTAGTAAGGGGTTCCTCCTTTATTTGATTCCACAGTATTAAGTAGCTTCACTCTCATCATACTGATGATGCCTACTTACTTGTCTACATTCTACAGTGTAAGATTAATGGGGGAAACGATTTTCTAACAATAATTAGCTGAATGTTCACTCAAACAATGCTCATCTGGGGGCAACGATTTTCTAACAATAATTAGCTGAATGTTCACTCAAACAATGCTCATTCAAATAATGCTACAGAAAAGCATCAGCATTTTGACAAATTTCTATTAACCGAAGCAATGAAAATATTAAATCAAAAGAAAACATAAGACTATGGTTCCTATGCTTTTTTTCTGTTTTAGCCACAATGCTTTAATAAATTACGCAAAGACTACAAACCTTTATTACATCAATTGTTACAAAAAGCTAAATGGAGAAAGATTACTTATCTGAGGCTGCACAAAATCAGTGGGCAATATGGATTTCATTTAAGCTTGTCAGTTCTCCTGGATTAAATTCTTGGCGCTGTCTCACATACTCCCAAGTCCTAGATGTAGGATGCTATAAGTTGCAGTTACTAGGTTGGGAAAGCCATGCCCTGACTCTCCTGCGAAAAACATATCAATATGTTAAGTTCCTTAGCAAATCACATCTAGATTAAGTTCATAAAGCTTTTTTTTTTTTTAACCTTGCAAATCTCCAAACTTGTGCTACTTAATAAAATACAACAAAAGTTTTGACATTCCAGCCACGGAAAAACAGATCTCTACCTCTGAGGTGGCAGTAATCCAAGCAGTTACTAGGATCTACGAAATATGAGGCATCATTAGAATGCTCGGGAAAAAAATCTACAGAAATATGTACATCCTTGTCATGAATCTGACCGTTGAGTTTATGCAAAAGTGGAAAAGGAACCTCACTCGTTCCTTCCCTGGTACCTTCACAGCGTCTCCCGTCCCAGTTTGACTAGTTGAATCTAGGGACACTTAAAAGGTAAATCCTAGCCTCCTGGCTGTCCTTCCGTCTCCCAGGATTCTGCTAGGCCGCCTCCTAGCCTCCTGGCTGTCCTTCCGTCTCCCAGGATTCTGCTAGGCCGCTCAGTTGGCAAGCTTAAAGTCCAAAGATTCCGCACTCTCCGTCTTTAAACGGTCATGTCACAGAGACACGAAGGTTAGCACAGAACATTAGTTTCCAAACTACTACCCACCGCAGAAACAGGCGGGAAGGCTCCGCGGCCACCTAGCCTCTCCGCCGCGCACATGGCCGGCCGCAGCTCCCACCCCCGCTGCCGCGCAGGCGCCGGGTGGGCCGGGACTTGCGGTCGCCGAGAGCGGATCATTCCGCCGCTTTCTTTGTGTGGCTGAAGCGCTAGAAATGGCATATTTTCATCCCTTTCGTTAAGAAATCAGACTCTCTTTCCCCTCTCTCCCGGTGGGAACAGAGTCAGGGAGTGGGTAGGAGCGGGATCTGCCGATGAGTGCAGAGGCGGAAAATCCTCGGGCGAGCAGCTGACGAGGGCCGGGTCCGGGAGGGATGCTGGGAGCTTGACTCACTCGCACACCATGTGTCCCTCCGCGCGCAGCACGGGGGACTTTTCGGTGGGGATTTTGGGCGCCGACCAGACGCGGCATTTTCGGAAAATAGCGCCCTGTGCTGCTGAAGCGCTTTGTGTGTAGCGGGGCCGCGTCAGCCCGGCCGGGTACGAGGCGCCTCGGGTCCCCGCACCACCTCCTGCTGCCTTCCCGTCGCCGCTCCCGAAGCTTTTCCAGGTCAGTGCGGGTCTGTGTAGGGCCCTGTTACCACCGGATGTGGAAGTTGATCTCTTCGCTGGTAAAAAATAATTCCACTTCCCCCGGAACCCAGATCATCCCCGCGATTTCCTGTTTATTGCATTAAGGCGCCGGGTTTCCGGGGCTCCTGGCCCCGCTTATTCCGCGGGGGTCGGC
>NW_012105331.1:1253976-1260070 GCF_000951045.1 Mandrillus leucophaeus
CGGCCGGCCCAGACAGGGTTAACGGGAGAGCCTGGCCAGTCCCGCGCGGGGCCCCCGCAGCGACAGCCTTGGCCGCGGGGACTGGAGTCCTGAGGGGGAGAAGCCTGCCGTTTTGAAGGCTTGGGACTTCTGCCCGAAAGACTTCGCCGCCGAGACCCGCGGGTGCACGGCCTCAGGGAAAAAGTTGAGAATTTTGCCAGGTCATCTCTGCCAGGGCACAGTTCATCAGTGTGTATTTAGTGTGTTTCGGTGAAGCTCTCCAAGTGTGTTGAATCAGCGTGCCTAGCCTCAAGGGTGCATCGTGAAAACTGAAACCAAAGGAATGATACAGGCCTGCTTTGTGTGTGTCTTCCCACTTGAAGCTTGTTTTCAGTACAAATACTCTTGCTTTAAACCTGATTGGACTGTGGCGAGCGGACATCTGTTCAAAGGAGGGGCCGAGACCACAGTACTTCTGAAGGGGGCTTGATAATGTGGAAACATTTTAAGTTTTCTCTCCGGACTGTTTTGCTCTTTCAATTCAGGCAAGTTACTGAAGTACGTTTTTTATCTGGAAAAAGGTTTGATGTAGGCTGTAAATGGTCCTTGTAAAGTACATTGCCATCCCAGAATGAAAAGATCCACTCTCATTTATTATGCAGAAGTTAGTGGTCAGACATTCTTGTAGATAGTTTATCTCATGTAAAGACCCACCCAGCTTGGTTTAAATTTTTTTCTCACTGACGTATAAACCATCAACTTTGATACTTCCATTTTCAGGGTCAGACTTTGAGGAAACTAAAGATGGCTTTGTTTTATTTTCTCCCGGGTTTTTTTCCCCAAAAGCAAAAAATACATCCATTACATGTTAACATAGATGATTTGTTAAGAGTAACATCTTGCATTTTTGCAAATCTTTTTAATGCCTGGTTTAATAGAAGATTCTCAAAACTACGTCACTGTTGTGGTTAGCACACCATGTAACCTCTGGAACACTCCACTGTACACTCATACTTTTTTTTTTTATACCAAAAAACAGAAATGTGTCATTCTTACCGTGCTTTCACCATACAAGTCAAATCAGGATGTTATGCAAGACACATTTTAACAAGACGAATAAGATTGATTCCCATACTTTTTTTTACTGGGCTCCAGCTTTTTTAAAAGTTGGAATTTAGGTACCTAAACAAAATCACAGATAATGACTGCATAATCTGCCTATCATCTTGGAGACTCAGGAACATTTGAAAATATTCTTAAGTGATTAAAAAATTTAATTCTAGTACGTACAATGATTTACACAAGTAACACGTGAATTCCACATTACATATGCTATTAACACTTGTGTGTAAATGTTATTTTTAAAGATGAAACATGCTGAAAACTATAGGAGGTGCAGATTCTACGGAAAACTAGTTCTGCAGTGAATCCTTTGGTGAAACGAATAGTTCGCAGATACGTATCCTTAGAGTTCTTTGTCTCTGAATCATTCTGGGTTTTCTAGGTTGGGAGACAATTATACCTAATTGATTAATACGTAAAAATTTAAGGCCATACTTTAATGGTTTTGAAAGGAAGCTAAGTTTGTTTCCAGTTGTTTCTGTGAACTCTAGTCTGAATCTGTCAGTCTGTAGTTCTCTACTGTTCCATCAACAGGAAGCATCTGGTCATTCTTCGTGTAATTGTTAGAAAATACCAGGTGTATTTTTAATGTTTGCTGTTTAAATGAAAATAGATTGGATCTTGGTTAAGTTTACTTGGTTTGGCCAGGCACAGTGGCTCACGCCTGCAATCCCAGCACTTGGGGAGGCGGAGGCGGGCTGATCACCTGAGGTCAAGAGTTTGAGACCAGCCTGGCTAACACGGTGAAGCCCCATTTCTACTAAAAGTACAAAAAATTAGCCGGGTGCGGTGGCGCGCGCCTGTAATCCTAGCTACTTGGGAGGCTGAGGCAGGGGAATCGCTTGAGCCAGAGAGATGGAGGTTGCAATGAGCCGAGATAGCGCCATTGCATTCCAGCTTGGGCAACAAGAGCGAAACTCTGCTCCGTCTCAAAAAAAAAAAAAGTATGCTTGGTTTTAGTTTGTTTTTTCCTCTAACATTGTGTCATTATAATGGACCACATCTCCTGTACCATGGATGTTTTGTTTTGTTTTGTTTTTCCTTTGCCCTTCATTACCTTGTTAGAAATAGTAACAGGTAAAGTTCACATGTCATGAGGAATTCAGAAATTCAGAAATTACATGAAGTTTTGCATCATGAATTTATTTTTGAGGGTGGTTGAGGCGGTTACCCAGTATCTGTTTGCAGGTAGCCTGAGTTCAGATGAACTCTCTGATGGCCTTCATCTCTTCTGACTTTGCAAACTTTAAAAAACAAACCCACACAAAATCTCGAAGTTCAGAGCAACTTAGTTTCCTTAGTGTCATCCTTCCCCTCCCCTCTCCTCCCCCACAACTAGTAGGATTTCCAGCTAGTAATCACAATGTTTCTATAGCCTGATGTGCCTACTTTGGTATAGTTATAATTAGTATTATAGTTTTCTGAAGATGTTTGTTCCATCATGCTTTCTAGAAGGTAAATCTAGCCCTAGATGAGATCAGTATTAGGGCCTCTGTTTTTTCTCAGTGTTGACATCACAGTGCTCTATACAGAGAAGATGCTTTGGTGCAATCAGCTGTCAGTTCGGTTGTTGGTGGGCTAGTGCACCTTCCTCTGTCTCTCTGTCTGTCTGTCTCCCTCCCTCCCTCCCCCCCCTTACCTCCCTCCCTTCCTTCCCTCCCTCCCTTCCTTCCCTCCCTCTCTCCCTTCTTTCCTCTCTGTGTTCCCCTCTGCACCTTTTCTTTCTTTGACAGGGTCTTGCTTTCTCTGTTACCCAGGCTTAGTGCAGTAGTGCAGTTATACTTCACTGCAAGCTCCACCTTTCAGGCTCAAGCGATGCTGCCTCTGCCTCAGCCTCCTGAGTAGCTGGGACTACAGGTACCTGCCAACGTGTCCGGCTAATTTTTAAATTTTTTTGTAGAGACGAGGTCTCACTATGTTGCCCAAGCCGGTCTCAAACTTCTGGACTCAAGTGATCCTCCCACCTTGGCCTCCCACGTGTTGGGATTACAGGCGTCAGCCACCAAACCTGTCAGAGAGTAATTCTGAAGACGGTAGAACAGCTTATTGAAAGAGCAAGGTGTTAGCCCCACTTTACTTTGTACTAGTTATATTATACGTGGGGTATTGAGTTGGCTTTTTGGGTAGCATACTATCATAAGTGAGACCTTGTATTCATTCTCAGACTTTATCAGAATAATCTGGAGAGCTAATAAGAAACCACACAGAGGCCCAAACTTAACGTAGGGTAGGAACGGACCTTTATTTTTCTCATTTCCAAGGTGGTAGACATCAAAGTGTCAAAATCACTTATCTGTAGAGCATAAACGAGGACCTTGATCATGAGAGAAATGGAAATGAGAAAAAGTTGAAAAAATGGGATATTTGACCTAAAGAAGAGGAGCTTCTTTTAAGAAGTAACAGCCACCTTTAAGGATTTGGTGTTCTGTCACACAGAAGGATCAGATTTGACCAGAAGGAACTAGGGTCAGTGGGTAGAAGTTTAAAAGAAACAGATTTCCGCTCTATTTCAAGAGAAATTTCCTCAAAACTGTGAAAATAGAATGAGTTGTTTTGGGTGGTAGGCTGTTCCTTTTCACTGACAGATTGAGGATTCTAGAGTAGAGGAATCGTGCTGAAGGAGAATTTGGGCTAGGTGTCTTCAAGTTACCTGTAAACTTTGAGGTTTTATTAAATATGCCGAGGTTTATAGGTGGAAGAACAAAAAACTAATTGAGTGAAACAAGCTGGTTAACTTAACTGGATAATAGTTTTTGCCTTTTTTGATAAAGAGAAATGAGTATTAAGTGAGAAGGCTATTTAATGAAGGACTGTAAGCCACACTGTAATTTGGCAGATTCAGAAGCCTTAAAAATGGGCATACTTTCTGACATGGAAATTCCCTTTAAAGAATTTTTTTTTGGTGTAGTAAAGGTGTATGTGAATATTTAGCTGTGAGCATACCAATTGCAGTGTTGTTGGTTATACAAGCTGTGTGTTAATGCCTTTAACCCCCACGGTAATCATATGGAGTGGGTAGTACTATTTCTGTTTTTCAGAAGAGAAAACAGGCATAGAGAAATGAGGTTGCTTGCTCAAGATACCTGAGTTACCTAAGTTTTAGGGCCAGGACTTGAATCCAACCACTGTGACTCTAGAGCCAGTACTATTGATCATTATATGGTAAAACTGTAAACCTAAATGTTTCACAGTGATTGTTAGGGTCCATCCATACAGTGGGGTACTGCCTTCTCAGCCATGAAAATAATGATAGAATAATATAAATACATGAAAGGATGTCTTGGTATATGTAAGTGAGAAAAAGTAAGATTTAAAAACATGATTCCATTTGGTAAAAAAACCCAAAATATATTGATGTTTGGGAGGATATGTGCCAAATTGTTAAATGGTTATTTCTGAGTGTAGTTTTATAGGTGATTATTTTTTTTTTTGCTTATCCAAATTTTCTAACTTCTACAATGACTATAAATTATCATGTGTTATAATTAAGATATTAAGATGTTATTTTTCAATAAAAAATAAATATGTTACATAAGCTGAGAAATTTGGGTTTTATACTCTGCATTTTAAGCAAGTTTGTAGAAATTGTACATAAATGAGAATTTGTAAATGCATGTAGTGTTTTGTAATTTTTTGTTTGATTCCTTATTCTGGAAGTAATATCAATTGAGTAGAGAAACATCACTGACTCCTAGCACCTAGCATAATCAATTATCCCATTTTCTTGTGTTTTGTTACTCTTATGTGTAATGTTTTAAATATTCATCCCAGTGTCATCCCAGTTAGTCACACTCTAGCTGTGTGATTTTAGGCAGTTTACTTAATCTCTCCATGTCTCAGTTTCCTTCTTTGTAAAATGGGGATTATTATAATACTTAGCTCATGATGATTGGAAAGATTAAATGAGTTATTTCATATAAAGTGAACAGTCTCTGACACATAGTTAATAGCTCAATAAATGTTAGCAATTATAGGATCACAGTCCACCATTCAAACTCTTAGAGTCTAATAGGTTATGGAATTAGGAATTTTTTTTGGTAAGGGCAAGGTAGTAATGTATAGCCTTCCAATAGAGTCCAGTGCAGTATCCCCCTTCAAAAATGTTACTGTTTCTGCAGCAAAATGTATCAATGTTTGCACTAAATAGGATAAAGACTGTAAATAGCTTCATATTGGTTTGGGTAAGGTTTACCACAAGATGAGTTATTTTGGGTTTCAGAAGTTTTTTGGATTTTTGGAATTGCAGATAAAGAACCTACAAAATACTAATTTTGAGTCCTATTTTATAATATTAAAACATCTTTTCATGGCATTATATAGTTTTATAGTGCATGGTAAATTAAAGTCAATTAAAATGAAATAATGGAAAATGTCCACCTCCATCTCCTTTGATTAAAAAAATACGGAGCACACTGATACTATGATTTTTTTTTTTAATTTTTTTTTTTTTTGAGGTGGAGTCTCTGTCACCAGGCAGGAGTGCAGTGGCACGATCTTAGCTCACTGCAGTCTCCACCTCCTGGGTTCAAGTGATTCTCCTGCCTCAGCCTCCCGAGTAGCTGGGACTACAGGCGTGCGCCACCACGCCCAGCGAATTTTTGCATTTTTAGTAGAAACGTGGTTTCACCATGTTGGCCAGGATGGTCTCGATCTCTTGACCTTGTGATCTGCCTGCCTTGGCCTCCCAAAGTGCAGTGATTACAGGTGTGAGCCACTGTGCCCAGCCTAAAAGTTTCGCAGTTTAAAATAAAAAAAAAAAATGGCTGGGCGCAGTGTCTCATGTCTGTGATTCCCGTACCTTGGGAGGCTGAGGCGGGTGGATCTGTTGAGGTCAGGAGTTCGAGACCAGCCTGGCCAATATGGTGAAACACCGTCTCTACTAAAAATACAAAAATTAGCCAGACATGGTGGCGTGCGCTTGTGTCACAGCTACTCGGGAGGCCGAGGCAGGAGCAACCCTTTAGCCTGGGAGGTGGAGGTTGTAGTGAGCCGA
>NW_012105331.1:1260210-1263623 GCF_000951045.1 Mandrillus leucophaeus
GGCTGAGGCAGGAGAATCGCTTGAACCTGGGGAGTGGAGGTTGCAGTGAGCAGAGATCACGCCACTGCTCTCCAGCCTGGGTGACAGAATGAGACACTCTGTCAAAAAAAAAAAAAAAAAAAAAAGAGACTCCAGACAGCTTGTTAACTCTTTCTTTCACATGAGGTTACAGCAAAAAGACTGCTGTCTAGAAGCTGGCCCTTACCAGATACTGAATCTGCCAGTGCCTTATCTTGGGCTTCTCAGCCTCCAGAACTATTAAAAATGGTTTTCTGGGCTGGGTGTGGTGGTTCCTACCTGTAATCCTGGCACTTTGAGGAGGCTGAGGTGGGAGGATTGCTTGAAACCAGCCTAGGCAACATAGATCCCATCTCTACAAAAAAAAAAAAAAAAAGAAAATCATTTTCTGTTGTTTAGTAAGCTACCCAGTTCATGGTATTTTGTTACAGCAACCCAGTCTAAGACATTTAACTTACTCCTGTATGCACTAGATACAGTCTGCACTTTGACATCGGTCACTTATTTTATATTTTACTGGACGCATATTGTCAGATTTTTCCACCATCGATTTCTTCTGTTTTCCCTCACAGGTCACAGCATATTTGTGGAGGAAGGTGAGTAATTATGAAGATTTCTTGGCCACTATAAATTTATGCTGAACAATTCCAAATAGGCCCTTCCTACTTCTTGGCAATCATCTTATTAATTGCATTTTTCTGTTGTCTTATATTCCTTCTTCCTCTTTAACTCTTAATAGATGCCATTTACTTCTATTTAAGTGAAAAAGGAAAACAGGATACAAGCTTGCACATTTTTTTTGTCATTGTAACCATGACAAATCACTGTTCTTTCATCTTATTTTGTAAATTGAATAGAAGAAGAATCCTGCTGCCACAGTTAACTACCTCTCTGGTCACTTTGATTGTTTTTTTTTTTTTTTTTGAGCCGGAGTCTTACTCTGTTGCCCAGGCTGGAGTGCAGTGGCACGATCTCGGCTCACTGCAACCTCTGCCTACTGGATTCAAGCGATTCTCCTGCCTCAGCCTCCCGAGTAGCTGGGACTACAGGCGTGTGCCACCACGCCCGGCTAAGTTTTTTTCTATTTTCTGTACTGCAGCCTGGGTGACAGAGCAAGATTCTGTCTCAAGAGAAAAAAACAAAACAAAACAAAACTGAAACTTTAAAAAACTACTCTTGTTGGTCCTGACTGTGATTCTATTTTTAAGAATATTTTAAACCCACTAATGCTGTGATTATATTATATAATATAGAATCTTTTTTTTCTGAATGAGGCTTGAGCATTCCTATAACCCAATTAGCTTGTTTATGTCTCATTACACTTGAGGGATAAGATACTTTTACTATGGTGGTTTACTATAGTAGTGATTCTTTTTTTTTTTGTGAGATGGAGTTTTACTCTTGTCACCCAGGGTGGAGTGCAGTGGCGTGATCTTGGTTCACTGTAACCTCTGCCTCCTGAGTTCAAGTGATTCTCCCACATAGCTGCAGTTACAAGTGCCCGCCACCACACCCAGCTAACTTTTTTATATTTAGTAGAGACGGGGTTTAGCCTGTCTCTTATACACATCTAGATGTGTATAAGAGACAGCTCTTGACCTCATGTGATCTACCTGCCTTGGCCTCCCAAAGTGCTGGGATTACAGGCGTGAGCCACTGCGCCTGGCCTTGATCATTATTTGCAATGTTTTTTCTTCGCTATCTTCAAATATGTACGGACTTCTGTACTTTGGGAGGAAAAAGAATCAATTTTGATGAACTGCTGCTACTGTTCTATCTGCTGCATTTCTCTTCTTTATTTTCAAAAATTTTAAGAATTGACTTACCGTTGTTGCCCTGAGTTCTTACTTATTTTTTTGAGACAAGGTCACACTGTGTTGCCCAGGCTGGAGTACAATTGCAGCTCACTGCAGCCTTGACCTCCCTGGGCTCAGGTGATCCTCCTACCTCAGTTTCCTGAGTAGCTGGGACTGCAGGCATGTGCCACCATGCCTGGCTAATTTTTGTATTTTTCTGGTAGAGACAAAGTCTCACTGTGTTGTCCAGGCTATTCAACTCCAGAGTTCTTTTACTACTTTCCTAAATTACACAGTTTTGGAATATCATAATTCAGATTGTTGCTTCAGAGGACATCTTTTTTGTCAATAATAACGGCTTCATCCTGACTCTCTTCAGCTAGTATATATGTGTTACTGTTTCCACCGAGGCTTCTTAATGTTCTTTCCTTGCCCTTTGTGTTAATTTGCCATCCTGGTTTTCCCTTCTGACTACTGCTTTTCTGTTTTCTTTGTTGTTTCATGAGCCTCTTAGCACTGTTAGTCTCATCAGTACTTGATTATCTATTCCCCTCTCAGATGTTTTATATGCTGATGGCTCCCAAATGTGTGTCCCATCCGTGTTTGTTGCTCTAATAGTTTACTGGATATTTCTGTTGGAAAACTCAAGGAATTTCCATCACTTTTAGATTTATTATTATTCAGCCTCCCACCTGCTTTCAGCATTTCTCTTAATTTTGTCATACTTAAATCTTGAAGTAGTCTGCGATGCATACTTTTGCTTTCTTTTTTTTTGCCTATTATTTACTTCCTTTAAACTTTAGATTTTCCTTCCTTGAATCCGTTTTGCATATGGCTGCCAGAATGATTTTCCTGAAAAATTTTTGAACCCATTACTAAACATATAAGCCTAAGGGGAGAACATGTGCTGTTGACCTTTGCACTGTCTATTCTGTCAAACGAAGTGAATTGAACCTGTGCTGAATAAATGTTTGAAAGGGTCACCATTTGCTCAAAAATTTGAATGGCTCCCAGTTGTTTACAAGATAAAGTCCAAATTCTACTTCTGACTTTCCAACCTTTTTATATTCTTTTTCAGCCTTATTCCTTACTGTTTGACATTATTAAGCTGGGGTTTCCTCTGTAATATACCTTGCTTAAGCACAACTCCGTGCATTCTTCCTTTTCCTTGCCTGTCAGAGCCTACTCAGGGATGTTTGCCCTGCGGCCGGCACTGTTCTAATCTCTGGTGTTAGAGTAATGAACAAAACGAAGACAAAGTCCCTGTTTTCTTGGAGCTGACGTTTGTGGGGAGGGACTCATAGTAAATAAATATGTGATATTAGGTGGTAATGAGTAAAATGAAAAGGAATAAAAGTAGGTAAGGGGAGGCCAGGTGCGGTGGCTCATGCCTGTAATCCCAGCATTTTGGGAGGTCAAGGCGGACAGATCACAGGGTCAGGAGATCAAGACCATCCTGGCCAACATGGTGAAACCCCATCTCTACTAAAAATACAAAAACTAGCTGGGCATGGTGGTGTGCGCCTGTAGTCCCAGCCGCTCGGGAGGCTGAGGCAGGAGAATTGCTTGAACCTGGGAGGCGGAGGTTGCACAGTGAGC
>NW_012105331.1:1265893-1267185 GCF_000951045.1 Mandrillus leucophaeus
TGGAGTGCAGTGGCGTGATCTTGGTTCACTGTAACCTCTGCCTCCTGAGTTCAAGTGATTCTCCCACATAGCTGCAGTTACAAGTGCCCGCCACCACACCCAGCTAACTTTTTTATATTTAGTAGAGACGGGGTTTAGCCATGTTGGCTAGGCTGGTCTCGAACTTCTGACCTCAAGTGATCTGCCCGCCTTGACCTCCCAAAGTGCTGAGATTACAGACATAAGCCACTGCGCCCAGCCTATAGTAATGATTCTTTAAAGGAGGTGGGTAGATGCCAGTATGATACCTGTCTTTAACACACCCATTCTGTGCACATAGACACTGAGGTGGTTTTAAAATGACAGAACTGAACTTTGGAATTAGGTCGATTCTTCTCATTATGATAACGGTTTTGGATGTATAGCCCCTTCTGACTCCTGGAATCCTTTATGTCCACAGCACTTCCCATGTATCCAAACAGAGGAAAAAATAATTAGTAGTCTAGTGCTTGTTTCAGCAGCAAATATACTAAAATTGGAACGATGCAGAGAAGATTAGCATGGTCCCTGCACAAGGATGACACATAAATTTGTGATGTGTTCCATGTTTATTCTTTTTAATGATAAAAAATAAAAAAAATTTGTGTGGTAAGTGAATGATCTAAAAATTTCCTTTACGCCCTGAATGGCTTGTGTGAACTCTGTGTCTTTGCCGATGTGATTCTTCTTCCTATGTTCCTTTACTTGTTCCATTCATAGAGACCCTCAGTTTCTCTCCCTTAGTGCTATGGTCTAAATGCTTGTGTCTCCCCATAATTCATGTTGAAATCTTAACCTCCAAGATGATGGCATTAGGAGGTGGGGCCTTTGGGAGGTGATTAGCTCAGGTGGGTAGAGCCCTCACAAGTGGGATTAGTGCTCTTAAAAAATAGACAACAGGCTGGATGCAGTAGCTCATGCTTATAATCCCAGCACTTTAGGAGGCTGAGGTGGGTAGATCAGGAGGTCAGGAGTACAAGACCAGTCTGGCCAAGATGGTGAAACCCCATCTCTACTAAAAATACAAAAATTAGCTGGGCGCGGTGGTAGGCGCCTGTAATCCCAGCTACTCGGGAGGCTGAGGCAGGAGAATCGCTTGAACCTGGGGAGTGGAGGTTGCAGTGAGCAGAGATCACGCCACTGCTCTCCAGCCTGGGTGACAGAATGAGACTCTGTCTCAAAAAAAAAAAAAAAAAAGAGACTCCAGACAGCTTGTTAACTCTTTCTTTCACATGAGGTTACAGCAAAAAGACTGCTGTCTAGAAGCTGGCCCT
>NW_012105331.1:1269950-1278422 GCF_000951045.1 Mandrillus leucophaeus
AAAAAAAAAAAAAAAGGTGGTAAGGGGATAGATTGGTGAGATGTGGTAGCTATCTTAGGTGGTCTGCGAAAGCTACTCCCTGGGCGTCCTGGAGTGCAGGAGCAAGCCATGCAGTTATCTAAGTGAAGAGTTTTCTAGGCAACGGAACCAACATGTGCTAGACCCTAAAGTGGGAACACATTTGCCTTGTTCAAAGAATTGCTAAGACTTTTGTGGCTAGAGCCCAGTAACTAAGGGTGAGAATGAGAGAGGAGCTGAGAAGAGATGGTGGGGAGACAGGTTATGCTCCAGATGTTAAGTCCTTCATTGAAGAGGCCTTCCTTGACTGCTACAATTTGTTAATATAAACCTTGGAACCTATCAACTATGGAAGTAGCTCTCAGATGATTGTTTATTCTGACTCCCAATAAAAAATACATCTTATATGGTAATTGTCTATTTATGTTACTCTGTGTGTGTGTGAGATAACTACATTTGATATATGCTGATATTTTCGAAAACATTGGCTTTAACCCACTAAAGTGATTTCACAGTCTGTTAATAGGTCATGACTAACAGTTTGAAGAGCACTGATCTATGGTATCTATACCCGCTTAAACAAAACACGGAACACAAACTACTTTTGTTATAATCCACACATTTTTTCAGTTTGTGAAATATTTTTGGTTAAAGATCTTACCTTCAATTTCTGTGTTTGTAGGCTTACAGTGTTTGTAATAATGCTGAATAGAAAGGACTTGTTTAATTTGGCAAACATCTGTTGAGTGGTGTATTAGAAGCTGCTAGATACTAAAATACACGTAAGAATAAGATAAACTATTAGCCTTTGCTCCAATAAGGGTTTAAAAAAAAAAAAAAAAGATAAATCCCTATCTGAATTCCTAAGGTTTATGAGAGAGGAAAGCTTGTAAATAAATCATTTGTAATGTGATGGAATCTATCTAATAATGGAAGTGTGTTAAGGCCACAATGAGAGAATAAAGAAGTGATTAATTCATTTTGCTGAGAAGGTCAAGGGAAACTTATTGGAGGAGGTAATGTCTGAACTGGGTTTGGAGGGAGAATAGAACTACTTAGGTAAGTTTGGGAGGGAACGACTTCTTAGGCAGGATAACATATAAAGGAGTAGAATTGTGAGAGAGAATAGCACATGAGGGTATTGTAGATAACTCTATATTAAAATATAAATCCAAGGGGGAAATGTTGAGTGAAGAGGCTGCAGTGAGGCACAGGTCATATCCTTGAAGGTCTGGGATGCTTTGGAGTTACCACTTACTGATTATGCATATTAGGGGAAAATACTGTATAGTCAGAATTAACTTGTAGGAAGTTGCCATATGGGAAGTAAGATACCATCTCTCGATAATTCCAAAACAGCCAGTTTTTCCTCTAGTGATGAAATATATCACTGTTTCCTCAATTGTGCTCTAGAGGAAGGTGGCTTACATTTATGGGCTATGTTGTACAAAATAAAATCGTATGAAACATTAACTTATCTATTGCAATGAGAAGTTCATTCTATAAGATGCATTTGAAGAACTGAGACCTACTGAGGAAATAGATTCATATTTCAGGCTCATGCTGGGACTTATGTTTATTAAATAGAATGGTGAGTAGCCAAATGTTTAAATCTTCTTTTTTGTTTTTTTTTTTTTGAGACAGAATTTCGCTCTTGTTGCCCAGGCTGGAGTGCAGTGGCGCGATCTCGGCTCACTGCAACCTCCACCTCCCAGGTTCAAGTGATTCTTCTGCCTCAGCCTCCCGGGGTAGCTGGGATTACAGGCATGCGCCACCATGCCCAGCTAATTTTGTTCTTTTAGTAGAGACGGAGCTTCTCCATGTTGGTCAGGCTGGTGTCGAACTACCGACCTCAGGTGATCTGCCCACCCTGGCCTCCCAAAGTGCTGGGATTACAGACGTGAGCCACCACACCTGGCCTAAATCATTTTCAAGTTAAATATACATATGGTTCAGTGCCACTGTATTCTATGGGTGATTGGAATGCATAATTATATCTACGTTCATTTTGGAAAGGTATTTTGATACATTTGACCAAACCACAATTTAAAACTTTATGACAACATTAACATTTAGAATATACAAATTTTAAAGAAAAAAAGAATATACAAATTTAAAACAGACTGAGAGGAGTATGCAACATATGTAATAAACCAGAAATATACATATTGCACTCCTACAAAGAGAATGAAATGATAAAATAGGTAAAGAATATGAATAGGCAGTTTCTGAAGAGGAAACATAGTGGCCAACAAACATTTGATAAAGATGCACGGTCTCAGTAGTTTGAGAAATGCATGTTAAAACACAGTAATAGCATACTGTGCAGCTGTATAAAAAAATGAGGAAGTTCACCTCTCTGTGAACTAATGGGAAAAGATCTCTGGGATGTGTTAAACAGGAAAAGCAAGTGGGGAACAGTGTTACGTGGTAATGTTATTTATTTATTTTTTTGGTGATTATAGAAATGCTGGAAGGATACTCATGAAACTAGTAAAGGTGATTACTTGTTGGAGTTGTGGGTCCAGGCTGGGCCGAGGAGGAGCAGTGAGTAGTGTAAATACTTCCGTTGAGAATTTTCAATGTATACATTTCTGTGTGTGGGCTTTTGAGCTATATGAAAGTATTGCCTATTAAAAAAAGAAAAAGATGTGAAGTAGACTTTATAGAACTTGACGACCAACTGTCTTAGTCCGTTTGTGGTACTGTAACAAAAATATAAACTAGTGACTTATAAACAATAGAAATTTATTTCTCACAGTTCTGGAGGCTGGGAAGTTCAAGATCAAGGTGGTGGCAGATTCCGTGGCTGGTGAGGGTCCATTTCCTACTTTACTGATGGAGCCACCTTGCTGTGCCCTCATATGGTGAAGGGACAAAGCAGTTATCTGGCAGTAATTCCATCCATGAAATTATGAATGGAATGATAAGGTTTGCCCTCATGACCTAATCATCACTCGAAGTCCCCATCTACTAATACCATCACCTTGGGGTTAGGGTTTCAACATGTTAATTTTGTGGGGACACAAACATTGAGACCAGCTGTATGTAGAAGATGAGGGAGAGGGAAGAGTTGAAGATAGCTCCCAGATTTCTAAATTGGGAAGTAAAGAGGCTGTTAATATTATCAGGTAATGCAGAAGGAAGATTAGGTTTTGGCATGTGCCTGGGAAGTTCTGGACATGCTAACTGACAAACCCTTACTACTTTTTAGTTTAGTGTTGGTATAATTTATGTACTTTAGATATAGAACTTTTGAGCTTATCTTAAACATGAATGTTAAGTAGTCATCAATAAATATTCTTTATCCATGGACATATTCTGGGTTAATTTTTAGAAAATTATGACTAATTCTATAATCATACTAGGGACACTGATAAACACAGGTAGAATGTAGATAGAGAAATAGAGAATGTATATCTGATAAATATATAGCTTAGGTGGAAAGTAAGAGCTTAATTTATTAACATGGTTTCAAGAAGCTTTATTTTTTTTTTTCCAAGATGGAGTCTTACTCTGTTGCCCAAGCTGGAGTGCAGTGGCACAATCTTGACTTACTGCAACCTCTGCCTCCCAGGTTCAAGTGATTCTCCTGCCTCAGTCTACCAAGTAACTGGGATTACAGGTGCCTGCCACCATGCCCTGGTTAATTACGGGTTATTTATTTGTTTGTTTGTTTTTTGAGACGGAGTATCACTTTGTTGCCCAGACTGGAGTGCAGCAGTACCATCTTGGCTCACTGCAACCTCTGCTTACCAGGCTCAAGCAATGCTCCCGCCTCAGCCTCCCGAGTAACTGGGACTACAGGCACGCACCACCATGCCTGGCTAATTTTGTATTTTTAGTAGAGACAGGGTTTCACCATGTTGGCCAGGCTGGTCTTGAATTCCTGACCTCAGGTGATCTGCTCGCCTTGGCCTCCCAAAGTGCTGGGATTACAGGTAGGAGCCACCGCACCCAGCTGCTGGTTAATTCTCGTGTTTTTAGTAGAGATGGGGTTTCACCATGTTTGCTAGTTTGGTCTCGAACTCCAGATCTCAGGTGATCTGCCTGCCTTGGCCTCCCAAAGTGAGACATGAGCCACCGTGTCTGGCCTATGGTTCCAATTTAATGACATCTTTTGATATGTGAAATTCAAAGAAACAAAAATATATATGAATAAGGAAGTCATCATGGTAGATGAGCTTATGCTGTAATATTTAAAACTGAAGTTTAGGCCAGGTGTGGTGACTCATGCCTGTAATCCCAGCACTTTGGTAGGCCAAGGTGGGTGGATCACTTGAGCCCAGGAGTTCAAGACCAGCCTGTGTAACATGGTGAAGCCCTGTCTCTACAAAAAATGAAAAAAATTAGCTGGGCATGGTGGTGTGTGTCTGTAGTGCCAGCTACTCGGGAGGCTGAGGTGGGAGGATCCCTCTAGCCCAGGAGGTATAGGTTGTGGTGAGCCAACATCGCACCGCCAAACTCCAGCCTGGGAGACAGAACTCTGAAAGAAAAATAAATCTCTTTGAAGTTTAGGGAAGTTTATAACAGCACAGAAATATTTTTGTATGTAGTACCTTTGGGAGTAACTGTATATAAGACAAAGAGATTTAACCTAATGGAGACAAGGAGTCATAACATGTTGGGTGCTACTTAAAACAAGCTCTTTGTCGGGTGTGGTGGCTCACACCTGTAATCCCAGCACTTTGGGAGGCCGAGGTGGTTGGATCACTTGAGGTCAGGAGTTAAGAGACCAGCCTGACCAACATGGTGAAACCCCATCTCTACTGAAAATACAAAGATTAGCCAGGCTTGGTGGCACGCGCCTGTAATCCCAGCTACTTGGGAGGCTGAGGCAGGAGAATCACTTGAACCCGGGAGGCAGAGGTTGCAGTGAGCCAAGATCACACCACTGCACTCCATCCTGGGCCACAGAGCGAGACTTTGTCTCAAAAAACAAAAAACAGAAACAAGCTTTTGGTATATAATTTAGAGTTTAAATTTTTTTTTGAGTGAATTATATTTCAGAATCTGATTTTTGAGGTTCTAATATATCCATACTACTTTTACCTGAGTTTTATTTGGCTAGAGTCTAAAATTAAGTAAAAGAGGAGCACAGATAAAGCACATACTTGTAGGACTTGCAAATAAATGTAGTTTTTTTCTGGATTTTTGTTAGTAAGGATTTGGGTATGGAATAGTAATGAAAAAGAACTACTAAGTAATTCTTTGTTTTCTTTTTTAATTGAGACGGGGTCTGTCTCTAACACTCAGGCTGGAGTGCAGTGGAGCAATCTCAGCTCACTGCAGTCCTGTACTTGGACTCTGGTGATCCTCTCACTTCAGCCTCCGGAGTAGCTGGGACCACATGCTTGCATCACCACACCTGGCTATTTTTTGTATTTTTTGGTGGAGACGAAATTTCTTCATGTTGTCCAGGCTGTTCTTGAACTCCTGAGCTCAAGTGATCTGCTTGCCTCAGCCTCCCAAAGTGCTGGGACTACTACAGGTGTGAACCACTGCACTCAGCCAGTAATTTTTGCTTGAGATTCAAAACTTTTAACCATTTATGTCTGAAGAGAAAATAGTTTACTAGTAAAAGTTTACTTTTTAAGATTCTTTTATTGCTGGCTTAGTCTTTCAAAAAATGCTTTAAAATTACAAATAATATTATAGAATCTCATAACAGGTGGAGATGGTCTTGTTTATGTGAGAGTGAAAAGGGTCTGAAACGTTCTGCCACCTCCAACCTGTGCTTACCTCTTTAGCCACTGCCCTTCTTGGTACTGAAGTCTGGAGCTTTGGGAATCACAAATTGAGAAATGCTGGATTGGGCTGGGCTAGAGTTTTGGATGGGCTCTGACCTCTTCATATGTATATATATATATATATATATATGTATGTAATTTTTTCTTCTTGAGACAAGGTCTCACTCTTTTGTCCAGGCTGGAGTGCAGTGGTGTGATCATGGCCCACTGCAGCCTCAATCTCTTGGACTCAAGTGATCCTCCCACTTCAGCTTCCTGAGTAGCTGGGACTACAAGCACACACCACTGTGGCTGACTGGCCTGGTGCTCCTGAGCTCAGAAAATCCCCCTGCCTCATCCTCTCAGTCATGTACCACCATGCCTGGCTATATTTAACTTTTTATAATAGATTTGTGTGTATTTAATTGTAGTAAACCATAAAATAGACCAAAATCTATATATATTTTATGCATTCTTGACACCTTTTTCTTAAGTTTTTAAATATGCAGTTGGTGAGTTTTGTTTTTGAGACAGTGTCTTGTTCTGTTGCCCAGGATGGAGTGCAGTGGCATGAACATGGCTCACTGTAACTTTGACCTCCTGGGCTCAAATGATCCTCCTTCTTCAGCCTCCTGAGTAGCTGGGACCACAGCTGCATGCCACCATGCCTGGCTAATTAAAAAATGAAAAATTTTTTTTGTAGAGATGGAGTCTCACTATGTTGCCTGGTCTGATCTTGAACTCCTGGGCTTAAGCAATCTGCCTGCCTCACCTTCCTGAAGTGCTGGGATTACAGGTGTGAGACACTGTGCCTAGGCTTGTGAGTTTTTTTTAATTGTCAAAGATCTCAAAATAATCTTTTTTTTTTTTTTTTTTTGAGACGGAGTCTCACTCTATTGCCCAGGCTGGAGTGCAGTAGTGTGATCTTGGCTTACTGCAACCTCCTCCTCCTGGGTTCAAGCAGTTCTCCCTGCCTCAGCCTCCTGAGTAGCTGGGATTGCAGGTGCCTGCCACCATGCCTGGCTAATTTTTGTATTATTTTAATAAAGATGGGTTTTTGTCATGTTGGCCAGACTGGTCTCAAGCTCCTGACCTCAGGTGATCCACCTGCCTTGGCCTCCCCAAGTGCTGGGATTACAGGTGTGAGCCACCGTGTCCAGCCTCAAAATAATTTTCTAATATATTAAAAAAAATGTATGCGTGAACTGTGCAATTCAAACCTATGTTGTTCAAGGGTCAATCTGTACATCAGGAAAGTCACTTCCAAATATGTCTGGTTTCTGGATAATAGTGGCCTAAATTAGACCAATCTTCTTCTTTTTTTGTGTTTTGAGTCGGAGTCTTGCTTTATCGCCCAGGCTGGAGTGCAGCAGCGTGATCTTGGCTCACTGCAACCTGTCCTCTTGGGTTCAAGCGATTCTCCTACCTCACCCTCCCCAGTAGCTAGGATTACAGGTGCATGGCACTATGCCTGGCTAATTTTGTATTTTTAATAGAGATGGGGTTACACCATGTTGGCCAGGCTGGTCTTGAACTCCTGACCTCATGATCCACCCGCCTTGGCCTCCCAAAATGCTGGGATTCCAGGTGTGAGCCACTGCTCCTGGCCGACCAGTCTTCTTTTTGAAGACAATTGAGAATGTTGGATAAAATACATAGAACATTGCCTTAATAGCTTTGAAGAACTGGGGAATCTGTTAAGCCAAATTCTGGAAGAAAGCCTAAAGCAAGAAGTTAACAGACTATCTGGTGAACTGAAGCCACTTTTGCCTTCAATATGTTCGCCAATATCAAGAAATTTAGATTTCTGTTCATCAGTCTTATGGGGTGAGGTGGACAGAAATTAAGATGCAGAGCCCACCCAACATGTGGACATGTAAAGGCTTATGAGGTATTCTTGCCTGATTAGGCTTGGGCTCCATATATCTATAGCTGAGAGGTAAGGATGAACCAGAACTAACCCCTTTTCATCACCTTTCATCACCTACCTCTCAATCAAATATCAAGGAACTTCAAGACAAGTTGTGTAGGCACTGAGCAGAGCAGGAGGAAAAAAGAGAAAGGAAACAAGCAAACACAAGTCTTTACAAAGCTGTGCCCATAGCATAGGTGGGAAAGGGAACCGTAAGCCATACTTAATTTAGGTTGGTTCCTGACTCCAGGTGCTTGTCAGAAGCAAATGCAAATGTTCTCTGATGGAAGGCTCCTTCATCTTAGGCCTCCCCACAGGTTTTCAAGGACAGTAATCAGCCCATAGTCAAAAGATAACTAGACATACAAGGAGACAAGGAACCATAGGCATGAACCAGTAGAAACAACAGACAGCAGAAAAAGATTTTCATAGGCACGATGTAATAGAATTAAAAGATATGTAATGAAACAACCAAGTTTACTGTGTTTACAGAAATAAGTGACAAATTTGAGAATAGGGAATAGGAAATGATTTATTTTTTTAAGTGGCATCATAGTTTTGAAAAAAACAAATAGAACTTTTACAATAAAAAATAACTGATTAGGAGTTTGAGGCCAGCCTGGGTAACATGGTGAAACCTTGTCTGTACAGAAAATACAAAAAAATTAGCTGGGTATAGTGGCATGTGCCTGTAGTCCCAGCTGCTCAGGAGGCTGACATGGGAGGATTGCTTGAGCCCAGGAAGTCAAGGCTATAGTGAGCCAAGATGGTACCACTTTACTCCAACCTAGGTGACAGAATAAGACCCTGTCT
>NW_012105331.1:1278472-1283809 GCF_000951045.1 Mandrillus leucophaeus
ACCATGTTGGCCAGGCTGGTCTTGAACTCCTGACCTCATGATCCACCCGCCTTGGCCTCCCAAAATGCTGGGATTCCAGGTGTGAGCCACTGCTCCTGGCCGACCAGTCTTCTTTTTGAAGACAATTGAGAATGTTGGATAAAATACATAGAACATTGCCTTAATAGCTTTGAAGAACTGGGGAATCTGTTAAGCCAAATTCTGGAAGAAAGCCTAAAGCAAGAAGTTAACAGACTATCTGGTGAACTGAAGCCACTTTTGCCTTCAATATGTTCGCCAATATCAAGAAATTTAGATTTCTGTTCATCAGTCTTATGGGGTGAGGTGGACAGAAATTAAGATGCAGAGCCCACCCAACATGTGGACATGTAAAGGCTTATGAGGTATTCTTGCCTGATTAGGCTTGGGCTCCATATATCTATAGCTGAGAGGTAAGGATGAACCAGAACTAACCCCTTTTCATCACCTTTCATCACCTACCTCTCAATCAAATATCAAGGAACTTCAAGACAAGTTGTGTAGGCACTGAGCAGAGCAGGAGGAAAAAAGAGAAAGGAAACAAGCAAACACAAGTCTTTACAAAGCTGTGCCCATAGCATAGGTGGGAAAGGGAACCGTAAGCCATACTTAATTTAGGTTGGTTCCTGACTCCAGGTGCTTGTCAGAAGCAAATGCAAATGTTCTCTGATGGAAGGCTCCTTCATCTTAGGCCTCCCCACAGTTTTTCAAGGACAGTAATCAGCCCATAGTCAAAAGATAACTAGACATACAAGGAGACAAGGAACCATAGGCATGAACCAGTAGAAACAACAGACAGCAGAAAAAGATTTTCATAGGCACGATGTAATAGAATTAAAAGATATGTAATGAAACAACCAAGTTTACTGTGTTTACAGAAATAAGTGACAAATTTGAGAATAGGGAATAGGAAATGATTTATTTTTTTAAGTGGCATCATAGTTTTGAAAAAAACAAATAGAACTTTTACAATAAAAAATAACTGATTAGGAGTTTGAGGCCAGCCTGGGTAACATGGTGAAACCTTGTCTGTACAGAAAATACAAAAAAATTAGCTGGGTATAGTGGCATGTGCCTGTAGTCCCAGCTGCTCAGGAGGCTGACATGGGAGGATTGCTTGAGCCCAGGAAGTCAAGGCTATAGTGAGCCAAGATGGTACCACTTTACTCCAACCTAGGTGACAGAATAAGACCCTGTCTCAAAAAAAAAAAAAAGATAAAGTAACTGAATTAAAAACCTAATGACTCAATTTGCAGCAGATTGGACACATCAGAAAAATTATCAAACTGGAATATAGATTAGATAAAATTATCCAGAATGTAGCATAGATGATGGCTAGAGGCAAAAAGATGGGAATTATAGAAGACAGTGTAAGACATATGGGGATAGAGTGAGAGAGTCTTAATTGGAGTTCCAGAAGGAAAGGAAGAGAGAATGGGACATTTGAAGAGATGATGGCTCATATTTTCCAGAACCAAGGAAAAATACCAAACCAGCATGCAAGAATTCCAGTGAATCCTAATTAGGATAATAATAAGTCCACACCTAAACACATTGTAATAAAGTCACAGAAAGCCAAAAGTAGCTGGAGAAAGAGAAAACCATCAAAAGAGCAAGAATTAGAGTAATAGATGACTTTTCTTTTCTTTCTTTTTTTCTTTTTTTTTGAGATGGAGTTTCGCTCTTGTTGCCTAGGCTGGAGTGCAATGGCGCAATCTTGGCTCACTGCAACCTCTGCCTTCGGGTTCAAGCAATTCTCCTGCTGCAGCCTCCCTAGTAGCTGAGATTACAGGCACCCACAACCACACGCAGCTAATTTTTTGTATTTTTAGTAGAGACAGGGTTTCACTATATTGGTCAGGCTGGTCTCGAACTCCTGACCTCTGGTGATCCACCTGCCTCAGCCTCCCGAAGTATTGGGATTACAGACGTGAGCCACCGCGCCTGGCAGGATGACTTTTCAACAGCAACAGTGGAAATCAGCAGACAGCGAAATGTCTGCTATGTGAAATGAAAACTACCTGTCAATCTAGAATTTTATGCCCAGTGAAAATATATTTAAAGAATGATGGTAAAATAAGGATATTTTCAGATAAAAACAACTTGTCATCAACATCTCACCTGTGAAAGATTGTTTAAAGCAGCACTGTTCAATAGAAGTTTCTGTGGAAATGGGAATGTTACTTATTTTTTTTTTGAGACAGGATCTCACTCTGTTACCCAGGCTGGAGTGTGGTGCAATCATGGCTCACTGAGCTAAAAACAATATATTTATGGATTAAGTAATGTGATAATGTGATAATAATGTGATCACTCAGGCGATCCTCCTACCTCAGCCTCCTGAGTAGCTGGGATCACAGATGCACATTACCTCGACCTGGCTAATTTTTAAAATTATTTGTAGAGACGAGGTCTTGCTATGTTGCTCAGGCTCAAATTCCTGTGCTCAGGTGATTCTCCCACCTCAGTCCTAGAAAGTGCTGGGATTATAGGTGTGAGCCATCACATTTGGCCTGGAAATGTTCTTTGTCTGTGCTGTCCAATATTGTAGTCACAAGCTACATAGGGCTATTGAGTACTTGAAATATGACTAGTGTAACCAATAAACTGAATTTTTAGTTTTACTTAATTTTTATTAAATAGCCACATGCACCATATTGGACAGTACGTTTTTAAAGGATATACTTAGGACAGAATGAAATTGATCCCAAATCACAAAATGAAATGTATGAAGAGTAAATGAAAGGTAAAGAAAATGATACATATTTAGAGAATGAAAATGAATATGGATTGCATTAAACATAGTAAAAATATCTAATGGATAAACACAAGGGAATAACAAGTAGGATAGATAGAGTCTAGGATTTAAGGTTCTTGTCTTACCTAGAAGGATAGTAATTAAAAACTCTTTGTTATGGAAAATTTTAAATATGTAAAAGGGACGAGTATAATGAATCCTTACGTATTTATTACCCACCTTCAACCATTATGAATTGATGACTAAAGTGTTTTTATATATATCCCAAGTATTTTAAAGTAAGTCATAACAGTCACATTATTTAACCCATAAATATATTGTTCTTAGCGCATAAAAGGTATGGGCTTAAAGTATAATACCAGTATCATATACAGAAAAAAATTAATAATAATTCTTAGCATTACATACTTAGTATTCATATTTTCCCAATTATCTAAAAAAATTATTTAAAAAATTATATTTGGTTTTTTCAAACTGGAATCCAAACAGGGTTTACATATTGCATTTGGTTGATGTGTTGCTTATGTCTTTTAAAAGCTATAGATTTTTTGGGAAAAGAGAGAATAAAGATTTTGATTAGACTTTACTGCATGGTATAATTTCTAGAAAACCAGTAAAAGAACAGAAACAGAGTGTAACTTCCAGATCAGTAGAGGAAATAAATAGAATGTTAAAAAAGAATTGAGGTAAAAGAAGGCAGCAGCAACAAAGGAGAGAAAAGAAACTGGACAGGGGGTGGGCATAATCCCAGCACTTTGGGAGGCCAAGGCAGGTGGATTGCTCGAGGTCAGGGGTTCGAGACCAGCATGATCAACGTAGTGAAACCCCGTCTCAAGTAAAAATACAAAAATTAGCCGAGCATGGTGGTGCATGCCTGTAATCCCAGCTACTTGGGAGACTGAGACAAGAGAATTGCTTGAACCCAGGAGGTGGAGGTTGCAGTGAGCCAAGATCATGCCACTGCACTCTAGCCTGGGCGACAGAGCGAGACTCTATTTCAAAACAAAACAACTGAAAACTGAACAGGGGACAAATGGAAAGCACAAAATATGATGTTAGATTTAACTTAAATATATAGTAATTAAAGGTAGATTGTCTAATAACCACACAGGTATCATCCAGGCCTGAGGTGCCAGCAGCTCTTGCCTGGAATAATTTTCTAACTAGTACGCTTGCTTCAGTTTTTGCTTTCCACTATGTATTAACCATATGATAACAAGAGTAGTCTCTTAGCAATGTAAATCACATCACAACACTCTCCTGTTTAAAACTTTCTGACAACTTGGTAGTAATCTCAATAAAATTTACTCTTTACTAGTGCCTATAAGGCTCTATGTGATCCAGCCCATTCGTATTTCTACGATTGCATTTGCTGTTATACTTCTTCACTGTAGCTCAGGGCCCTTACATTTGCTGTTCCATTTCCCTGAATCACCAGGGTCAGCCAGAATTCTTAGTTCTAAGCAGTCAAATAATCTCTGGTTAATTGAACAGAAAAGGAATTTATCATAGGAAGAAGCTGCTACCACTACTGTCATTGGAATCTGCTGCCATGTTTACCGCAAAGGGTTCTACACACACTCTGCTTTTTTAATGCACTATCTTCTACATTAAGGTCCAGCACAGATGCTTCTCTTGTGGAGTGGAGGTCATACGACTGTACCCTTGCCATATGGGAAGCAAGGAAGGCAAATAGTCGGTAGTAGACAGAGGTTTCTGCCTTCTTTCAAGATGCATATGGAAGGGAATTCCCCAAGGACAAGAAGGTGTTTTGATGCTAAGCAACCAAGAGAATGACTTGTGCATCATGATGCTTTCTTTGGATCCTTCCTTGGTTTGCTTTTCCCTTTCATTCCTGTTTCTACTCAGTTGTCACCTCAGAGAGGCCTTTCGTAATCACTTTCTCCAGAATGGCAATTCCCTATCCCTAATCTAATACTCTGTTTCTTACTCTGCCTTACTTTTTCTTCATTCCATTTATCACTGTCACAACCACCGCTACTACTACTATTTATTTACTTCTTTATTGTGAAGTTCTTATCCCAGAACATAAGCTCCTTGCTCTTCATATGCTCAGTAAACGTTTGTTGAATGAAGGAGAAGCATATAGATTATGCTATAAATTGCTGAGGAAATTTAAGAACTCAAAGTTTTGTTGGAGAAAAGATCATTTAAAAATGGGCTTTGAAGTATAGAATTTGGAGAGAAAGAATGTAACCATTCTGAAGTGGGAAGATCGCATGAGGGGAGACATTGGGTCTGGAATAAGGTAAGTGTGTATGGGATGAGGAAGGAGAATTGTTTAAAATCAGATGACTGTCAGGGCCCTATATTAAGAGAAAAATGGATGAAGTAAATGTGTGAGGCAGTTGACAGAGGGACTCAAATTGCAAGGTAAGATCTTGTGATTGCTAGAGTAAGAGATAACTAGTTTTTTTTTTTTTAAATTAAAAAGTTTGTGATGGGCCGGGCGCGGTGGCTCATGCTTGTAATCCCAGCACTTTGGGAGGCCGAGGTGGGCGGATCACGAGGTCAGGAGATCGAGACCATCCTGGCTAACA
>NW_012105331.1:1285129-1286749 GCF_000951045.1 Mandrillus leucophaeus
TGCCTCAGCCTCCCGAGTAGCTGAGACTACAGGCGCCCGCCACCTCGCCCGGCTAGTTTTCTGTATTTTTTAGTAGAGACGGGGTTTCACCGTGTCAGCCAGGATGGTCTCGATCTCCTGACCTCGTGATCCGCCCGTCTCGGCCTCCCAAAGTGCTGGGATTACAGGCTTGAGCCACAGCGCCTGGCCTATAATACACATTTCTTAATCCATATAAATTTATTCCTTAGCTCTGTCCACTGAGAGGACTTAGAAACACTTTGTCACCTTGGTAGATGTAAGCTCCTCTAATACCCTAATTTTGGTCTTTAAATACTTGTACTTGAAATAATCCAGGACTCCTTGAAGAAATGACTGATTCTGGGTCTGGGGCAGGGGACATGCATAATGAACCTGGAACATCTTGTGCCAAAACCAAGAAAGCTTTCAAAGATGGAAAAGCCAAATTGAAAAGGCTTTCCTTGGCCAAAATTGGGACAATTTGAACATCAGAAGAAATAAGGAGAATAATTTATTGAGAAAATGATTATATAACAATAAATAGAACAAATGGAGGTGGCTAGGTGGCTATTATTCTTTACTGTGAAAATTGGTAATGAAAAAGAATTATATATTTGAACTGCCTTTTGAGTGGGAACCATTTTATGTTTAATGAGGAATGCCAAATAACGTAGAAGGAATTAAAGAATTTGAAAGTGACAATTTATTATAACCTGTTATGAATAATTACTTTGGGCCAGGATCATTAATGGGTGCTAAAACTGTTAGACAAAAATGTTTGATTGGGAATTGGATATTCCCATGGAGCCAAAGTATGATTCCACAGATTACTAGATTACTAGATTACTAGTTGGCCTCAGGCTAAAAGAATATAACTTTACATTGGAAGGATTAGACTATCACTAACCTAGCTATTATTCTTAGTATCATTAAAAGTGAGCCAAAAAAGATGTGCTTCAATATCAAGCATGTTGCTATTGAAATTTTTTGTCTAAAATTTTAAATCTGAATTTTAATTAACTTCAGAGACTTAGTTTGTAAGGCATATGGAAGATCAAGAAATTACATGCTATCTTGAGGAAGAAATTTAAAAAACTCAGTATGAGGTACAGATGAACCGACCATTCTCTTCGATAAATCAGTGTCATGAGGGAGAAAAATGGGAGAGGTAGATGGGAGAAAGGGAAAGTGTCCTAGAATAAACTTGATTTCGAGATAGAGTAACCAAATACAACATGTGTAAACTGTAAAGTTCCTTTTTTTTTTTTTTTTTTTTTTTAAAAGAAAGGAGTAGGATGAAGCAAGATGACCAGCTTTTAATTTAGAATGTCAGTGATGGGTATAGAGGTGTGTATATAATCAAACACACATATACAGTACATATTATATATATGCATGTATATTTTCTATATTTGAAAATTTGTATAATGAAAATTTAATTTTTTTGTTTACAGATACTTAGGTTATTTGGAATTTCTTTTTTTTTTTTTCCTGTTACGATAATGTTTTTATAAGCATTCCTTTCCTTGTTTATGTGTTTAAGTGTATACCAATATAGGGTAGCTAGCAGTGGAGTCCCTAGGTCAAAGAGTAGGCACAGCTTTTTTTTTTTTTTTTTTA
>NW_012105331.1:1293309-1294516 GCF_000951045.1 Mandrillus leucophaeus
AAAAAAAAAAAAAAAAGTTTGTGATGGTGTTTTCACATAGCCAAGTACTATGCAGCTGTAAAGCAGAATGAGAAAAATCTCTATGCAGTATTTTCCAGGATACATATAAATGGAGGAAAAAAGCAAAATACAGAACAATGTGTTTAGTATGTTCCTTTGGTGTGAGAAGTAGGGAATGGTGGCTAGGCGTGGTGATTCATACCTGTAATCCCAGCAGTTTGGGAGGCTGAGGCGGGAGGATTGCTTGAGCCCTGGAGTTTGAGACCAGCCTGGGCAACATGTCAAAACCTCATCTCTCCAAAAATTAGAATTAGTCAGGTGTGGTGATGCGTACCTGTAGTCCCAGCTACTTGGGAGGCTGAGGTGGGAGGATCACCTGAATATGAGAGGTCGAGGCTGCAGTGAGCCATGATCACGCCACTGCATTCCAGCCTGGGTGACAGAATGAGATCCTGCCTTGAGGAAAAAAAAAAAAAAGGTAGAGTGGAAGTGTGGAGAATAAGAATATGAGAATATGCAAATTTGTTTATGTTGCAAAGAGAAACACTGAAAAGACAAATTAGAAACTAATAACATTGTTACCCTATGATAGAGGGTATGGGAAGTACATGAAGTAGGGATGGAAATGTGATTTCTGAATGTGTCTTTTTATTAGTTTTGACTTTTGAATTAGTAAATACACATTCAAAAATTATAGTAAAATCAAAAATTTTTAAATCCTTGAAATTGAAGACAAACTTGAACAATTGCATCCATGTGTATATCAAAATAGTTATTTAAATACATGGAGAAAAACTATTTCAGGTGACTTTGGAGCTTAATACTAAATGGCATATATGCTAAGGATAAAAAGAACTGCAAAAAAAACCCCACCTTTATTCATTTTATTGCTAGTTGTAATATTGGTATTTTAATTTTGACACCATATGATATGTATTATAGGATAAAGCCAGTAAGTCTTTATGTGAATGTATTAGTAATCAATAGAGATACATGTGTAAAATCAAAGAAGCTAAGCACAAAACCTGTAATTTTGAACCTGAATTATAAATGTCAATATGAATTCATCATTTATAATACACATTTCTGTTTTTGTTTTTGTTTTTTGAGACGGAGTCTCGCTCTGCCGCCCAGGCTGGAGTGCAGTGGCCGGATCTCAGCTCACTGCAAGCTCTGCCTCCCGGGTTCACGCCATTCTCCTGCCTCA
>NW_012105331.1:1296601-1298553 GCF_000951045.1 Mandrillus leucophaeus
AGAGACGGGGTTTCTCCATGTTGGTCAGGCTAGTCTCGAACTTCTGACCTCAGTTAATCTGCCCACCTCGTCCTCCCAATGTGCTAGGATTACAGGTGTGAGCCACCACGCCTGGTCGGCACATCTTAAACTCTACTAGATGTTCATAAGTTATTCTTCAGAATGATTGTATTGGTGGGGATTTTGGACAAGGGAATCATGAGACATATGTCTTCCCTACTAGATGGTGAATTCTTTAAGGGCAGGTACTGTGTAGAGGTTCAAATATAGAAATGTTTGATTGAATGCAATCGTATTTTAGGAGAATTGCCTGGCAGCAGGATGGAGAAACTTGAGTTAGGTCAGCTGAGAGACCATTGTGATGTTTAAGGTATGAGGCAATGAGTGTGTAAGACCAGAGGTAGTAGAGAGGAGGGGATGGATATGAGAACTCCCGAGAAGAAAGGATCAGAATGTATGCATTCTTTTTGTTGAGGAGAATATCGATGGTTTATTTTTGTGACTTACAAGAACCAGCAGTTTATTGGCTTAACTTTGTAGGAAGCAGGTAAGTTATACTTCCCTAATTAAATCAAAGGCATCTTCTGGCTAATTCCAGTAGAGTTGTAGCCTTTTCTTTATCTTCTGCTTGCACTCTTTTCAAGCCTCCGTTTTTTTCCTGGGATACATTCATGCGATTTAAAAGCAACTGATAGTCGAATTGGGCAAAGGCACAGTCAGTGGCAAAGATGAGGAGGATTTAGTAGAATCTATGGGCTCCTTCCTTGTCAAATGAATTTGTGAAATCTTCCAAGGACAAAGGCTGTCTCCTCCTATGGTTTTTAGAAGGAAAGCGTATTCAGCACCATAACGGGCAGTTCATCGTGTGCAGTTTTTATTATTATTTTTTTAAAGACAGGGTCTTGCTCTGTTGCCCAGGCTGGCATGCAGGAGTGTGATCAGTGCAGCCTTGACCTCCCAGGCTCAAGCAGTCCTCCCACCTCAGCCTCCTGAGTAGCTGGACCACAGGAGCATGCCACCAACTCTAGCTAATTTTTGTTTTTCATTTTTTTTTGAGATGTCTCGCTCTGTTGCCCAGGCTGGAGTGCAGTGGCGCAATCTCAGCTCACTGCAACCTCTGCCTTCCAGGTTCCAGTGATTCTCCTGCCTCAGCCTCCCCAGCAGCTGGGATTACAGGCGCATGCAACCATGCCCAGCCAATTTTTTTTTTTTATTGTTTAGTAGAGACGGGGGTTTCACCATGTTGGCCAGGCTAGTCTCAAACTCCTGACCTCAGGTAATCCACCCACCTCAGCCTCACAAAGTGCTGGGATTACAGGCGTGAGCCACCACGCCCAGCTCTTGGCTAATTTTTAAAAATTTTTGGAGAGATTATGATTTCACCATGTTGCTCAGTCTGGTCTCAAACTCCTGGGCTTGAGCGATCTTCCCACCTTGGCTTTCCAAAATGCTGGGATTACGGGCATGAACCACCATGTCTGGCCTAGATGAAATTTTTCTAAAAGAATCCCCTTGGCTGGGCATGGTGGCTCATGCCTTTTGGCACTTTGGGAGGCTGAGGTGGGTGGATCATCTGATGTCAGGAGTTTGAGACTAGCCTGGCCAACATGGTGAAACACTGTCTCTACAAAAAATACAGAATTAGCTGGGTGTGGTAGTGGGCGCCTGTAATCCCAGCTACTTGAGAGGCTGAGGCAGAAGAATCACTTGAGCCAGGGAGGCAGAGATTGCAGTGAGCTGAGATCACGCCATTGTACTCAAGCCTGGGCGACAGAGCCAGACTCCATCTTAAAAAAACAAACAAACAAACAAAAAAACAAAACCCTTATATCTTATTTTAAAACATTGTGACTTCTTGCATATTCTGAAGTTAGTGACTTCAAGAAGTTTGACCAGGCCAGGCGTGGTGGCTCACGCCTGTAATCCCAGCACTTTGGGAGGCCGAGGTGGGC
>NW_012105331.1:1300064-1300753 GCF_000951045.1 Mandrillus leucophaeus
AATGGATTAATATTTGTTGAACTCTTTTTTTTTTTTTTTTTTTTTTTGAGATGGAGTCTTGCTCAGTCGCCCAAGCAGGAGTGCAGTGGTGCAATCTTGGGTCACTGCAACCTCTGACTCCTTGATTCAGGTGATTCTCCTGCCTCAGCCTCCTGAGTAGCTGGGACTACAGGCTTGCACCACCATATCCGGCTAATTTTTTTTTTTCTTTGTATTTTTCACCATGTTGGCTGGGGTGCTCTCAAACTCCTGACCTCAAGTTATCCTCTGGCCTTGGCCTCCCAAAGTGCTGAGATTACAGGCATGAGTCACTGCGCCCAGCCCGGACACCTCAATTTTAGAATATACCCATTTGAAACCTTTCTCAGTTTGGTGTACTGATTTGATCTACTGTCATTGAGGGTGGTCTTGAGCTGATTTTGCTTTGTAGTATTATTGCTAGTTATTAGACAAGTTCTGGCTTCCTGCCTAGATTTTTCTATGCTAACTTGGCAGGTCCAAGAGTAATTCTCAGGGTCCCAGACGAAGCCAATATCTACATTTATTATGTTCACAATTTTCTCTTTTGACTAAAAAACAGGATTGACCTCAGATTTTTTTTTTTTTTGGTCACATCTGTCAATTTGAGTTGCTGCCAATAAAAAGATAATATTCAGGCAAGTTCCAGTCTTGTTTAGTTATAAGAAATT
>NW_012105331.1:1303633-1325428 GCF_000951045.1 Mandrillus leucophaeus
CTCAAAAAAAAAAAAAAAAAAAAGAAGTTTGACCAATGATTCTAGAACAGCTCTCTCCAGTAGAAATATAGTGAGCCACATATTATCATTATTATTTTGTCATTGATTGCTCCATTCTACATCCACAGAAACAGACCCAGACAGGGAGTGATGAGATTTGCACCTGGGTCACACAGCTGATCTGTGGCAGAGGTGGGGTCTCAACTTCTAGCTTTTAGCCGTGCCTTTTTTTTTTTTTTTGACATAGCATCATATTGCCTTAGTGCCCTCAAAATATTATTTATCCAGTTTGTAGTTACTGACTGTTGGAGGCCAAGTCTTGATCTAGTCCCACTTACCATGGGGTACACTTGTCCCTCTTCCTCATGGAAACAGTTTCATCCTGACACTGAGGTCTCAAAGAACATTTCATCCTTTAGGGACTTCACCTTTTTTAAATCACAAAATTTACTTAGGACCTGATATTTAGAGTCAGAAAGGAACACCCATTACTGAGTACCTTCCTTGGGCATGGTGTTTTCAGGGAGCTATGCATGTCTAGTGGGGCCGGCCCTCTAAAAAGTGGAGACAAGAAACAACCTACTCATAATCCCACAGTCTCCCCAAGGAGCCAGAGATTCTTGGGTCTAGCTAACCTCCTTTAACTATTTTCTAAACAGCTAGTACTATAACCTTAACTTGTGCCCATAAAAAGAACCATGGAGACCAGGTGGGGTGGCTCACATGTATAAACCTAGCACTTTGCGAGGCCGAGGCAGGTGGATTGCCTGAGGTCAGGAGTTTGAGACCAGCCTGGCCAACATGGTGAAACCCTGTCTCTACTAAAAATACAAAAAAATTAGTCGGGCGTGGTGGCATGCTCCTGTAATCCCAGCTATTTGGGAGGCAGAGGCAGGGGAATTGCTTGAACCCGGGAGGCGGAGGTTGCAGTGAGCCGAGATCGCGCCACTGCACTCCAGCTTGGGCGACAGAGTGAGACTCTGTCTCAAAAAGAAAAAAAAAGAAAAAAAAAAGAGCCACGGAGACATTGGGAGCATTCAGGGCAGTGGATCACTGGAGGAGCTTCAAAGCCAGGGGAGCCCACTTTTGAGGCTGAATGTCTCACCTACTAGCTTTGTGACCTTGGTCAGGTGACTTTTCCAAACCTTGGTTTTCCCATCTGTAATGTGAGTATGGGCAGCACAGCCCCTACTCCTAGGACTGTGTGTAGGGAGATGGTGCTTGGGCACACAGCACTCACTGAATGCAGGTCATTAACAGTGGGAGACAGCAGTAACTAAGATTTATTGAGCACTTACTGTTGACCTGGTGCTTGCCGTCAATGAACTCATTAAAAAAATTTTTTTTGGGATGAGGTCTCATTCTGTTGTCTAGACTGGAGTGCAGTGGTGCAATCACAGCTCACTGCAGCCTTGACCTCCCTGGGCTCAGGTGATCCTCCCATCTCAACCTTCTGAGTAGCTAGGACCACAGGTGTGAGCCACCCGCCCAGCTAATTTTTGTGTATTTTTTGTAGAGACAGAGTTTTGCCATGTTGCCGAGGCAGGTCTCAACTCCAGGGCTCAAGCAATCCACCCATCTTGGCTTCCCAAAGTGCTAGGATTACAGGCATGAGCACCACACCCAGCCATTTTTTTAAAATTAAATTTTAAATTTTATTTATTTATTAATGAATGAATGAACAACAGGATCTGACTCTGTTGCCCAGGCTGGAGTGCAGTGGCACAATCGTGGCTCACTGAAGCCTCAAACTTCTGGGCTTAAGTGATCCTCCCCCCACCCCCCAGCCTCCTGAGTAGCTGTAGCTGGGACTAGAGGGAGACCCCACTATACATAGCTAATTTTTTTTTTATTTTAGGGAGGGATGATGTCTCTCTATGTGTTGCCCAGGCTGGTCTTGAACTCCTGGGCTCAAGGGATGCTCCTGCCTCAGCCTCCCCAAATATTGGGAGCAACTGTGCCTGGCTAATTGCCTCTAATCCTCAGAACAACCCTGTGAGAGAGGTTGTGCTATTACCCTCATTTTACAGATGTGTAAACTGAGGCGTAGAAAGGCTGAATGACCTCTTCCTGCCTCACTTCTGGGTCCTTGGCCACTTCTTGCCTCTGCACGTGTTTTTTTTCCTTTCCCTTAGGCAGGGATAGAAAAAGGGCATCTATGTTGTCTTCTGGGGCCTGTAGTGAGAGTAGTGCATTCTATTAATTATGATTGGTTTTACTGTCATGGCTCCTAAAAATGATGGGCCAGCAGGGACTACTGCAGTACCAAGGTTTCCCATTTCCCCCATGGGCCTGATCCTAGGGTAGCAGCTTCCCATTCCTCTGTGGTGGTGCCTGCAGCTACAGATTTAATTAAAAAATTTCTAGTAGCCACTGTGCAGTACAGTTTCAAACTCCTAGGTTCAAATGACCTTCCTGCCTTAGCCTCCCAAGTAGCTGGTACTGCAGGTGCACGCCACTGTGCCCAGCAAAATTAATTTTCATAATAGCGTTTAATCCCTTATATCTAAAATATTATTATTATTATTTTTGGAAACAGGGTCTCACTCCTGTTGCCCAGACAGGAGTACAGTAGTGTGATCACAGCTCACTGCAGCCTTGACCTCCTAGGTTCAGGTTATTCTGTCATTTTAGCCTCCCAAGTAGTTGGGTCTACAGGCATGTGCCACCATGCGTGGCTGATTTTTTTTGTATTTTTTGTAGAGACCAGGTTTTGCCATGTTGCCCAGGCTGGTCTTGAACTCCTGGCCTCAAGCAATCCACCCACCTCAGCCTCTCAAAAGTGTTGGAATTACAGGCGTGAGCCACTGCATCTGGCCCTTCCAAAATACTGTTTCATCAAGTAATCAGTATAAAAGTTATTAATGAGATACTTTACATTCTTTCTTGATGGCAAGTCTTCAAAATCTGGTATGTTATATGTATAGCACATCTCAATTTGGACTAGCCACATTTCAATGCCCAGTATCCTTGTATAACTAGTGGTTACTGTATTGAACACCTCAGTTCTTTTTTTTTTTTTTTTTTTGAGATGGAGTCTTGCTCAGTCGCCCAAGCAGGAGTGCAGTGGTGCAATCTTGGGTCACTGCAACCTCTGACTCCTTGATTCAGGTGATTCTCCTGCCTCAGCCTCCTGAGTAGCTGGGACTACAGGCTTGCACCACCATATCCGGCTAATTTTTTTTTTTCTTTGTATTTTTCACCATGTTGGCTGGGGTGCTCTCAAACTCCTGACCTCAAGTTATCCTCTGGCCTTGGCCTCCCAAAGTGCTGAGATTACAGGCATGAGTCACTGCGCCCAGCCCGGACACCTCAATTTTAGAATATACCCATTTGAAACCTTTCTCAGTTTGGTGTACTGATTTGATCTACTGTCATTGAGGGTGGTCTTGAGCTGATTTTGCTTTGTAGTATTATTGCTAGTTATTAGACAAGTTCTGGCTTCCTGCCTAGATTTTTCTATGCTAACTTGGCAGGTCCAAGAGTAATTCTCAGGGTCCCAGACGAAGCCAATATCTACATTTATTATGTTCACAATTTTCTCTTTTGACTAAAAAACAGGATTGACCTCAGATTTTTTTTTTTTTGGTCACATCTGTCAATTTGAGTTGCTGCCAATAAAAAGATAATATTCAGGCAAGTTCCAGTCTTGTTTAGTTATAAGAAATGTTACAACAAGGTTGACGTAAGTATTCAGTAAGCATTCTATTATGATATTTCCTAGGGTTTATGAAATTTAGATTACATTAAAAAAAGTCAAACGTTATGATGTTTTTGGTTATTCCAAGTATTTCTGGAGTTTCTACTGTGTGCCAAATATTGTTCATTCAATGGATTAATATTTGTTGAACTCTTTTTTTTTTTTTCTGAGATGGAGTCTGTCTTGCTCTGTTGCCCAGGCTGGAGTACAGTGGCGTGATCTCGGCTCGCTGCAACCTCTGCCTCCTGGGTTCAAGTGATTCTGCTGCCCCAGCTTCCCGAGTAGCTGGGACTACAGGCACCTGCCATCATGCCTGGCTAACAGAATGCCCTTTTAATGCAGACTTTAAAAGTGATAAAAGGGTTGCCGCATCTTTTACTTCTTAAGTCTTTCTCTCCTTGCGTGGTAGTGGGATGTCCTCAGATTATGGTTACTGAAAGAAAGTTATCTTAGAAGGAGGTTTTTTATCAACTTTGTGAGTATGATTTCATTGGAACTGGTCTTGACTTTAGGAAGATCTGGCGCTGAGATCAAGGTTCTGGCTGTGGGGAGTGGAGACCTTGTGGAGAAACAGTTATTCTTGTACACTGATAGTGGGAGTATAAGTTGCTACAATTTTTTGGTAGATAATTTGGCAGTGTCTAATCACAATTAAAATGTGATTTTAAGCAAGTCTAGCAATCCTGCTTCTCACAATAATTTCTAGAACAATGCTAACTCGTGTGTATTGCAGCACTGTTTGTAAAGATGAAAAATTAAAATAGGATCATATAAATAATATACTGTATATTTGTTTCCTGTTCCTATAGTGTAATAATTTCCTATTTGCTATAACAAATTACCACAACCTTAGTGTCTTAAAACAACACAAATTTATTATTTTATAATTCTGGAAGTCTGAAGACCTAAAATTAGGATTTCAGCAGGACTGTTCCTTCTGGAAGCTTTAGGAGAGAATCTGTTTTCTTTCCTTTTCTAGCTTCTAAAGAATGCATGCATTTCTTGACCTGTGGCCCCTTCCTCCATCTTTAAGGCCAACAGCATAGTATCTTCACATTTCTCTCATCCTCTCTCTGATCTCTGCTTCCTTCTCCCTGACTGTGACCTTTTGCTCCCAGTGTCACATCTCCTATTCTGATCCTTCTGTCTCCCTCTTACAAGAACTCTTGTGATTACATCATACTTGGATAATCCAGGATAACCACCCTAGTCAGGATCCTTAATTTAATCATTTCTGCAGAGTTCCTTTTGCCATGTAAGGTAGCATATTCACAGGATCTGAGAATTAGGATCTAGACATCTTTGGGGGAGCATTATTTAGCCTGTCACACTCCATAGTACTGTGCAGCCAATAAAAAAACTGTGTGTACTGACACAGGAAGATTTCACTGATAAAACAAGAGGATTGGCCAGGAGTGGTGGCTCACACCCATAATCCCAGCACTTCGGGAGGCCAAGGCAGATGGATTACTTGAGGTCAGGAGTTTGAGACCAGCCTGACCAAAATGTTGAAACCCCATCTCTACTAAAAATGCAAAAATTAGCTGGGCCTGGTGGTACATGCCTGTAATCCCAGCTACTTGGGAGGCTGAGGCAGGAGGATTGCTTGAACCAGGGAGGCAGAGGTTGCAGTGAGCCAAGATTGTGCTATTCCATTCTAGCCTGGGCAACAAGAGCAAAACTCCATCTCAAAAAAATAAAATGAAAAAAAGAAGATTGCTTGTGAATGGGGAAAAAAGCAAGTTGCCAAACAGTATAGTATGATCCCTTTTTGTATGTTTTTGAATTTTAATTTTTTATTTTTGCCCACCCTCCTGACCCCTTTGCGTGTTTTTGTTTAAAAAGAAGTAAGCATTGTGTGTATGTGTTTCTATACGCATAGAAAAGATCTGAAAGAATGCACACTAAACATTTGGGGTTACTTCTGAGAACACAAGGATGTGTTGAGATGACTTTAAACTGTATAATTCTTATGTACAGTAAATGTGTTTGTTTATTGTGATTTTATTTATTTATTTATTTTTGAGATGGAGTCTCACTGTGTCGCCTGCGCTGGAGTGCAGTGGCGCGATCTTGGCTCACTGCGACCTCTGCCTCCCGGGTTCAAAACAGTTCTCCTGCCTCAGCTTCCCAAGTAGCTGGGATTACAGGCGGCTGCCACTACGCCTAGCTAATTTTTTGTAGTTTTAGTTGAGATGGGGTTTCACCATGTTGGCCAGGCTGGTCTCGAATTCCTGACCTTGTGATTTGCCCGCCTCAGCCTCCCAAAGTGCTGGGATTATAGGCGTGAGCCACCGCGCCCAGCCCTGTAATTTTATTTTTATGAAAGTATATGTGCAGAGTTCTGACTTATAAGTGGGAGCTGAACAGTGGTTATACATGGATATAGAGGGTAATAATAGGGAGGGTGGGAGAAGGGCAAGGGTTGAAAAATTCCCTGTTGGGTACAGTGTTCACTATTCAGGTGATGGGCACATTAAAAGGCCAGACTTCACCATTATGCAATATATACATGTAACAAACTGCACTCGTACACCCTGAATCTATAAAAAATAAAAACTTTTTTGGCAGGGCACTGTGGCTCACGCTTGTAGTCTCAGAATTTTGGGAGGCCGAGGCTGGCGGATCGTTTGGTCAGGAGATCGAGACCATCGTGGCTAACACGGTGAAACCCCGTCTCTACTAAAAATACAAAAAATTAGCCGGGCGTGGTGGCGGGCGCCTGTAGTCCCAGCTACCCGTGAGGCTGAGGCAGGAGAATGACGTAAACCCGGGAGGCGGAGCTTGCAGTGAGCCGAGATCGCGCCTCTGCACTCCAGCCTGGGCGACAGAGCGAGACTCGGAAGAAAAAAATTATACGTGCGCATAGTTGAAAAAGTAAGAAATATAAGCCTTCTGATGAAAATCCTATAGTCAGTTGTGTTATTTCTTCCCACCCCAGAACCCTCTTTCCCAGAGGTCTCCATTTTATGAATCTTTTAGCTCTTTATATTTCTAAATAACAAATGTATGCTATTTCTTGATTTTTTTCCACATTAGATACCTTTTGACTTTCTACTTATGAAGATGAGGCTTCAGCTGTTTTTCCCTCACCATTTATCTTTTCAATATGATTACACTGAAAATTTTGCTCTACATTATACCCCAGGAACTGTTATTCTTAGCTAATCCACGTCTGTACCACAAAGGAAATGTGCGTGTGTGTGTGTAAAGGGAAAACTATACAAGGGACAATTGTATACCTTTATGGTATAGTTTTTTTCTCCCTTCTGAAAAATAGTTTTTTCTTTTCTTAGTCTTCTTGTATCCGTCATTAACCCATCCCAAACTCTCCACTGGCATTCATTCTCTTCTTGGGAGATTTACCAGCCTGTCTTTTCCTTGGAGACCTCCTTCCTGGAATTGTGTTCTCTGGCTCCCATCTGGGTTTGCTTTCTATGCCTGTGTCACAGTTGTTGTCTTGGGGTCTCCCTTCACCATCATTTTGGGTACTCTCTCCTATTCTGTTTATGTTGGATCCTTTATTTCCCGAAGGCCTTGATTATTCTTTCTGGTTTACTCTTGGTTTTGGTGGAACGTGTCATCTAGTGGTTTTCTGAAAAAGGGGTATATGGGAAATACATATATGGATATAATATTTGAAAATATCATTTAAAAAAAAATAAAGGGGAAAATAACTCCATTAGGTAAAATGGGCATGGGGGAAAAATCCAAATATACCAGAGTTCACGTGATGATTTTTCTGTTCAAAGGAATTACACTGGGAGACACTAAACTTAAATCATTGGAGGACATGCCCTTTATATCCCAGCAGATTCCCAGTGTTCTCCAACTTAGGACACAGGAAGAATTGAGAATAAGGGTCGGATTTTAAGATCAAAACTAGGGTTCTTTGGTAAATGTTTTTACTTTTCACTTGCTTCCTCTGCAAAATGGAGACAATAGTGATCTTGTTAAGGCACTTTAGATAAAATGAGACAATACAGATAAAGAGCAAGATGCTAGGGACTGTTTTTATTATTATTGAAATTGTTTTCTTATGAGACTGTAGGCAACTAAATTTGGAATATTTTCATACATGTACACATGATTATAATATGCTAAATTTTACTTGGAGTCATATTTTACATACTTTTACTATGAGAAATGCTTTCAATATCTAATGTACATTAAAGACTTTATCACCTTATCTGTAACCTAATTTTGAAAAAATGCTTTTTAATAAAAGTTTTAATATTGCATTAGTAATATATGCTTGCTATAAAAAATGAAAACTTAGAAAAAAGTAGAAAAAAGGGAAAATTCATAATTTCCATTAACATGGTGTATTGTTTCCAAGTTTCTTTTTTTTTTAATTGTTTCTTTCTTTTTTCTTTTGAGACGGAGTTTTGCTCTTGTTGCCCAGGCTAGAGTGCAAAGGGGCAATCTCGGCTCACTGCAACCTCCACCTCCCGGGTTCAAGTGATTCTTCTGCCTCAGCCTCCTGAGTGGCTGGGATTACAGGCATCAGCCACCACACCCAGCTAATTCTTTTCTTAATTATTATTATTTTTAGTAGAGACGGGGTATCACTGTGTTGGCGAGGCTGGTCTTGAACTCCTTACCTCAGGTGATTCACCTGCCTCGGGCTCCCAAAGTGCTAGGATTACAGGCATGAGCCATCAGGCTCGAACCCAAGTGTTTTTCTGTTAAGATCATGGTATATATACAACTTAGAGTCCTGATTCTTAAACTGTTACATACTGTTTGTAAATATTTTCAAATGAATATATATAGTATTATTTTAAAAATATTTTTATCTTTTAGAGATCTGTACTGAAATATTTAGAGATAATATGGTATAATGTCTAACACTTGCTTCAAAAGAGTGGGTGGAGGTGGGAAATGAGTGGGCCATGAATTGATAATATTTAAACTAAATGTTGGCTATGTGGAAGTTTATTATACGACAGTCTACTTTATATATATTACAAATTTTTCATAATGTAAAATAAATAAATCACTACAGTATTCCATTATGACATATCTTTTTGTTTTTTTTTGAGATGGAGTCTTGCTCTGTCGCCCAGGCTGGAGTGCTGTGGCGCAATCTTGGCTCACTGCAACCTCCGCCTCCCGGGTTCAAGTGATTCTCCTGTCTCAGCCTCCCAAGAAGCTAGGACTACAGGCGCCCGCCACCATGCCTGGCTAATTTTTTGTATTTTTTTAGTAGAGACAGGGTTTCGCCATGTTAGCCAGGATGGTCTCGATCTCCTGATTTTGTGATCCACCCGCCTTGGCCTCCCAAAGTGCTGGGATTACAGGCGTGAGCCACCGCGCCCAGCCTGACATATCTTAATGTCTTTAATCATTGTTTGTAGTTGTTTTTTTCCTTATTTTAAATAGCATTAGCATTAATATATTTAGGTTTTTGAAAAGTTTCCTTATGATGGTTTTATATGAGTAGAATTACTAGTCAAAGAGTATGAACATTTTAAAGACTTTGGATGTGTGTGTAGGATGTGTGTGTAATACAAAAAGTGGAGAAAATCTTTAGGAGATTTATATTGGATTTATAATTGTACTTATTGAGCATAAGAATTATATAAAAAGTTTATTTTAAAGTTTTAATGTGAGTAAAGGCTTATTAAATATAATAGGTGTAAACATTTTTAAAATTCGTACTCTTTTAGAGTGTTAGTAACCACTCACGTGGAACTAGTACTTTATGATTTTATAGAGCTTTCATGTCCAGTAGATGCCATAATCCTCACAACCACTCTATAAGCTGTAAATTACAGAAAAATTCAAAACAAAATACTCTTTAAGCTTTAACATGTAATTATTGGTAGTAATTCCTGTTACCACTAGATGGCTCTCTTGGCGTGTCCTTTTGAGCAAAAGTAGCTAGTTTGTATATTAGATTTATTATTAACATACATTTTTTTTCTTTTTTTTTTTTTTTTGAGAGGGAGTCTGGCTCTGTTGCCCTTCTGCCTCTCAGGTTCAAGCGATTCTCCTGCCTCAGCCTCCTGAGTAGCTGGGACTCCAGGTGCGTGCCACCACACCAGGCTAATTTTTTGTATTTTTAGTAGAGACGGGGTTTCACCATATTGGCCAGGATGATCTTGATCTCCTGACCTCGTGATCCACCTGCCTCGGCCTCCCAAAGTGCTGGGATTACAGGCGTGAGCCACCACGCCCAGCCTTAACATACATTTTAATTGGAGTAAAGAACTTATTTGCCACACCAAAAAACCAATATATTTTTGTTGTTAAACTAAATGATTAAAAAAAAACTAGCACTTTATCTCTGAGGATTTTTGTTTGTTTGTTTTTGAAGCAATCTTGCTCTGTTGCCCAGGCTGGAGTGCAGTGGAGCAATCTCGGCTAACTACAACCTCTGCCTCACGGGTTCAGGGATTCTCCTGCCTCAGCTAGCTAAGTAGCTGGGACCACACCAGGCTAATTTTTGTGGTTTTTTTAGTAGAGATGGGTGGGGTTTCACCATGTTAGCCAGGCTGGTCTCAAACTCCTGGCCTCAAGCGATCTTCCCTTTTCGGCCTCCCAAAGTGCTAGGATTACAGGCTTGAGTCACTGCACCCATCCAGGATTTTAATATATAAATATTGAACTGAGTAAATTAGTGACTTGACCTGGAGCTATGTTCCCCTTGGTCAGTGTAGTTATGTTATTACAATTGAGTTCCTCTAAGGGTCAAAAACTACGATGAGTGTGTGTGGTCCCTGTTAGGTGAGACAGAGTGAAAATGCTACGATTTTGTTGTTTTCATTATTTAAAACTACTAATTATCTTGACAAGAAAATCAGAGCACCTTTGATTTTTGTCTTGCTTGATCTTATGTGTATTTTCTTCCATTTATTTCAATCTTATTAGATCCACTGCCACCTTTTTATAATAAATATTTTGTATTGCCCCTTCTGCTAACTTTAAATGAAAATCATCGTTGCTGGGTGCAGTGGCTCATGCCTATAGTCCCAGCACTTTGGGAGGCTGCAGTAGGCAGATTGCTTGAGCCCAGGGGTTCAAGACAAGCCTGAGCAACGTGGCAAAAACTCATCTCTACAAAAAATACAAAAATCAGCCAGGTATGATGGTGCACTCTTGTAGTTGCAGCTACTCGGGAGGCTGAGGTGGGAGGATTGGTTGAGCCTGGGAGGTCGAGTCTGTCGTGAGCTGTGATCTCGCCACTGTACTCCAGCCTGGGCTACAGAGAGAGTCTCTATCTCAAAAGAAAAGAAAGAAAATCATAGTTAATGTTACTGATCTGCATGATTTCAAAAAAATCATGTTTTGATTATAATATAAAGGATAATTTGAAAAGCAATTTATAATAAAATGTGTATTAAAATATGTAAATACTTGAGCACACTGCATTAGATGTCACAGTGAGTTAGTAAAATGCTTATGCTGGCACATAAAATCACTGTGAATGTGATAGCTGAACAAGCTGATTGATATATGATATTGGTGATGCACATGCCAAAGTGGCATTGACATGATTTTCCAAAATGACAAACAACTCTTAGTAAATTTCTGAACAAAACAAATAGATTTATAGTACGGCTGCATTATAGAATATTTGGAATACATTAACACTGTGGAAAAAATACATTTTGTTTACATGTTAGATTCCAGCCTTAGATATGTTTTCAATGGAATCTTTGAAAATTATCCAGAACATGTGACAATTCTTTGTTCTACAGGACTATTCCCTCCTTTGCTGGACCTCTCGTATCCATGGCGCTTGCCCATTAAATGCTGGCAGAGCATCGGCACCTTCAGTCCCCAAAATGCCGCCATAAACATACAAAGGGCTCTCAAGGGGGCAGTGCTGCTGCCAGTGAGAACCACTGATTTCCAAGAATCCATCTCATTAATCTACCATATGGCTGTATTGCTCATGGAAATTTAAAACCAGAGTAACTTAAGTGTATTTGGTCCTAAACTATGATATGTTTTGAATAATTAGGACAATTGAATAATTATGGACAAAGTTGATTTGTTCAAATGCTTCATGATTTTATTATAATTCATGTAAGCAGATATATGATTAATATTTTAAGTTCCCAACATTCTACATTTTCTTTATTTTTTTCCTGCTCATCCCATCTAGTAAGTCAGGAACATAAAACTTTCCTTAATGTTATCATTTGCTTAGTTGACAGTCATACAATGTAATTTGTCCCTTTGAAAAAAACATTTTTAAAATTAGGTAATATAGTAATGTTATAGAAACTTTGTAAAATGAAGACAAAATTTCCCATAATCATTCCATCCTAAACAATTGTTAATATTTTTCAGTGTTTTATACTTTATATGCGTATTTTGACAAAAAAGTTTTATATCTTTTCATAATGTGGCATAAATTTTTTGTTGTTTATATAGCTTCAAAACTATTAGGTTAAATTACTGCATTTTGTTCCTTTCGATTCTACAATTCAATCATTTTCCTACCTTTAGATTGGTCACATTATAAGAATTATTATATATAATATATATGTGTATGCATATATAATCTTTACTGATAGATCTGTTTCAATATATCTTTCCTTTAGAATAGATTCTTAGAAGTGGGGTCACTTACTGGGTCAATGGACTCAGATATTTTTGTAACTTGTTAAATTTGCCAAGTTGACTAAAAAATAAAGCTGATCCACTTATATTACTATCAGCATATCTGAGTTGTCAGTATATCAAAGTATCAGTTTCACCTAATTCTTGGCTGCATCAGTAATTACTTTAAAATTATTTACTTTATGTTAACCTGATTAGCAGTGACACTGAGCATTTTTTACCCTTGTGAATTATTTCTATTTTCTTTTCTGTAAAATGTATGGCCTGTCTTTTAACTATTGATGTGTTGGGTCCTTGCTGTTTATTTCCCGCCCCTTTTCATTTTGAGTCAAGTCTTTTAAATAAGTAAAACATGACTGTTTCTTCTAGTCATTTTTGTGGTAAATATATTTCTTTGCCATTTCTTATTTTATTTTGATTATTTTATTTTAATAGTATAGAAAATACTATGTGTTATCAAAGAAAGAACATAAGATAGAGAGTCAAAAATCAGGGTTCTGGACAGAGATACTTATAGTACTTGTTATATTTGACAAAGGACTCATATCCAGAACATATGTGAGAATGCTTACAAATCAATAAGAAAAAGACAGACAACCCAGTTTCAAAAAATGGGGAAAAGCCCTAAACTGGCACTTCACAAAAGATACTCAGATATCTAAACCATTTGGCAGTATGTATGCTGAATGAATGCAAACTGATTTTATATTACCTGCGTAAAACCTATTTAAAAATGTTTATTTTTGGAAAGATATATTTCATCGTAAAGCCAAATTTATATCATTCAGAGTATAGGTGCTATATTTGTTAGTGTGACCAGTTCAGATTTTACCGTACTTCTGTAGGAGAGAGGTCAGTTTCTTTTTGCTTTATCTTGCCGTTTAATAGGAAATTATTTTTGCAGGTTTCTTGCCTGTTGAATATGATGTTAATTTTTACTGTCCAGCAGTTACATATTATCTAGGAAAAAATGCCTTATTGGAGATCAGTAATCTCTATAGATCTTAGTGACTTTAAGCAGGATTGAGGAATATCTTGGCTTTCAGTGACTCCATCAAGGTTATGAGAGAATAGGAGAAAAAAAGGAAAGAAAATCAGAAATGCAAGGATGAAAATGTTGCAAGTATCACAGAGAAGTGTTAAAAAAAATCCCATATAAATCCCACAAGTACATGTGGTTGTTTTTCCTATTCTGTACTCCAGAATATAATATGGATTTTTTTTTTTTTTTTTTGGAGATGGAATCTCACTCTTATGCCCAGACTGGATTGAATTTTTCGTAGAGACAGGGTTTCACCCTGTTGGCCAGGCTGGTCTCGAACTCCTGACCTCAAGTAATTCGCCCACCTCGGCCTCCCAGAGTGGTGGGATTACAGGTGTGAGCTGCTGTGCCTGACCATAATACAGATTATTTTTATCCTTACAAATGAAACAATTCTAAGAAATTCTTTCCTGCCTTGTGATGAAGGTCTGTCTGTTTGGGATATGTATATCTCACCTAATTATTGTGCAAGCCTCCAAGTGTTAGTATCTGTCCCTGGTTACCTCTTTTGTGCTTGATTATTCCCATCTTACCTAATTCACTAAAAATTATAGGCATAATTCTGTTTATTTTCATGGACAGCTTTTCTTATAATTACCCCTTTTAGATTTCTTGACAGCCCTTTTAATGATGTAGAACATTTCAGTTCTTCCTGGCAGAAATAACTTTTTCAAGCCCCATTTGCCAACTTCCGTCTCACACATACACTCCTTTCTCTTCCTTATTGAGTGCAGGTTGAGTATCCCTTATCTGAAATACTTAGTCCAGAAGTATTTCAGATTTTGGGTTTTTTCAGATTTTGGAATATTTCCATTAATACTTACTGGTTCAGCATCCCTAATGCAAAAATGCAAAATCTGAAATGCTCCAATGAGCATTCCTTTGATGCTTAAAAAGTTTCAGATTTCAGATTTTTGGATTAGGGATACTCAACCTGTAATAATTGTTCATACCAGGTAGAGATACACTGATCAACCTGCCATTACTCTTTATAACTTATTTCCTCTTGACTACTTACCTAACCCTCAGTGTATATACTTTTTTTGAGATAAATTTATACCCCAGGCACATTTTTTCATTGTAAATCTCAGGGGTTCCATATTTCCCTTCCCTACAGGCCTAAAATTCTGCTTTTCCTTATTTACGATACTGTGTAACGTAATTGAGTAATCTTCCAGCTGGATAGTCTTTCTGCGTTTGGAAACTCTCTTCTGAGAACTGTCATCCCTTGAATTTGAATGTTTGTGATACATTCAAATCTTAATTTACCTATATTCTACTATCATAATCTTTTTTTCTGACATGTATTTCAATATTTCTTATTCAAGAAGACACAAATACATACACACCCATGCACACCTCACATCCCAGGCTGGGACATTAGCCTTTTCAGATATATTAAATTCAAGACACAAGATACTCTTTCCTGTTTTTTTTTTTTTTTTTTTTTTTTTTTTTTTGAGACAGAGTTTACTTTGTCGCCCAGGCTAGAGTGCAGTGGTGCGATCTCGGCTCACTGCAACCTCTGCCTCCTGGGTTCAAGTGATTCTTGTGCCTCAGCCTCCTGAGGAGCTGGGACTATAGGTGTGAGCCCCCACACCCAGCCAATTTTTTATTTTTAGTAGAGATAGGGTTTTACCATGTTGTCCAGGCTGGTCTCGAACTCCTGGCCTCAAGTGATCCACCTGCCTCAGCCTCACAAACTGCTGGGATTACAGGGGTATGTCATCATACCTGGCCTCTAGCCTCTAATGAGACAGATAGTCTATTCATAATACTATTACTCTCTTTTTAGTATTTTCATAGAATGTGAATTATTTACTTTCTGCAAGAACTTAAATATACATTCATGTAGGAGGGCAGAAAATTTGTATTTTAAAATTTTGAACACATTTACTATTGCAAAATAATTTATGGTAAGTTTAGTTTAATTTGCACCAACAACAGATGATAATATCTTGCACTTTATTTACTTTTATGAAAAATTTTATTGCTGCAAACCCTCCAGTGAAAACAATTAGTTGCCAGTTTTAAATTTTAGACCAGCTTGGTTGGGCGTGGTGGCTCATGCCTGTAATCCCACCACTTTGGGAGACCAAAGCCGGCAGATCATTTGAGGTTAGGAGTTTGAGACCAGCCTGGCTAACATGGTGAAACCCTGTCTCTGTTGAAAATAGAAAAATTAGCTGGGTGTGGTGGTGCATGCCTGTAGTCCAAGCTACTTGGGAGGCTGAGGCAGGAGAATCGCTTGAACCCAGGAGGCGGAGGTTGCAGTGAGCCAACACCGTGCCACCGCACTCCAGCCTGGGTGACAGGCCGAGACTCTGTCTCAAAAATAAATAAATAAATAAATAAAAATTTAGTCCAGCTTTTCTCTGCTACTTACCTCTTCTTTTACCAGATGTATTTGGAGAATTTAAACTACTTTTATTCTAAGTAAAAACTTAATGAGAAAGAAAAGTGGATTCTAAAATCCAATATAAATTGCTTTTGTGTGATCTGTAATTTTGTATTAACCATGGCACACTCTTTTGAAGGGATAATTGAGAATTGACTTATTAATAAAGACAGGGAGAGAAAATGTCATGTCATAATGTATAAATGGAGATTTTGATGTTCAGTTCATCTATGTTTTGTTTAGATGTCCCTGGTAGATTTGGGAAAGAAGCTTTTAGAAGCGGCACGAGCAGGTCAAGATGATGAAGTTCGTATTTTGATGGCAAATGGAGCTCCTTTTACTACAGACTGGGTAAAGAATGATTTTAATGTTGTGTGTTTTTTTTCCTTCTCATTTTTGAGTTTTTGCAGAGAAAAATGTAGTCAGGATTGTGTTTACAAGTGATAAAAATTATTTTTTTTTGCAAATTCGTTTATTATTTTTGAATTATAACTGTCCTAAAAGAAGTGGTTTATATTATTTTCTTTGATACTGGATAACCTTATCCAAATATTTCATCCACAAAGATTTTTTCTTTCAAACTTTGGAGTGCATTAATGTGGCATGAATATAAACATGTGTCTGCTTGGGATTTAATTTAAAGGCCTTATAAATAGCACAGGTAGAATTTATAATTCAGAAAGATACTGATAAAGATTGGCATTAGTGTTACAGTCACTCCTAAAAGAAAAACGAGTTTATGTTTCAATTAGTACTTGTAAGACTATTGCGAACATGATCAAAGAGGAAGAAAGGAATGGGAATGAGATCTTGACAACTATAGAAAGAAGGCAGTTGTGGGGAGGGCAAAAAAACATAACTCTTTAATTCTGGGGGCAAATAAAAAAGCATTGTATTGGGGATATGGAATGCTAGGAATCTGAATTAGCCCTCCCGTTGGTAACAACTAAAAATTCCAGATTATTGGTTTTGTTGTTTTCGCCTTCCTTTCTCTTGTTATTTTTACATTTTTCATGAAAAACAAAACAAAATTTTTTATTATAGAAAATTTCAAATATATATCAATTCCTGTAATACTCTTTACCCAACTTCAAAAATTATCAAATCATGATAAATCTTGTTTCCTCTATAACTCCGTCTACTGTATTATTTTTTGTTCTGTGTTATTTTAAAGCAAATTCCAGGGACCATATCATTTTATCCATAAATGTTTCAACTTGTATCTTTAAAGAATAAAGACTTTTTGATTAAATATGTTAAAGAAAATCTTCTTAAGTACACTGCTGAGTTAGAAAGAAAGAGCTAATCAACCTGAAAAACCAAGTGAAGGCTAAAACCCAGAGAAATTTTACCTAGAGAACATTAGGTGAACTCACACTTGTCTGGTGGGTTTTCCACCTCACTGACTTGGGGTACTAAAGATAAAGACCTGAGACTATTCATGGAGAGAAGTCTGATAGGAGATCTCTTCTCATAATTCTGGAATTCCAAAGAGCTGCACCTTCAGTGTAAGGTTAAGCAGGAATACCCTGTCCCTCCTCCTATCTGCTCCTGCCCTTGTCCCTGTTGCCATGATGCCGCAGAGATAATAAGCTGATGTGAACCAAGATATCAAATGGAGAGAGGAAAAAAATCTGATGGTGAGAATTTGGAATCACAAGGCATCCTTTGTACACACTTGCAGCCTGAACTCATAAATACTTGTGTAGTCTAAAAAACTGTAAACTGAGAAATGAGTTTGAAGTGATCTTTGGACTAGGGATTACCCCAGGTTCCTGACAGAAGCAGATGAGTATCCTCTCTGGAGGAACCTGGCTTCATCCCAGGCTTCATATCCACAAATGAAATTCAAAGGAAAGTGAACAGTCAGAAATAACTAAACACATGGACACATGCCAGTTTGAACAGTAACCTGCTAAAACAACTGTCAACAGAAGCAGACCTATAAGGACTTGAGATAAAATTTTAGTAACAGATTAGAAACTGCTAAAGAGAAAATTAATAAACTGAAAGGTATGAAAAAAGATGATCCAGACTATATCACAGATAAAAATAGATAGAAAATGTAAAAGAGATGTTAGGAATCATGAAGGATCATGTGAGAAAGTCTAATATCTGATCATAGATCCACAGAAAGAGCAAAAATAGGGATGAACTAATTCAAAGAGGTAATTGCTGATAATCTTCCAGAACTGATGAAAGATGGCAGCCCACAGATTTGAGTAGCCTAAGAAATCTCCAGCAGAATCAATTTAAAAACTAATCCATATCTAGATACATCATAGTGATGCTGTAGTACCTCAAGACAAAAAGATCTTTTTTTGTTTTTGAGATGGAGTCTCGTACTGTTGCCTGGGCTGGAGTGAAATGGTGCAATCTCAGCTCACTGCAACCTCCGCCTCCCGGGTTGAAGTGATTCTCCTGCCTCAGCCTCCCAAGTAGCTGGAATTACAGGCACCTGCTACCATGCCTGGCTAATTTTTTGTATTTTTAGTAGAGTTGGGGTTTCAATATGTTGGCCAGCTGGTCTTGAACTCCTGACCCCGTGATCCACCTGCCTTGGCCTCCCAAAGCCAAAAAGATCTTAAGAAGGATTATTATCCATAATACATAAGGAATTCCCATGGGTTAGCAATAAAAAGATAAGGCAATAGAAGACTGACTTTATATGGTACTTTATCAAGGAGAAAGTTTGATTAATAAACATGAAAAGATACTCAGCTACATTAAGATTGAGGCAAATGCAGAGGAAAATCATGAAAAACTATTATATATCCACCAGATTAGCAAAAACAGTTGATCAGTACCAAGGCTTGGTGAGGAGATGGTGGGAACTCTCACATATTTTTGGTGGAAGTGTGGAATTGGTATAATCGTTTTGGAAGACAGTTTGGCAGCACATAGTAAATTTGAAGATGTACATACTGTATGATGTAGTAGTTGGGCTTCTAAGACTATTCCCAAGAGAAATGTGTTCATGTGCCTGAAACATATACAAGACTTCTGTATTTAGCAGCAACATTATTCATAATAACACAAAAACTGGAAACAACCCAAATATTCATCAATATTGGTTAGATTAATTGTGGCTTACTCATTCAATGGAATATTATAGAACACAGAAAATTCGTAAGCTATACTTATATTTATTAACATGGTGAATCTCATGAATATAATATTGAGCAAAAGAAGGCAAGTCACAGAGAAATACATGCAGTATAATTCTGGAGGCTGAGATGGAAGATCGCTTGAGCCCAGGAGTTAGAGGTTACAGTGAGCTACGATTGCTCCACTGCACTCTAGCCTGGGCGACAGAGCAAGAACCTGTCTCTAAAAAAATGCATTAAAAAAAAAACCCCAAAAGCTACAAAAACTACATGGCCAGGTGTGGTGGCTCATATCCATAATCCCAGCACTTTGGGAGGCTGAGGGAGGAGGATCGCTAGAGCTCAGGAGTTTGAAGATACAGTGAGCTGTGATCACCCCACTATATTCCAGCCTGAGTGACAGAGTGAGACCCTGTCTCAGAAAACAAAACAAAACCAAAAAACCTGCGTATATGTATATATATTTTGCATCAATAACCAAGAAGGGAAAGTCTCAGAAGACAAAAATAAAAAAGTAGATCCTAATGTCAAACTGAGCAAAACTCCTGGTTGCTAAATTGGCTGTTGAGATATTTTCATTAAATACTGATATTTAAGAGTATAGAAAAGGTTAAAGAAAAAGTGACAAAGCATGGAGAAAGAAAGGATTGTTTAAGGAATTTATTTGATCTGCTGGGATGACCTTCCCTTGAAAATGTAAGGTTTAGCTGGGTTCATTGGTGTGTGCCTGTAGTCCCAGCTACTCTGGAGGCTGAGGTGGGCAGATTGCTTGAGCCCAGCAGTTCAGAGCTGTAGTGTGTGATAATTGTACCTGTGAATAGCCATTGCACCCCAGCCTGGGCAACACAGTGAAGCCCTGTCTCTAATTAAGCAAACAACAATCAATCAAACAAACAAATAAACAAAAAAAATATATATATAGAGAGAGAGATAGGACTAGGGACTTTTATACATATATCCCACTTAATCTCTTCATAACATAGTGAACTTTTTTTTTTGAGATAGAGTCTCGCTCTGTCACCCAGGCTGGAGTGCAGTGGCGCAATCTTGGCTCACTGCAACCTCTGCCTCCCGGGTTCAAGTGGTTCTCCTGCCTCAGCCTCCTGAGTAGCTGGGATTACAGGCACATGCTACCATGCCCGGCTAATTTCTGTGGTTTTAGCAGAGATGGGGTTTCACCATGTTGGCCAGGCTGGTCTTGAACTCCTGACCTCAAGTGATCCACCTGCCTTGGCCTCCCAAAGTACTGGGATTACAGGTGTGAGCCACCATGTCTGGCCACTGTCTCTTAATTTCTGATGAAATTAATTTTGTTCAGACAGTTTATCTGATAAAAAATAATGAAGAAAGAAAATTTGAATTAAAGGAAATACTGGATGTTTTTCTTCATTGAGAGTGGGAATTCTTCAAGGCATCTGTGAAGAGGATGTGATAAGCATGAATCTAGTCATGTCTTTTGAGTTTTGAGTTACTATGTAAACAAATAATATAAAGAAAATCTTTACTATATAAACAGAAGTGTACTAACAATACTGTAAATGTGGATTTTTTTTTTTTTCTGTGGTACAGTTGGGAACTTCTCCACTTCATCTAGCAGCACAGTATGGTCATTATTCCACCACAGAGGTACTGCTCCGAGCTGGTGTAAGCAGAGATGCCAGAACCAAAGTGGACCGAACACCATTACATATGGCAGCTTCTGAGGGCCATGCCAGCATAGTAGAGGTTTTACTTAAGGTATGTGTTCTCTTTTTGCACTTTGCTTTTAAAAGGCTTTAGAGTTTTATAAGAAGGAGAGGGAACTAGTTTTTGTTAAATGCATACTTAGTATTTTATCTATAGTATTTCATTTTTTGTGTGTATAAGCCCATTAAATGAAAATTATCTTACAGCTTTCATTTCATGAGAGACAAAACTTTCTTTAGGTATAGTCTTAGTTAAGTCAACTAATTTATTTCTTGGACCTTGGTCTATCTTATGGTGAGGGACTACAGCGTTTTTTTCTTTTTTCTTTTCTTTTTTTTTTTGAGACAGAGTCTCTGTCACCCAGGCTGGAGTGCAGTGGCACCATCTCGGCTCACTGCAACCTCCACCTCCCGGGTTCAAAGATTTTCCTGCCTCAGCCTCCTGAGTAGCTGGGACTACAGGCACGCACCACCCGCCTGGCTAATTTTTGTATTTTTCGTAGAGATGGAGTTTCACCATGTTGGTCAGGTTGGTCTCTAACTCCTGACCTCAAGTGATCTGCCTGCCTCGGCCTCCCAAAGTGCTGGGATTATAGGGGTGAGCCACCACGCCCAGTCCAGTACAAAAATTATTAATGAGATGTATTACATTCTATTTTTTTGGTATGTTTTTCAATTTCAATGTGTGGTTTTTTTTTTTTTTTTTTTTTTGGATGAAGTCTTGCTCTTGTTCCCCCAGGCTGGAGTGCAATGGCGCAATCTTGGCTCACTGAAACCTCTGCCTGCCAGGTTCAAGTGATTCTCCTGCCTCAGCCTCCTGAGTAGCTGGGACTACAGGCAGGCACCACCACGCCTAGCTAATTTTTGTATTTTTAGTAGAGATGGGATTTCACCATATTGGCCAGACTGGTCTCGAACTCCTGACCTTGTAGAAAATTCTGAAACATAGAGTGATAGATGTTCTGCTTGATCCTTCTTATTCTGGCCTCTAGATCAGCCTATCAAAAAGAAATACAATGGAAGCCATAAATGCAAATCACGTATACTGTAATTCTAAATATTCCAGTAGCTACATTTAAAAAGTAATTCTAATTTTATATTTTATTTAACCCAGTATATACAAAGATTATCATTTCAACATGAAATCAGTATAAAAATTATTATTATTATTATTATTATTTTTCTGAGATGGAGTCTAACTTTGTTGCCCAGGCTGGAGTGCAGTGGTATAATCTTGGCTTACTGCAACCTCTGCCTCCCGGGTTCAAGTGGTTCTCCTGCCTCAG
>NW_012105331.1:1325733-1329680 GCF_000951045.1 Mandrillus leucophaeus
TGCCTCAGCCTCCCGAGTAGCTGGGATTACAGGCATGCACCACCAGGCCCCGCTATTTTTTTGTATTTTTAGTAGAGACAGGGTTGCTCCATGTTGGTCAGGCTGGTCTTGAACTCCCGACCTAAGGTGATCTGCCTGCCTTGGCCTCCCAAAGTGCTGAGATTACAGACATGAGCCACTGCACCTGGCCTCAGTGTGTGTTTATACATATAGCACATCTCTATTCTGGCTAGCAGCATTTCAAATGCTCAAAAACTACATGTGTCTATTGACTGTCATATTGGACAATATATCTCTAGTTAGCTTACTTTCAGTTCTTTATGGTGCACTGGTTTTTTTTTTATAATTTTTTTTTTTTTATTTTTTCTGGGTTACAGTGGTTTTGAAAGCAAAAGATTTTTTTTGGTGGAAATGAGGAACCAAGGGACCAGCTGCTATACAAACATTAAAGAAGCTTTTAGAGGAATGCTCATAGTTTCCTTCATTTCTTATGCCATTCTAGCTCTTTATGCCCATAGCTGGGTGACTGAAAAAATAATTGCCTCATTCCTAAGAAATTAGAAGGAAAACAGGAAATTCAGCATGAGAGAAAAATGATTAAGTGACAGATTAAGTGGTGATTGTAAGTGACAGATTAAGTGGTGATTGCTGGGACATGTGTATGTGTGTGTGTGTGTGTGTATATATATATATATTTTTTTTATTTTCTTTTTCTTTTTTCTGAGATAGGCTCTCACTCTGTTACCCAGGTTGGAGTGCAGTGGTGCAATCTTGGCTCATTGCAACCTCCGCCTCCCAGGCTCGAGCAATCCTCCCAACTCAGCCTCCTGAGTAGCTGGGATCACAGCTGTGTGCCACCACACCCAGCTAATTTTTTGTATTTATTTATTTATTTGAGATAGCATCTCGCTCTGTTGCCCAGGCTGGAGTGCGGTGGCATGATCTTGGCTCATTGCAACCTCTGCCTCCTGGGTTCCAGTGATTCTCCTGTGTCAGTCTCCCATGTAGCTGGCATTACAGGTGTGTGCCTCCGTGCCTGGCTAATTTTTGTATTTTTAGTAGAGATGGCATTTCACCATGTTGGGCAGGCTGGTCTCAAACTCCTAACCTCAAGTTATCTGCCTGCCTTAGCCTCCCAAAGTGCTGGGATTACAGATGTTAGCTACCATGTCTGGCCCTTAATTTTTTGTGTTTTTTTGTATTGTAGAGATGGGGTTTTGCCATGTTGCCCAGGCTGGTTTCAAACCCCTGAGCTCAGCCAATCCAACCGCCTCGGCCTCCCAAAATGTTGGGATTACAGGTGTGAGCCACTGTACCTGGCATGGAACATGTATTTAACATATACAAATAAAGAATTGATTATGTTATTTGTTCTTACTTTAAAGCACAGACTAATAATTTCATATCAGGAATTTTTTATATAACATTTCATATGTTAGTAATCTCTTTGAAATATTTTTGTAGCATGGTGCTGATGTCAATGCAAAGGACATGTTAAAGATGACAGCTCTCCATTGGGCCACGGAACACAATCATCAAGAGGTGGTGGAACTTTTAATCAAATATGGTGCTGATGTACACACGCAAAGTAAATTTTGTAAAACTGCATTTGATATTTCAATAGACAATGGAAATGAAGATTTAGCAGAGATATTACAGGTAACTTTTGACTTTTAATTTAAGAACATAAAGAAAAAGAATTATCAGTAGAGGGATCTCTTATATTGTGGATGATTTAAACTATTTTGTTTGTAGCCTTTCATTTTGGGCTTAGTTATTTTGGATAGGCCTTTTTCTCTTTCACTTCCTCTTTGTTTATTACTATTCATTTTCTTGATTATAAGGCCAGTCTTTTCATTAACGTTAGATAAGGTGATTACTTTCTGATTTTTAAGTTTCTAAATTTCCCTGTAGACTTTTTTTTTTTTTTGAGCCAGAGTCTTGCTCTGTCACCCAGGCTGGAGTGTAGTGGTACGATCTTGGCTCACTGCAACCTTTGCCTCCTGGGTTCAAGCAATTCTTCTACCTCAGCCTCCTGAGTAGCTGAGACTACAGGTGCATGCTGCCACGCCCGGCTAATTTTTTGTATTTTTAGTAGAGGTGGTGTTTCACCATGTTGCCCAGGCTGGTGTCGAACTCCTGAGCTCAGGTGATCTGCCTGCCTCGGCCTCCCAAAGTGTGGGGATTACAGGTGTGAGCCACTGCGCCTGGCCCTAGACATTTTATTCTATTATTTTTGTTGCATTTTGATACTATATGATTTTTCCAGGTCTACTATAAATGACTTTATAAAAATTAAAAAATGTATATATTAGCAACTGTAATAACATCCCTTGAGTGAGTGATGCAGTTTGATTTGTTTCTTTTATTTTTCAACATCCTCAAAAAGATCTGCTGTTTTTGGCTTTTGGGAAGATTTTTCTAGTAACTAACATTACTTCTCTTATTTTCAGCCATATGACATAATATAAATTATCTTCTTTAATTAATGCCTCTTCTTGCCTGTTTGTTCCTGATCCCAGCAGTAGAACTCTTCTTTTCTAAGACTGTCTAACTCCTTTGAGCTTTCACTAGTTACTTAAAAGATGTTTTATGTTCAGGAAAATGAATTCTACCATGCCTCTTTCCATTCCTTTTACTCTTACGAGTGCAGTTTGAGGGTTGGAGTTGAAGATGGGGAACAATTAATTGAGAAGGACATGCTTTATATATGTGGTATTATGTATTGCCAAATATAGAAGAAATAATTAAATTTCTATAGCTACAGAAATATTTTTTGTTTGTTTGTTTTGTTTTGGTTTTGGTTTTTTTAAGATGGGGGTCTCACTATGTTGCCCATGCTGGTCTCAAATTCCTGGGCTTAAGCACTTCTCCTGCCTCTGCCTCGTGAATAGCTGGGATTACAGGCACCTGCCACCTCAACCGGCTTGATGTCCAGTTGTTCTTTGTTCTGTTAAAAACCTTTTAGATACTCATTTCTCCTCTCCCAGGATTTTGCTGCTTTACCTAGGAGGGGGACTCGGGATATAAATATATACCCATGGTGTGCCCCTACACTGTCAGGGGACCTTAGACATATATTTCCACTTGTACTATGTGATTATTCTTCGAGAATATTCCTTTACATGTGTGTTTGTATTATATGGAGAATTTGTGCTATATGTTCTGGTTATAATTCTGAAAACACTGTGGTCATTTTTTCCCTAGATTGCTATGCAGAACCAAATCAACACAAACCCAGAGAGTCCTGACACTGTGACAATACATGCTGCAACACCACAGTTTATCATTGGACCTGGAGGGGTGGTGAACCTAACAGGTCTGGTATCTTCAGAAAATTCATCCAAGGCAACAGGTATTGAGATGCATATAGGATAGGCTTTGGGATTTTATGCTTTAGTAGGTATTCATCATTTTAAGAAAGGACTGTTGGAGAACAAGGGTAAGATTCTATCAGCCACCTTGGTTTTCTTTGGCATAACTGGCAAAAAAAATTTTATGAGACAAAACAATCTGAAGAAAGGTGATACTGCAAAATTTACTGCAGTATTACCTTTCAAAAGCTAATGCTATCCAAGCTTTGTTTAAGAGTCAAATAAGGTAAATAGAGTATCAGAAATATGCATTGGATTAAGCTCCTTAGAAATTCAAATCTATTTTCTTTTTTCTTACAGATGAAACGGGTGTATCTGCTGTTCAGTTTGGAAACTCTTCTACATCAGTATTAGCTACATTAGCTGCCTTAGCTGAAGCATCTGCTCCATTGTCCAATTCTTCAGAAACTCCAGGTTAGAAAAGCACGTCTAATGTGTACATTAAAATTGCAGATTCAGGCTGGGTGCAGTGGCTCACACCTGTAATCCTGGCACTTTGGGAGGGTGAGGCGGGTGGATTGCCTGAGGTCAGGAGTTTGAGACCAGCCTGGGCAACATAGTGAAACCCTGTCT
>NW_012105331.1:1330675-1395608 GCF_000951045.1 Mandrillus leucophaeus
TCTCTACTAAAAATACAAAAATTAGCCGAATGTGGTGGCATATGCCTGTAATCCCAGCTACTCAGGAGGCTGAGACAGGAGAATCGCTTGAACCTTGGAGGTGGAGATTGCAGTGAGCCAAGATTGTACCACTGTGCTCCAACCTGGCTAACACAGGGAGACTCTGTCTCAAAAAAAAAAAAATAAATAAATAAATAAAAAATAAATAAAAGTTTAAGTATGTTATCACCAGAGTAAACAACTCAAAGCTCAATTTGCACATACTCAGGCAAAGCTAAATCTGCCACAAATTATTTCTCTGACTTCTGGCTATCCAGTTTCTTTAAAATCAATTGTCAGACTCATCCTGATTCTCGAAATGTTTATATATATCTTTTCAAGGGCTTGTTAGAATCTGGAAAATACAGTAGTGGTACCTCCATTTTATATATAATGAAACTGGTTTGTGGAAGTTGAATAATTTTATCAAAGGGCATGTGGCTATTAAGTAGAGAAAGGAGGATTATGCTCAAAGTCTGACTGATTCCCAAGGTATGTGTCTGTGACCACTATCATGTACCATCTGTCTTATGCAGCTTATTCACATGGTCTGTGGGCTCTTTTAGAATGTTTATAATTTGGTTTGTGATATTTGAATTACACAATATTGAATTATTTGTGTAATTTTCATTTTACCTTATTTCAAGCAAAAGCGTCACTATTACTTTTGGGATGTATCTGTTTCTATAGCTTTTTCTAGTAATAGGTAGTCTGTTGAAATAAGTGTTCTGCTACTTTCTTGTCCTTTTAAAATGATGTTGGCCAAAATATAGTGTAAGCTCCATCAGTATACTGTTACTGCTCATATTCTTTTACTAGCTAAGTGGTACAATAAACATTTTTCCTGGGTAGAAAACAGCCAGAATGTAGCAGCAGATGGACTGTATTTTAAATGGAAACTAGCTGGTTGGCATGGTCCTATATATAAAGAGAAGGCAATTGTGGTAGTCCAGGGTACCATGCCATTTCACTCAGGAATTATGGCTTTAGATAGCACCTTCATGTCTCTTGATTTTGGAATGACTTGCAAAATGGAAATGATTTCCGTTTGGAAGTCAGTGGAATTAACTTTCCTTTAGAAAATGGAAATGACGTTAGTACCATTTTTGACATATACCACACATATTAATGGTAGTCCCATGAGAACCTTAGAATGTCTATTATAATATTTTCATTGAGAAACCAAAGATACCTCTGTCTTTTCTTGACGTTCTAGCAAATATAACAGCAGGTTGTCAGTGCTGGATGATTAAAATAGCTCATTGAATTACTATTGTTGTTCAGTGGAAAGAGATTACTTTTAGCTGGAGTTGGGAGTGGGTGTGGTGGAGGGGAATGTGTTGAGTTGTGCTCTAAAGAATGGGTAAGATTTAGATAGATTGGAACTAATTCTAACTCATACCATTTTGTGTGATTTTCATTTTGAAAGTCATTCCAAAATGAATAGACAGAAAAGTGAAAGCTTTTTTTTGGGGGGGAATTGTGGATATATATTTTCTTATGAGGAAAACCACCACCATGTTGTACATTATTTATTAGTATACAGAAGCAATCACATTTTCCTGTCTTTCTACTAAGGTTTACAGGCCACTCTAGTGGATCATGGAATCTTCCTAGAGGAAGAAACATTTAAACTGAAAATTAAAGTAGGCATTAGTCAGGGAAAAGTTTAGGGAAGAACATTTTAGCAAGAGGGACATGTGAAGCTTTTGAGACAGGAAAGAACTTGACTTTTTAGGGGACCCGGAGGCCAGTGCAGCTAAACCCAGTAAGTGGAAGAGTCACTCAAGGTGACTGAAGGTGAGATTATATAGGACTTTAAAAATGATCCTTTGGCAGGTTTAGAAGAATGCTTTGGAAGGGAGTTTTGTTTGGAGTCTAATGCAGTCAACCAGGGAAGAGTTATCATAGTGATAGCGTGAATGAAGATTTGACAGAGACAGTGAGTGAATAGATTAGAGGGTTATTTGGGATGTAGAATTAGAAGCTGTGATTGGTTAAGATGGAGGCCTTACATCTGTAGAGTAGTTATCTGGCTCTTTAAAAATATTTTTTCATACATCTCTTATTTCGTAGCTCTAGCCTGTAGTCCTATAGCAACTTTTCTTTGCTTAGCTTTATTCTTCCTTGTGGTCTAATTATACAATACCTTGATTAAATACACATCTGTGATTACCCTTCTTTTTTGTCTTTAGAGCAACTTCTGGTAATTACTAATAAAGTGGTTTTTCCAAAGGTGTAATGCATCTGGTGCCTTTAAAATTTCCCTCCTTTCTTATGTGTCAAAATAGGGGTTCAAAAAAGAAAAACAATAAAAATAAAAAGTTCCGTCCATTCTTCCTAAAAGTGAAATTTGAACCAGATCTGTTTTGCAGATTGTTTTTTGGTCTGTATAAAAAATAGGGTAATACAACTCAGTTGGCTTTAAGGGATACATACTGGGCCTCATGAGGTTGTTTTGTTTTTGCTTTTTTGTTTTTAATTTCAGGTTAAACTGCTGCCATAATACCTTTGAAAAGTTTTTTTTTTTTCTTCAATGAACATAGTTTCTACTTTATTTATTTTATTTTTATTTTGCTTTATTTTATTTTATTTTATTTTATTTTATTTATTTTTGAGACGGAGTCTCGCTCTGTCGCCCAGGCTGGAGTGCAGTGGCGTGATCTTGGCTCACTGCAAGCTCCGCCTCCTCCTAGGTTTGCACCATTCTCCTGCCTCAGCTTTCCCAGTAGCTGGGTTTACAGGCGTGCGCCATCACGCCCAGCTAATTTTTGTATTTTTAGTAGAGACGGGGTTTCACCATCTTGGCCAGGATGGTCTCGATCTCTTGACCTCATGATCCACCCGCCTTGGCCTCCCAAAGTGCTGAGATTACAGGCATGAGCCACTGCGCCCGGCCCATAGTTTCTATTTTATTATTTAAATGTTTCTATGTAGAATTTTCAGTCTTTTAGGGCATTTCAAAGACAGTGTTCTTCCCTGTCTTATTTCATTTTTATGGCATCCAAATTCATAATTCTTGTTGAACAAGAGATCTCAGATGTCTTCAAAGGTGCTGCAGATTATCTAGGTTTTCTTTAAATATTACAACTTGACTTTTGAATTAGATCAGTGAATATTTATGTTATAGTTTTTTTTATCCAGGGAGCTTTATGTTTTGGAATATAAATATATTTTTAAAAATCAATAATCTTTTAAGAGTTTTTAGACTTTCTCTTTTATTCTTACATGTTTCAACATTTTACTGTTAGATTGTTCTTAAAGCTTCTGGGGGGCACTTTGTCTTACATAATTGGTTTCCTTTTAATTTTTTCTTAAATATCTTACCATAGCACAACTTAAAAAGAAAGCTTGTTAGATGAAAGGCAAGAACTCTTTTATTTTAATAATAGTCATTGCAAATAGTGCAAAGATGAAAGTTCTTGAATTGTGCCTTGTGTGTGATCTTAGAAATTTCTTACATATGATTAAGCTTTAAAATATTTACTAACTGTAGTTAGTATTCAACTCAAGTGAACATTTCTTTTTCATATGGATAGTTTTTTGAAAAAATCAAAGCAATACTTAATGTGTTTGAAAATCCTAGTAGTAGTTCTGTTGACTATATTACTATTTTATGTCCTACTTTTCATTTTGTAATTATCTTCCTGAAATTTTCTTAAGTGCTTGGTGATAAAACCTAATCATAGTTTAAGGTAAACAAAAATTACAAGAGAGCTCAAAACATAAAGATTGTTTGCATTTTGAGTGTTCTGTGGTTTGTATTGTGATCCTTGATTACTAAGTAACACAGTAACAGTCGAAGCCAGGCCTGTTGAGTACATCGTGAAAACCAGTTTCCTAGTATTTTTCCTGCCTTAAAAAAAAAAAGCAGTTCCTATATTTATGGCCTCTCTGTCTTAGTAAATCCTGTGATCACTGATATCCATGATGCCCTACTGTGAGTTGATAGAAACTCAGCATGTTTCAGAGCAACTGTGTATCTGGATGGTAGCTCGATTTTAGTAGAGTGGTTTTATTTAATTACACTTTTTGTAAAATTACCCTTTTTGTAATTACACTTTTGTAATGTGTAAATAACACATTAAAAACCATGCCATTTAGAAATAATTTTTAATGTCATTCCTCTTTTTGAACTAGTTATAATTAATTTTTTTATATGTAGACAGTTTTCAAACCCACAGAAAAATTGGAGGATGAACCTGTATAACTTTGACCTGTATTCACCACCTATTAACATCTTGGCATGCCCATATGTTCTCTGACACATGTGTGCTTGTACACACACACACACACACACACGCACACACCTTTATTTTGCCAAGTTATATGAAAGGAGGCTGGAGACATCATGATATACTTCACCTTTACTTTGGCATGTATATCTCAGGAGTAAGAATAGCCTTCTACGTATCCACGGCTCCATTTTATTTTCTAAAAACATCAACATTAATCACAAAAATTATCTGATATATGGTCCATTTTCAAGTTGTCCTCCAAATGTCATTTATAGTCAGATTTAGTTCAGACATTTCCAGGAGGAACACCAGTGAATTTTGTAACCTCCCAGTGCATCACGTAAGGAGGCACATAATATCAGCCCATCCTGATAAGAACCACTTGGTGGAATTGTGACTGCCGGCTCTTTTCAGGTAGATTTTCCCCTTTGCAACTAATAGTAATCTTTGGTGGGATACTTTGAGAACATTTGAATATCCTGTTTCCCCACAAGATTTTACCAGTGCTTTTAGCACCCACTACTGATCCTCGCTTGAAGCAATTATTACGTTAGGAGTTACAATGATTTATCTTAACTTGTCTTTTTTCAATGTTAATTAGATGTCTTTCTATCAGGAGGATCTTTCCCATTTCCTCCTTTCTCTCCTTTTTATGAGGTATTATGATAGATTTTTTTTTTTTTTTTTTGAGATAGAGTCTCACTCTGTCACCCAGGCTGGAGTGCAGTGTTGTGATCACTGCTTACTGCAAACTCAACCTCCCAGGCTCAAGGGATCCTCCCACCCCAGCCTCCCAAATAGCTGTGACTACAGGTGTAAACCAACAAACCTGGCTAATTTTTAAATTTTTTGTAGACAGGATTTCACTGTTACTCAGGCTGGTCTTGAACTCCTGGGCTCAAGTGATCATACTGCCTCAGCCTCCTGGAGTGCTGGTATTATAGGCATGAATCAGATAGAAAGATTTTTTAAAATTCAGGCTGGGTGTGGTGGCTCACACCTGTAATCCTAGCACTTTGGGAGGCCAAGGCAGGCGGATCACGAGGTCAGGAGTTCGAGACCAGCCTTGCCAATGTGGTGAAACCCCGTCTCTACTAAAAATACAAAAAAAAAAAAAAATTAACTGGGTGTGGCAGCATGCACCTGTAGTTCCAGTTACTCGGGAGGCTGAGGCAGAAGAATTGCTTGAACCTGGGAGGCGAGGGTTGCAGTAAGCCAAGATCGCGCCACTGCACTCTAGCCTAGTGACAGAGTGAGACTCTGTCTCAAAAAAAAAAAAAATTCAATGGATAGTAATCCATTACTATCATTCCTTTTGATGCTTTTTTATTGAAGTGCAGTTTAATATACAGAAATGCTTATAGATTATAAGTGTGCAGTTTGAGGAATTATCACAAAGGGCTCACAGAGGATAATTGTAAACATTGTATAAACATTGCTCAGTTCATAAATGGAAGGTAGACAGTACATATTCTTTTGTGTCTGGTTTACATCACTTAGTTTTGTTTTTTTGTCAGTTTCACCCATGTTTTGCATACAGTCAAATTGCTGTGTTTGAGTCTACCATTGTTTATTTATTATCAAAGAATATCTGGGTTGTTTGTAGTTTTTTACTAGTATGAATAAAGCTACCATGTATGTTCTTCTACATGTCTTTTGGGTTCAGTAGTGGGTGTAGGATTGCCTGTGAGAAAGGATTTTGGCGGTATTAACTTGCAATTTCTCTACCCAGACAAGGACACAGGTGCTGCTTTTGCTGCCAGAATCCTCTCTAAGGCTCTCATAAATTATTAAGAGTGTATTTGGGGATTTTATTTGTGGAAATGTTAATATATTATACTATTTACTATCACATAGTACCACATCTGTATACCACTTATTATCAAGGCAAATCCTTGCTCACTTAATCCAAAAAGAGAATACTCTTTATTCTGTATGTCAACTCATATATAAATGTAAATGGAGTATAATCATATTCAAATTCATCTTATGAATTGTGGATTTTGTTTTGTTTTGTTTTGAGACAGGGTCTTGTTCTGTTGCCTATTCTAGAGGGCAGTGGCATGATCTTTTCTCACTGCAACCTCTGCCTCCCGGGTTCAGACAATTCTCCTGCCTCAACCTCCTGAGTAGCTGGGATTATAGGCATTCACCACCAGTCCCTGCTAGTTTTGTATTTTTAGTAGAGACGGGATTTTGCCATGTTGGCCAGGCTAGTCTCAAACTCCTGACCTCAAGTGATCCTCCCGCCTCGGCCTCTCAAAGTGCTGGGATTACAGGCCTGAGCCACCAGCACCCGACTGAATTGTGAGGTTTTATGAAACAGATACAACCTTCGTCATGATATTAGATCTTCTAAATTTTATACCTCATACAACCAAATGAAGAGAAATTGTTTAACCACTCACATGTGAAGATAGTTGAAACTTATGTATTGTAAATTACGAGAGACTTGTAATCAACTGGTTGCATGGATATTTCCAACACCACTGGAGACTGAGTTTTAAAACCATGTACAAATTTTCCTGGGTAAGAAAGAAGCAGGGGACCAGGTGTGGTGGCTCATGTTTGTAATTCTCAGCACTTTGGGAGGTCAAGGCAGGAGGCTTGCTTGAGGCCATGAGTTTGAGACCAGCCTGGCCAACATAGCAACACCTCATCCCTACAAAAATAAAACTAGTCAGGGATGGTGGTACGTACCTGCAGTCTCATCTACTTGGGAGGCTGTCAAGAGGATCACTTGAGTGCAGGAGTTAAGGATGCCATGAGCCATGATTGCACCACTACGCTCCAGCCTGGGCATCAGAGTGAGACCCTGTCTCTCTTTAAAAAAAGAAAAGAAAGAAGCAGAGAAAGCAAAAATAGCAGACAAAGCAATAATAGGTTTCTATTCATACTGTTACATATGTTTGCTGAGTTTTCATTTTTTTTTTTTCCAGTAGTGGCCACGGAGGAAGTAGTTACTGCAGAATCTGTGGATGGTGCCATTCAGCAAGTAGTTAGTTCAGGGGGTCAGCAAGTCATCACAATAGTTACAGATGGAATTCAGCTTGGAAATTTGCACTCTATTCCAACCAGTGGAATTGGTCAACCCATCATTGTGACCATGCCAGATGGACAACAAGGTTAGTAGTAGACATTTTTATAAAGTTTGTGTTTGTTTTTATTTTATTTTTATTTTCTTTAAGTCTTCTCTGCAGTCCAAAGAGATTGTGTTTATTTTTAATTCTCAGGAAATTATGATATGTGTTCCAAAGAATTTATTTTTGCCTTGAGTTATATTTGTATAACCCTTTGCAGGACACCTAATTACCTAATTTTATTTGCTTAGGCTAATTAAAATTAAAATTAGCTTGCTTTCTCTGAGTATACACTAGGTGGAAAGAGAAATTGGCCCTAAAGTATTCTGGTTGAAAAATGAGCTTAAATGTCACCACAAATAATACCTGAAATAAATAATTCAAATCAGCATTGGACAATAGTTTCCTAGATCATTTAATGCAATTGGAATACCATGTGAGCTTTTAAAAATATCACATAAGAAAAAGCTACTTAAAAAGAAGTTGGAGCCTGGGCAACATGGTGAGACCCCATGTCTAAAAAAAATTATAAAAAATTAGCTAGGCATGGTGACATTTACTGATATTCGCAGCTACTTGGGAGCTCGAAGTGGCAGAATTGCTAGAGCCCAGGAGGTTGAAGCTGCAGTGAGCCATTATCGTGCCACTGCATTCCAGCCTGGGGAACAGAGAGAAACTCTTTCTCAGAAAAAGAAAAAGAAAAAAAAAAGGTGGACTTAGGACTTGTAGTAGGAATATGGTAGCAAATTTTAGCAGCTTTATTGTGAATTCTAACATTTTTCTCCTTTTGGAAACCACAAAGGCTAACAAGATGAAAGAAAAGCCTCAACTACATTTTCAGTAAAACTAAAAGGCTGAGAAAACCTCAGAATTCCACATTTTTAAGTGCTGCCAAAAGCATCTGAAGCCATTACAGCCAGAGGGCAAGAGAACTGTCACGGAAATCCACGCTGGTGCATCAAGGAAAGAAAAGGGGTTAAGCTCAGCAATAAAGATAAACATGCTTTCTCAGAAGTATAGGGCCCCAGACTCAGTAGGAAGTGCTGAATGCAGGACTAAGATAGAATAGGGCATGAATACTGAGGCAGAGAGAGAAGCTGCAGAAAGTATCTAACTAAGCATTGCCCTGTATCTTGTCTCCCCCTAAAAATAGTGTCCACACATAATCTTGGAGAAAATGACTAGGGCTGGTATGGTGGCTTAAGCCCATAATCCCAGCACTTTGGAATGCTAAGGTGGGAGGATTGCTTGAGGCCAGGAGTTCAAGACCAGCCTTAGCAACACAATGATACTTGTCTCTACAAAAGTAGAAACAACGAAATTAGCCAGGTATGGTAGTGTGAACCTGTAGTCCCAGCTACTTGGAAGGCCGAGGCAGGAGGATCGCTTGGGCCCGGGAGTTTGAGGCTGCAGTGAACTATGATTGCACTATTGCACTCCACTGTGGATGACAGAGTGAGACCCTGTCTCCAAGAAAATAAAGAAGAAAAGAAAATGAGTAGGATTGTAGAGCGTGTGCCTTTCATGGCCAGTGAAGGGCAGGGCTAGAGGTAGAACTTCACCTAAACCAGGTTTGGTTTTGAGTGGCAGAGGAGGCATGACACTGAACAGAGACCAGATTTGGAGAGAGGAGCTTGTTGCTGTAACAGTAGAAGAGGGAACACTTGGCCTGTGAAGCCTGGGAGGCCATTCTGTCCCACTCTGCTGAAATCTTCTGCTGATAGCTGGTCTGAAATTGGATTAGGGTCAGATGCTTTCACAAAGCGTTAAAGAACTAATTCTAATTTTTAGAAAAGAAGAAAGCTTTAAAAATATTTGTATCAAGCAGACGTAACATTGTTTCCAAAACCTGTATCATTATGCAAACTAATGATTTCTCACAGCTCTGAAGGCTAGAAGTGCAAGGTCAAGGTCTTGGGGCAGGTTTGGTTTCTTTTGAGGCTGCTCTCCTTGATTTGCAGATGGCCATCTTCTGGCCTGTCCTCACATGGTCTACCTCAGTTTGTTTGTGTTATCTGTGTCCTAATCTCCTCTTCCTGTAAGGACACCGGTAATACTGGATTAGGGCCCATCTCATTTTACCTGAATTATCTGTTTAAGGACCCTGTCTCCAAATAGAGTCACACTCTGAGGTACTGGGGGTTAGGACTTAAACATGTGAATTTGGGGAGTGGGAGTACCATTCAGCCCATAACAAAGATCATGTTTTTTTCTGTAATTAGCCAAATTGATTCTAAAGTTTATGTTGATGGGGCAGAGGGAAGAAGAATAAGGAAAACTCTGGAAAAGAATAGCAATGAGAGAGTTCTACTGAATATTTTTAAAAAATAAACTTTTAAAGCCTTCCTGAATAAAAAATATATAGTTAACATGTGAATTATATAGACTGTACAGTCTAATAGATATAAATTCTCATTTTTTTCCAAGTTAATTTATAAGTGTCTTGAATAAAAAAGAAAACTCGAATTCTCAATATCTCTAATGTTTTAAATTACATTGTACTAAATAAATATTAGTTTTACTATTTTAAAATTTTTATTTACATTTATAGCTGTCACTAAGAGGGTTTTTCATGTTTTGGCAAAAAATTTTAAAGGCCATGGAACAATTGTAATTTTCCCTATTGTGATTATTAGGATGGCTTCACGTGATTTCAGCTTGCACAGTCGTTTTTATGTTCCTGTACTGCTGTGCAAAGCAAGGACAACCTCTCTATATAATTACATTTAAATAAAGAGCTACTAAAAACTGAGAAAAAGCCCAACAGTCCAATACAAAAACAAACAATGTTTATGAACTCTCAGTGCTCATAATGGAATATCCACTTAGTGGATATTAAGAAGCTAAATAAACAGAAGCTCTCTATGTAATGATGTAAGATACTGTAAGTATCTGGAGTGAAAAAAGCAGATGCAGAACAATGTATCTGTTGTATATATGCTACCTTTTACGTAAGAAAGGAAAATGAGAATGTATACTAATTTTTAAACAAATTAATATAAGGATAATACATAATAAATTAATAAAATGATTATCTGTTATCGGGGTGGGCATGAAGCCTCTCAAAATATGCTTGTAAAATATTTTGATGTTTGAGTCATGAATGAATATATTATCTATATAATTTAAAAAATATATGTAGGTACAGTAAAAAAGCAAGAAGGTAATAAAAAAGACATATATGGATAGTCTCATAAAAAGCAGATCGATGATTTGGAATTATTGTTTTGGAATGTACTTATTTTAGATGAGTAGCATCAACAGTGTCAAGACTAGTTTTATTTCTAATAAATCTCTGAAAATGAAGTAATACATAATTTTTTTTTCATTTTAGTATTAACAGTACCAGCAACAGACATTGCTGAAGAAACTGTTATAAGTGAAGAACCACCAGCTAAGAGACAATGTATCGAAATAATTGAAAACCGGGTGGAATCTGCAGAAATAGAAGTAAGGAGTCTTTTACCCGGTGTGCTTTGCCGCAGTCATCCAAAATAAATTCAATTTTTTTTGTCTTTTATATTTATTACTGACAGTATTGTTTTGATACAGAATGAAAGTGCGTAGTATTTTCATTTTGTTTATTTTTGCCTTATACATATAGCAAGCCCTCAATAAATAAATATTGAATGAATGAGTGAGTGAAGAATTTGTTTTATAATGGTCTGTCATCTTGACAACACTGGAATGTCTTTGGTTCTTGCACTTCATCCTTTATATTTTAAACTTACACACACCATTCTTACAAGTCACTAAGGAAAATACCAGTATATATTGGCTAAATTTTTTTTTTTCATTCAAAACTGAAGCTAAAATACCTAATTGGGCTAGGGGGTCCTCTTAAAGAAGGTCGATGTTTGTCAAATGGGTTATTTTTTAAAAGCAGTAGATAATTGCTTCTTTCAAGGAAAGTAAATGAATTTAGACTAGCTGTTCATAGGATTCAACATTTTTTCCCCTCCCCCGGAGTAATTTGTAAGTGTAAACCAGTTTGTAGGTGTAACCAAACCATAGTTGCTTCACAGGTTTTTTTCTTGACTGACTGTAAATAAAATTTTGCTCCATGAACTTGATAATAAATCATATCAAATGAAAACAAGGTTATTCTTGAATAACTTTGAAAGAACAACTGCAACCACTGAACTTGAAATCAGATGAGTTGAGTTTGAATCCCACCTCTTGTTCTGTTAGCATTGAGGCAAGGAATCTTATCTTTCTGAGTTGCAGTTTTATTGTGTTCCAAACTGGAATTTAGAATAATAATGTCTCCATTTTTGGGTTTTTATGAGAATTGAAAAAGTCAGCATAGTCATACAATATTTATATCTGATATGTGTTTGTAGTAAATTTGGTGAATATTTAGTAATTTTTTGTAAAGGTTCTTGTTATAGAAAGGAGATTTTTAAAATAAGCCACTAAAAGGTAACATAAGTCAAACTAAAGACAATGAGAAAATACCCTTTCTAAATTCATGTAAATATAAGACTGGTACATCTTTGGCCACACCACAAATATATTATTGAGTTTAAAAGAATCTGATTAATGGTTTAACCAGAATATTTGGTAAAATTATGACTTTAAATATTGATGTTGGGTCGTTTTATTTCTTCAGGATTTAAAGTGATGTGTAGGATGTTGAAGTTTTTATTCACAAACTAACAATTTTTCCATTGAACGGTATCAGTATACTTATTATTTAATACTTTTTGTTGTTTTTCTGATATGTCAGATGATCTTTTTCAGACACATAAGGTAAAAAAATGTACTTCGCTTTAACTCTTTAATAAAGTATTATTTTAAAATTACTTGAATTTTTTATTAAATGTAAGCTTATTTAATTCAACAGATTATATTTTTAAACAATGAATGTGCAGCCTGTACCTTTATTTACCTAATGACCAGGGAGCATTGCTGTTTCCCTCAAAGTTTAGCCTGATTTCTTTCTTACAGTCTTTGAGAGACCAGGGAAAATAACTGCAAATAACAGGGAAGTATGAATTGAGAGGTGTATAAAATAACTAGGGCCCAGGAGATGGAGCTTTAGGGAGATTCAGTTTCAGCTTGGTGTGAAGAACAGTGGTTTTCGTTTGCTTGCTTTGTTTTGATTTTAGTAAAGAGAGCTTTCTGGTAATGGAAATCTTGTTCTCCATCACTGGAAATGTTCAAGCCAAGCTTGCCTGACCTCTTAGGGCTATTTCAGAGAAACCTGGAAGCATACAGTGAGTATACAGGTAGTGGTAGGCTGGAGATATAGAATGAAGAGATGACCTCCAATGTTTTCACCAAACCAGGTAATCATTTCCTTATAATACGTGAAGTTGTTATTTTGAATTTATTTTCGTAGGTGGCCAATGGGGTTATCTTGGGGGGAGACTTTTATACTCCTGAGGGACAGCTTGGCCATTAACTGAAAAAGTGTCTCTAAAGCAGCGTCAGAAGACATATTTGGTTGTCATGACTAGTGGCATTCCACTGACATGTAATGGATAGAGGCTGGGTAGACATCCTACAATGCACAAGATAGCCTCCCACAATAAAGAATTGTGTGGCCCAAAAATATCAATGATGCTGAGATTGAGAAACTTAAAGAAATTTAAAAATTAACTCTATACAAAATCTAATGTTTGGGTTTTCTCCATGTATCTGTGACTGCAATGCCCAGAGTGACTCTCCATAAAGAAGGTGCTAAGAATTGGCCAGGGGCAGTGGCTCACGCTTGTAATCCCAGCACTTTGGGAGGCCAAGGTGGGTGGATCACCTGAGGTCAGGAGTTCGAGACCAGCCTGGCCAACATGGCAAAACCCCACCTCTATTAAAAAATCCAAAATTACCCGGGTGTGGTGACACACGCCTGTAGTCCCAGCTACTCGGGAGGCTGAGGCGAGACAGTCGCTTGAACCTGGGAGACGGAGGTTGCAGTGAGCCAAGATTACGCCATTGCACTCTAGCCTGGATGACAGAGTGAGACAAAAGAAAAAATAATAATACAATAAGGTGCTAAGAATTTATGTTTACAATTTCCCAACTAACAATGGAGAGGTTTTCCAAGAGTCTCTGGAAAAATTACTTTAAACTGTAGAAAGTGTATTGTACATTTTGTGGGCTTTACATCTGCATATAGCAATATAGGAAATAAAATAGGTTTGTTTTTTGGAGAGAAAGGTGTGAATAAGACACCAAATTGCAATAATGTATATAATTTTATCTTCCATTTATTACTGCATTGAATATATTTTCCGGAAGAGTGTTATTTACAGATTTCCAAAAATAAACGTTAGACTATTCTGAATTGAAATTAATCTTTGTACATGTGTAAAAAATATATTTAGTGTATTAGGAGTAACAGATTTTGTCTATTAGTTTATTGTGTGACTTCAGGAAATACCTTTACATTTTCTTTCCCATGGAGGTTAAAGATAAATACGTTTATTAGTAAATTTTATTTTATTTAATTTTTTAAGAAAGAGTCTCACTCTGTTGCCCAGGCTGGAGTGCAGTGCTGCGATCTCGGCTCACTGCAACCTCCGCCTCCCAGGTTCAAGCGATTCTCCTGCCTCAGTCTCCTAAGTAGCTGGGATTACAGGTGCATACCACCATGCCCGGCTAATTTTTGTATTTTTGGTAGAGATGGGGTTTCACTGTGTTGGCCAGACTGATCTTGAACTCCTGACCTCAGGCGATATGCCTGCTTCAGCCTCCCAAAGTGCTGGGATTATAGGCGCGAGTCACTGCTCATGTCTGTAAATTTTATTTTTAATGAAATATTTGTGTCCTTTAACTGGTAGTAGATTTGAGATCCTTAGTGCTCTCTAAAAAACTGATTTCTGTAAACTTTATAAAATGTTTTATTTGATGCAAAGTTTTTCAATCTGTGTTTTTTTTTGTTTTTGTTTTTGTTTTTTTTTTTAATGGCTATCTTTCCTGATCTGCCACAATTTAAAAATGTTTATAGTCACATCTCTCTCTGGTTTTCTTTTTTCTTTTTTCTTTTTTAAGGCAGGGTCTCGCTTTGTCACCCAGGCAGAAGTGCAGTGGTGCAGTCATGGCTTACTGCAACCTCAAACTCTGGGGCTCAAGCAGGCTTCCCACCTCAGCCTCCCAAGTAGCTGGGACCACTATACCTGGCTAGGCTTTTTTTTCTTTTTGTAGAGAGGGTGTCTTGCTATGTTGCCCAGGCTGGTCTTGGACTCCTGGCCTCAAGTGATCCTCCCACCTCAGCCTCCTGAAGAACTGAGATTACTGAGATTACTGGCATAAGTCACCATATCCAGGTCATATCTCTTCTCTCTCTTTTTTAAAATTAATGTTTTTATGTATGTTTTTATTTATTTTTTGAGACAGGGTCTCACTGTGTTGCCTAGGCTGGAGTGCAGTGGTGCATTTACAGCTCACTGCAGCCTTGACCTCCCTGGGCTCAAGCAATCCTCCCACCTCACAGCCTCTTGAGTAGCTGGGACTACAGGCATACACCACCATGCCTGGCCAATTTTTGTATTTTTTTGTAGAGATAAGGTTTTGCGGCCAGGCATGGTGGTTCATGCCTGTAATCCCAGCACTGTGGGAGACTGAAGTGCGAGGATCTCTTGAGGTCAGGAGTTCGAGATGAGGCTTTGCCCTGTTGCCCAGGCTAGTCTCTTACTCCTAGGCTCAAGCAATCCTCCTGCCTTGGCCTTCGAAAGTACTAGGATTTCAGGCATGAGCCACTGCATGCCCAGCACCCAGTCCATATCTCTTTTTTCTAAGGCTGGAGAAGGCAAAGTTTTTTCATAAATGGCCAGGTACCAAATATTTTCGGCTCTGTGGACCCTACAGTCTCTTTGTCAACTACTCAGTTCTGCCATTGTAGTGAAAGCAGCCATAGACAATTTGAAAATGGATGGGTGTGGATATATTTCAATAAAACTTTATTAAAACAAAATCATAGTTGTCATGTTTGGCCCAGGGCAGTTAGAAAATTGACGTTTACACACAAGCAAACAGCTCACATATCCTGCCCAGTTTATCTCTTTTAAAAAACATTTAGGCCAGGCGCAGTGGCTCATGCCTGTAATCCCAGTATTTTGGAAGGCCAAGGCAGGCGGATCACGAGGTCAGGAGATCGAGACCATCCTGGCTAACATGGTGAAACCCCGTGTCTACTAAAAATACAAAAAATTAGCCGGGCGTGATGGCGGGTGCCTGTAGTCCCAGCTACTCGGGAGGTTGAGGCAGGAGAATGGTGTGAACCCGGGAGGTGGAGGTTGCAGTGAGCCGAGATCATACCACTGTACTCCAGCCTGAGCGAGACTCCGTCTCAAAAAAAAAAAAAAAAGTATAGTGTTAATTATACTTTCAATCTTAAAGATTAAATGTATTCAGCATGCAGTGCTAATGATCTTTGTCTTCTAGGTTTTATAGAATTAGCCAAAAAATGCTGTGAAAATGAGTTTTTTATTTCACCTAGTAGGCAGAAGGGAGCTATCTTTTCATTTTTATCAAGATAAATTGTACTTCTTGAAGTTAAAATATGCAACATGGAAAATAGGGTTGGGCTCTTTGCACTGTTAGACTACCTCACTCGGTTTGCTTTCATCTTCTGCAATAATTGTGAATACTTTCCTGACTCTACATGTTAATAAATAGGTAATACTAGAAGATGCTTTAGAGTTAACCTCTTCCAATATTTCCTGCTAAATCAAGGTAAATTTTTACCCATGTTCGAAACTTTGGCTACCAAAGGATTGGTCTTATTTTTCACATACATGTAAATTTGTGTTTGTTTTTTTCTTTTTTCTTGTTTTTTGAGACAAGGTCTTGCTCTGTCACCCAGGCCAGAGTGCAGTGGAGTTGCTCACTGCAACCTCAACCTCCTGGGCTAAAGTGATTCTCCTGCCTCAGCTTCCCAAGCAGCTGGGACGATAGGCGCATGCCACCATGCCTGGCTAAATTTTGTATTTTTTTGTAGGGGTTTTGCCATGTTGTCCAGGCTTGTCTCGAACTCCTGGGCTTAAGTGGTCCGCCTGCCTTGGCCTCTCAACGTGCTGGCTTTACAGGTGTGAGTCATTGTGCCCGGCCACACGTAACATTTTAAAACACATGCCTGGCTGTGGACACTCCTGCCAGAGCTGTGGTCTAGCTCCTGGGAAGTAACATCCAACCTTCCACCCCTCACCCCTTCCACTGGTGTCCTTAAAGTCCTGCAGTCCGTAGCCAGGGTACTGGCATTGATTGCTTACCTTGGACTCATCCCAGAGTGTCTTTTCTGACTTGTTCCTATCTTGGCTGGAGTTAGGATAAGAGGAGGGGAGAAGAAGTGTTGGGAGGCAGCAGGATAGGGCCTGGGCATTGCTTAAACTGGGGGTAAGGGGCATTCCTTTCTTCTACTTGTACATTTTGTGTAATTGGATTCCAAATGAATCACTCCCACATCTGGTGGGCCCATGAGAAAAAGAAATGTTGGATCTCGCTTCATTCCCATTGTGGGGAAGGAAGTGGAATCACAGAAAGGCAGGGGGATTATACATGCTCCTGCTTGTGGAGCAACCGTGTGAATAGTGAAGGTGAGGAATCCTTTGGTGTTGGCAATGGACAAGAGTCAAGGAGGCAGAGGATACACAGAATAGGATATAGAGAAAGAGAACCTCATACTGTGCCTCCCCAGCAGTCGGCCAACCACTTACCTTTAGTTCCCTCTGACCAATTATCTTGTCCACTGCGGACCCATCATTCTTGTGACAGTCCGAACCCTGGCCTTCACCCTACTCAGAGGTCCTGGGCATCTGTGATGAGGTTGCTTCATTCCTAAGACCATGGAAACTAACCTTGGGCTTTGGTCTGTGGAGGCTGAGCTTTTGTCCTTGTGCTTGCTTAGAGGTGTGGGAATGGGTTCGTTGAAATGTTTCTCCTTGTTTTTCCTGCAATAACTGAATAGGGGCAGAGTGAGGAGGAAGAGGAGAAAGAATACCGTTTTCATTGGATTGGATTTGTGTTTCAGCTCTCAGTTTGCTGAGGAGTTTAATACATACATTTTATACCTATATAATTTAATCATTGATAATTTCGTATTTTATTGGTTTATGAAACAGTATAATTTAGGAAATACTGATCTTGATCAGCACTCTTCATTTTAAAGGTGAATTATCTTGCTTGCTATTGTAAATGAAAAATAGTTTTAAAAGCAGTAATGTTAGAACCCTATAAATCTAACTCCTTAGTATGTGACCTTGGGAGAGCTACATCATCCCTGAGCATCATTTTTCTCATCTGTAACTTGTGCATAATATCTGTCTCAGAAGCTTATTGTTGGAAATCACCCTGTTTACTCATATAGTGGGTGCTCAGTAAAATTGTTTTATAATTATTACCTTTAGAGCACAACAAATGGAAATATAAAGAGGTGTGGTTGTGTATTTCCCTCTTAAAAACTCTTTGTTTTTGTAGTACGTATAAAAGTACAGGTGCCCAGTTTGGAGTCTTTCTGTTAGTCTTATTTCTAAATAGGAAAATAATTTCCTTGCGGTCGGAAACTGATCCATATCTCATAATGTGGAGCACAAAATTAGGGACTTAAATATTAGTGAATTGATTGAGAAGGCAAGATGTCTAGGAAATTTCAGTAGGTGGCTACTTTTAGCTACTACAGTTTTTTTTTTTTTTTTTTAAATTTGAAGGATGCATGCCTATATGTATTAAAAATGCATTTTTGCCAAAATTAAAAAAAACCTATTCTTTTAATTAGGAGAGAGAAGCTCTTCAGAAACAGCTGGATGAAGCAAATCGAGAAGCACAAAAATATCGACAGCAGCTCCTAAAGAAAGAACAGGAAGCAGAGGCCTACAGACAGAAGTTGGAAGCTATGACTCGTCTTCAGACTAATAAAGAAGCTGTTTAATTGAAACGAACATGTAGTTTGATTTTACTTTTGGTCAAGAAAGAATACAGTCTTGAACTGTACACAACAAAGGTACAGCCATGGGAATACAGAATGATAGAAGAGACTACAGATTGATAATTGGACTTAAGCCATGAGCTCTGAATTCTTGTAACATAAAACTTTACTTTAGAAGTTGTGAAATGTATTTAAAACTGAATTCTGTAAATAGTTTTTGTTTTTTTTTTTTACAGTTCCAAATGAGTTGATAAAGATTGTTGAAGAGATCCAAAACCACAATAAGCCACTGTTTTTGTGAATTCTTTTTGATTTTAGTACAAACCTTAATTTCTCAGAAACAGAACAGTTTTAAGGGTGATCGTTGCTGGTTAGAGCAAATGTTGTGTAATAATTATGGTGGACTGATGCTGGAATTACTCCTATAGGTATAAACCTCTATACAGAGAGAAGATTTCTCCCAGGAAATCTTTGTACAGCTTTAAGTTGTGTCAGATTCTCTGAAAACATTTTTTAGAAAGCAAAATTTTTATATTTGTTCAATTTCAGCTATACCCAAGTAGATTTACATGTATATGAAGCAAATATTTTTTAAAATTTCTGTTTGTACATATTCTGCATGTTTTATAATTTCAAAATGCATCACTTACATAGGTATTTCTCCCACAGAAATGATGAAAGTGACCAGGAAAAAAAAAAGCAAAACCCCTTTACTCTATAGGTCATTGAAACTAAGTAAGCTAGCAGCTGGTTTTATTGGAATGACAATGTTCTCGGAAGGAGCAGCCTACAAGATAACTTGAATTTGCCAATTCTGCAAAATCTGTGCTTTTTCGAAAATTTAATAGTGGGGACGTGAAACTGTATTCTGTGCCTTCCATCATGATTTCCACATGAAAGCACTTTAAGGCACTGGATTTTAAGATAATGTTTTTGGAAAACTCAATGTATATGGGTTTCTGAAATATTTTATGGACTTATTTCTCCCCAGGAAATTATTCTTATGGAAAAAAATTGCTTTTGTATGTAGAACAGGAACTTTTTGTACTACAGTGATGCAATAGACATGTCTAATGTAACTTCTACTCTTCCCTTTGAAAGCTCAGTGTCTGTGCTGTGACTTGCCCTCATCACAGTATTGTTGAATTCCACAATGTATGGACATTAAACACTGGCAGACTGTTCACTTTTTCTTTTTTTTTTTTTTGGTAAAACATTACTTCAAACCCCTTTTTCTTGCTTTATTTTTCAATGTTTTATTGCTTTATGAACTGTTTAACCCTAACATCCCTCTAGGTTATCTATACTGTATAAAAAAGCAATTACCCTTAAAACTGTACTCTGGCCTACTTTTCTATTTTGCAATTAAATATCTTTTTCACATATGTTCATTGTAGACTTATGTTTTTATCACATCTTATTAACACATTAAAAATGTTATCCTACTGCATATTTGAGCTACCATATGAAAATATTTTATACTCTCCACAGTGTGACATTAAAATTCCTGAGGTAGCTCTTGAGAATTTGTTAACTCTCTCACTGGAATTACCAGTTTATTTGTTAATGTAATAAAGGGATCTGTGGTCTGCCCGCCTGATGGTTACTACTGGAAGCGCTTAAAAAGGGTTTAGGGCAAATTGAAGAACTCTGTAAGGAAGAGGAAAAAGATCTTTTTCAATTTTCCACTAAATTTGACATATTTTAAGTGATCCAAAAACTAGTTTTTAAAAATGCCAGGGGCGGGGCACGGTGGGTCATGCCTGTAATCCCAGCACTTTGGGAAGCCGAGACAGGCAGATCACAAGGTCAGGAGTTCGAGACCGGCCTGGCTAACAGGGTGAAACCCCGTCTCTAGTAAAAATACAAAAAATTAGCCAGGCATGGTGGCGGGCGCCTGTAATCCCAGCTACTCAGGAGACTGAGGCAGGAGAATTGCTTGAACCCGGGAGGCGGAGCTTGCAGTGAGCCGAGATCGCACTACTGCACTCCAGCCTGGGCGACAGAGCGAGACTCCGTCCCAAATATATAAACAAACAAAAAGGCAATAGAGAATGTCTGTTTCTGGTTACAGAGAGCATTAATTTGGCACATTAATTTGTCAGGTGAGGCAGGGTGCTGGTACAGCAGCCAGGTACCCTGACGTGGTGCAGGAGCAGAGACGGGCCAATGTCTTCACCCCAGAGTGCAACCACTGTAGAGTTTTGCTTTCAGACCAGGCTGGCCCTGAAAAGCCTCAAGACAATGTTGGGAACAAGTTTGTGAAAGCTAACTTAATGTTGTCTTTGACTTCCAATCTCCTCTCCTGCTTGAGACTTTACCTGGTGCAAGAAATAATTTTGATTCCTAATAACAACAGCTGGCATAGATGGGAGAAAATAATTGGTGCTTAAAAGGAGTAAGTCTGTGGTAGCATCAGGTACTCAGGTATCTATGGCGGAAGCTCACCTTTTTCAGAGTCATTGTTATATAACTTACAATTTCTCAATCATTTACATCTCATTTACTGTTCTGTAAAATCAATACTTAGACAAGAATTTGTAATTAAAACTTAAAATCGGTTTCTTTTTCCCTTCACTTATTTCATACTGTTTTCAGGTGGGCTGTAAAAGCTTTGCATTCTAGTCATTCTCAATGGTGCTCTGAGCAGAGGATTTAAAGAACTGACAAAAATAAAAGTCTGTGAAATAAAAGTTTTCAGAAATCCACGCAGTTGTTTCCACTACATATCCAAATGATGGATTTGTAGTTAGCAGTCATCTGGTTGCCACATCACTGGTTAATTGTTTCGACATATATATGAACAAACACTTCTAGAGCAACCTTTCTCAACCAGGGTTCTGCAAGACAAGCAAGCCATTTAGTGTTACGGTGTAATGAATTATTTTCTTTCCTATGCACCTAGAATCGTTCTTGTTACGTATTATCTAGACACCGAGTTCATTAGGCATCTTGACTGCCCAATTACTTGATTCAGATTTAACACTTCCCTCTGTATAGTCGCTGGACCTCTAGAATTATAAATTCTGGGTTGAATCTGTGATGCTTCCAGAAAGCCTCATCTGAGTAGTATCTGCAGGGACTGTGCTTCTCAACTAGTTTTTATTTATTGTTATTTATTTTATTTATATCTTAATTGCTTCACAAAAGGACTTGTGATGTCATTTGCTTTCATTGGCTTTTAGGAATTATTTTCTTAACATCAGTCTTTTGTGATATGAATGGCAGAATAGTTCTTTTTCTCTGCCACTGGACTGCTCTATTTCTCTATGGTGGTGGAGTGTTGGGAAGAAAATTAAAGAGAAAAGGGGATAAATGGGAAATCTCATGTAATGAAAACTATACAGATGGTCTCCAAGTTATGATGGTTTGATTTGTGATTGTTTGACTTTACAATGGGTTTATCGGGGTATTAATTGCATTTTACATTTATGATATTTTTGACAGGATGAGTTTATCAGGACGTAACCCCATTGCAAGCCAGAGAGCATCTGTACTTGTTTGTAATAAAAAGATCTGCTTACAAATATATTTGTCCAAAATGTGACTGATGAAAATCTCTACCAGTATATATGTCTTCAACATGATTGTTTATGATGTTATTGAAAATTAGAAGAAATCCTTGCTCATAGCAGGAATTGATGAGTTGATAGAAATGTTTATGAGTACCTTATTCTGATGTTATTGATTTTTTCCATACTACTGTATAACAGTTTTTTCATGATAAAATCTATAAAGTTTCTTTGTGCTTTAATACCTGAAAGACCTTGAGAGCTGACTCAGAATAAAATAGAGCAAGAAGAAAAGCCTTTTCAGGTAAAATCACAAACAAAGGAACCTTAATGTCCATATGGATGGGTTCCCAAGGCATTAGCACTCAGGCTTATATAGCAAATAGAAAAAAATATTTTCCATTCACCTGGTTTCTATTGAATAAATAACTCCTCCATTATGTCAGGTCAACTTAGGAATGGACTAACTAATAGATTCGTTATTTCATCAAATAATATTTACCGTGCTTGGATTTCATTATAGATAACTAGTCTGTTGTAGTTTTGAATGATGTCTGCTATTTGCTTCCTCTGTTAGTTGAGAAAACCGGATGCACATGGACTCAGTTTGACGTAAGCTCTCCATATTCATTCTCAGATTATTTTGTGTAACCTACGATGGAAAACATACTATCATCATTGGAAATATGCTTCTGGTTCCAAACCAAAATTTTGATATCAATATTTTTGTGACTTATTAAAACTATTTTCCAAATATATAGATACACAGATACACAGTCTTGATCTTCTTGATACACAGAGCTCTTTTAACTTTTTTCACTTCAATGATAGTCAAATTTTGAACATAATTTGGATACAATTTCTAGGGGCTCTTTATTTTCAGATAAATATTGTAACTACCCCCTCAAAAGCAGCAGTTGCTTTTCGGAAAAATTTTGACCTGGTTTCTGAGATTCTGTTCATTCTGCTTTATTAATTGCTTCCTCAGTTTTGTTTGTTTGTTTGTTTGTTTTTTGAGACGGAGCCTCGCTGTGTCCCCCAGGCTGGAGTGCAGTGGGGCAGTCTCAGCTCACTGCAACCTCCATCTCCCGAGTTCAAGTGATTCTTGTGCCTCAGCATCCTGAGTAGCTGGGACTACAGGCACACGCCACCACACTCGGCTAATTTTTATATTTTTAGTAGAGCTGGGGTTCACCATGTTGGCAGGCTGGTCTCAAACACCTGACCTCAAGTGATCTGCCTACTTCGGCCTCACAAAGTGCTGGGATTTCAGGCATGAGCCACCGTGCCCGACCCTAGCTTCCTCAGCTTTTAATTTGGATAGTTTTGATCTCATGTGCATGGTTGACATGTAATGTTTTCCACATCTGTAAATACATAATATTATCGAATACAATTCCAATCTTACTGCTGATGGATTACATGGATTATAATTTTGAATTGTGTGGATTATTTAAATGTCTTCTTGGTTTTTCTATAAGCACTTTTCCCATATATTTTTGTGTGCCAGTTAACAGTAGAGCTTGTTTTTGCATTACTATTTTTCATTATTCTAGACTTACCATCATCATCATGACTCTTAAGAATTGTTTAAATTGCATTCATTTACTATGTTTTGAAGTTTTCATGAAAGATCACAGAGAATAATAAAATATCCATGTACCTACCACCCAAATTTAATACATCTTAAGTGGCCTTCCTTGCTTTAATTCTTTTGAGAAACAGAATGTTATAGATGTAGTTATTTTGTTTTCTCCCCATAACCCATTTCCTTCCTCTCTCCTAAAAGGTAACCAATATCAACCACTATCCTGGGTGTGAGATGTTTCTATCTACATTTTTATATCATGCTTTTATTATAGACCGTATTTCAGAAATACATGTTTTGTGTGGTTCTTAAACTTTATTAAGGCTATTGTACTATATAAGTAGCATTCTGCGTATTGATTTTTTCAGGTAAATGATATATTAGATATTCATGTTTATACTTGAGTATCTAAGTCATTCATTTTGACTGTTATATAAAATTAAGAATGTATCATAATTTGTCATTTTTCTCTGTATAGAAATATCATTTCGAATTTCTTGCTAATGTGAATAGTGCTGTAATGAACATCCTTGTATATTATCTCCTTATAGTGTATGCAGGTTTCCCAGAGGCATGCACCTAGTAATGAAATTGTTAGGTCTACAGTAGTCAACCTTACTGGATATTATCAAATTGCTTTCTAAAGTATAATGAGGGAATAATGATAATTTTCATCTCACCACATCTCACCAACACCTGATACTGTCACATTTTTAACATTCTTGTCGGCCGGGTGCGGTGGCTCACACCTGTAATCCTAGCACTTTGGGAAGCTGAGGCGGATGGATCACCTGAGGTCAGGAGTTCAAGACCAGCCGGACCAACATGGAGAAACCCCGTCTCTACTAAAAATACAAAAATTAGCCGGGCATGGTGGCGCGTGCCTGTAATCCCAGCTACCCGGGAGGCTGAGGCAGGAGTATCACCTGAACCCAGGAGATGGAGGTTGTGGTGAGCCAAGAACATGCCATTGCACTCCAGCCTGGGCAACAAGAGCAAAACTCCGTCTCAAAGAAAGAAAAAAAAAAAATTTTGTCAACCCACGTTGGTATGAAATTGTTTCTCATTATTTGCATTTCACTTATTACTAGTGAGGTCAAACATTTTTTCCCTCTTATTTTTTATCCATTAAAGTTCATTCTGTGAATTGCCAGTTCATGGCCATTTTGGGGGTGTAGTTTTTCTTACTGATATATTGAAGTTTAATGTTTTTCTGGAAACTAATATTTTGCTAGTTGTATGAGTTGTAAATATCTTCTCCCACTGTATGTTTTTTTTTAAACTTCGTTTGTATTGTCTAACTTAGCACATATTTAGTGAATGCCTCTATGTGCAATACTTTTTCTTTTTTTTTGAGATGGAGTTTCACTCTTGTTGCCCAGGCTGGAGTGCAGTGGCGTGATCTCAGCTCACTGCAACTTTTGCCTCCCGGGTTCAAGTGATTCTCCTGCCTCAGGCTTTTCGAGTAGCTGGGATTATAGGTGCCTGTTACCATGACCAGCTAATTTTTTGTATTTTTAGTAGAGATGGGGTTTCATTATGTTGGCCAGGTTGGTCTCGAACTCCTGACCTCAGGTGATCCACCCGCCGCGGCCTCCCAAAGTGTAGGGATTACAGGCGTGAGCCACTGAGCCCAGCCTCTATGTGCAATTCTTAATGTCAAGCTGAGGAAGAAGTCTAAGAAGTTTTATATAAGTCTGACACCCAAGGTGCCTGTAATTGAAGGTGGAGTGAAATTTTAATTTACGAGTTGATCCTTTTGTTTTTTAGTTCAGTAGTTCCCCCTTTTTATAATGTATACTTTCCAGATAATTAGTGAGATAAAGATTGGATTTTCACTTTTAGTGTTTCTGAAAGATGTAATAAGCTACCTAATATAACTTGTTTTTAATACTTGCTCTAACTTCTGATATTTTATAGTTGTGTATTTTGAATTATAGTTTAAAGGATTAAGTGGATTATTGCACATGATGTTTAGTAAAGTGTTTGGGAGTGTTTAGCACAGCCTCCAAAAATTAGAATTCTACTAGCCCCCTGATCCTACATATCTGGCATCTTAAGAGTCAATAATAGTAAAGTTGAGAGAGGCAGCTTGGTGTGGTGGAAAGAACATGGGTTTTGGATCAGATAGTCTTAGGTTCAAATCCTGGCTTCTTCAGTAATTATGTTCTGTAATTTTAGCCAAGTGTTTAATTTCCTCGAGTCTTGGTTTCTCAAAGATGATGTAGAAAATGGCTTTCACCAGGTTGTTGTAAAGATTGAATCAAATAGTGTACATGACAAGTGCAAGGCATAGTGCTCAGTACAGAGTTAACATTCTTAAATACATGTTGAGGAATGGTGTGCACCTGTAGCCCCAGCTACTTGGGAGGCTGAGGTGGCAGGATCGCTTGAGCCTGAGAGGTTGAGGTTGCAGTGAGCCATGATTACGCCACTGCACTCCAGACTGGGTGACAGAATGAGACCCTGTCTTGAAAAAAAAACATAAAAGCAAATATATACTGTATTCTAATTTTTCTCCTTTCTTTTCTTTCTTTTTTTAAACACAAAAGGGACAAGTACAGTACAATGTTCTGTACTTCATTTGTTAATATATCTTGACATGTCCTTTTTTTCGTAGAGCTGCATTGTGTGGGCATACCAGAGAGTAATCTAGCAGTGTACAGTGCTAGTTCCCTAGCAGTGTACGTTTCAGTTGTTTCCAGTCTTTTGCTATTACAAACAGTTCTACAAAAAATTACTTTGCGCACATCAGTAAGGATATCCTCAAGTGGAAAAGCTGGATCAAAAGGCATGTATATTTGAAGTTTTTACAGGAATTTTCAGAATGCTCTTCTACCACCATTAGATGAGGGCTCCTAGTTCCCTACAGCCTTGCCCACAGAGTTTATTAACCTGGGGTTTTTGTTATTCTGATAAGTAAAAAATGGTGGGTCAGTGTAGATTTAAATTGATCTTCTCCATTATGAGTTTTATATTTCCCTTTCTGCTAATTTATCTTACTATCCTTTGCCCATTTTTCTATTAGGGTGCTGATCTTTTTTCTTTTTCTTTTTCTTTTTTTTTTTTTTTTGAGACAGGATCTCACTCTGTTATCCAGGTTGGAGTGCAGTGGGGCAATCTTGGCTCACTGCAACCTCCACCTCCCAGGCTCAAGTGATTCTCCCACCAGGGTTTCGCGATGTTACCCAGGCTGGTCTCAAACTCCTGAATTCAGGTGATCCGCCTGCCTTGGCCTCCCAAAGTGCTCTGGGATTACAGGCATGAGCCACTGTGCCTGGCCTCTTTTCTTCTTGATTTGAAATTCTTCATAGATTAGACAAATTTGCCCATTGTACAAATATGTTGCAATTATATTTTCTTGGTTTGCTATTTATCTTGATTTTTCTTACGGTTTTAAAAAAATGTGATTGGATTTATGGTTTCTGGCATTGAACCATAGTTATAAATGTATGTTTTACTCTGAGGTTGTCCAGAGAAGCTCCTAATTTTCGTAATTTAATTTTCATCTTTTTAAAAACAGCTCTATTGATGCATAATTGATATACAAAAATAGCACATATTTACTACAATTTGATGAGTTTGGACATGTGTACACACCCATGAAACCATCTGTTAACCTGATGATGGTGATGGCTTTATGTAATTTTATGCTTCTATTTTTCACATTTAAATCTGACTTTTCTGGAATTTATTTAAGTGCATGATGTGAAAAATAGATCCAACTTATTTTTCTTGCCAGATGGCAACACCTTGTTCTAGCATAATTTATTAAATAGTTCATCTTTTTCTTTCTGATCTGAGATGCTATCTTTATTAAGATGCGAAATTTCTGTACATTTAAATTTATTTGGTCCTTTTGTTTGTCTCTTTGTACACCAGTATCTATCTCATTGTTCTAATTATTTGAGCTTCATGAGAAATTTTAATACCTTCTGGATAGGAACAGAAACTTCTTGTTACTCTTGTAAAGTTTTCTTCTTTATTCTGGTTTATTTTTCCTAAGAACATTAAAAGTTGGTACTGAATTCCAAAATAGAACACCCCAAAAGCCTGTTGATTGTTCCACTGAGATTATGTTAAATTTTCAGGTTAACTTAGGGGAAACGGTTATCTTCATGATGTTAATTAAGTCTTACTCCGTGAGAGGTACGTCTTGTCACCTGCACAGGTCCTTTTTTATATTGTTCAGTAGCAATTTGAAAAAACATCTACTATGTTCAATGAAATAAAAGTCAAGATTTAAAAATTTGGCAAGGAGTTGAAAACTATAAAAAAGAACCAAATAAAAATTCTTTTTTTGCCCCCATAAGGCAGAAAAATAAAAATTCTACAACTGAAAAAATATAATATCTAATATTAAGAAATCAATAAATGGTTTATTATATTAGATATATTTGAAGAGACAACTAAAAATAGGAAAAATATTTTCAAAGCAACTCAGAAAAAAGAAGATAAAAAAAGAATACAATACTGTTTATATATAATAGTATATATAATACACAAGTTTAACATAGGACTGCATTTGCAGAATAGAAGAGAGATAATGGGAAGATAGCAACACTTGAAGAAAAAATAATAATACCTTTTTTTTTGAGACAGAGTCTTGCTCTGTCGCCCAGGCTGGAGTGCAGTGCCACGATCTCTGCTCACTGCAAGCTCCGCCTCTCGGGTTCACGCCATTCTCCTGCCTCAGCCTTCCAAGTAGCTGGGACTACAGGCGCCCGCCACCATGCCCGGCTAATTTTTTTGTATTTTTAGTAGAGATGGGGTTTCACCGTTTTAGCCAGGATGGTCTCGATCTGCTGACCTCGTAATCTGCCTGCTTTGGCCTCCCAAAGTGCTGTGATTACAGACGTGTGCCACCACACCCGGCCAAAAATAACTAATACTTTTTTATTTAAAGTGCCTAACTTGGCTGGGTGTGGTGGCTGACACCTGTAATCCCAACACTTTGGGAGGCTGAGCTGGGTGGATCATTTGAGCCCAGGAGTTCAAGACCAACCTGGGTAACAGGCAAAACCCCGTCTCTACAGAGAAACCCCCTAAAACAAAAAACAATAATCAGCTGAGTGTGGTAGCACATGCCTGTAGTCCTTGCTACTCAGGAGGTGAGGGTGGGAGAATTACCAGGGCCTGGAAGTCAAGCCTGCAGTGAGCTGTGATCACGTCACTATACTTTAGCCTGGTTGACAGAGTGAGACCCTGTCTCAAAAAGAAAAAAAAAAAAGTGCCTAACTTGGTGCTTGGCACTTTCTAAAATTGATACAGAATATTTGTACCTGTTTATGGAGTATATGTGATATTTTGATACATGCATACAATGTGTGTAACATCAAATGAAGGTATTTAAGATATCCATCATCTCAAACATTTTTCTTTGTGTTCAGAACATTCCAAATCTAGCTATTTTGAAATACATAATAAATTACCAACTATAGTCATCCTAATGTGCTATTGAATATTATTGAATTCCATCTAATTACATGTTTGTACCAATTAACCAATCTGTATTTATTCCTCACCCCCAGCTCCCACCAGCCCTTTCCAGTCTCTAGTAACTATCATTTTATTCTCTACCTCCATGAGATCAAATTTTTTACCTCCCATATCGTTGTCAATATTATTATTTTTCCCACCCCGGCTCCTGTGAAGGATTTATTGACAATATCACTGGAATCTAAATCCTCTAGGCCATTTTTTCACCAAAGCCCTTATTTTCTTAGGGCATTTTTTTTTTCTTAAATCAACAGTTTTCTTGAAATATAATTCCCATTCTATAAAATTTCCTGTTTTGAATTGTATAGTTTAATAGTTTTTAGTATATTCACAGAAGTGTGCAACCATCACCATAATAAATTTTGAAACATTTTCAGCAGGGCACAGTGGCTCACGCCTGTAATCCCAGCTACTCAGGAGGCTGAGGCAGGAGAATTGCTTGAACCCGGAAGGCAGAGGTTTCAGTGAGCTGAGATTGCGCCACCGCACTCCAGCCTGGGCCACAGAGACTCCGTCTCAAAACAAAACAAAATAAAGCAAAACCAAAAAACTCAACAATTTTAGAACATTTTCATCTCACCATTCCGCCAAAAAACCCTGTTCTCCTTAGCCATCAATCTTCAGCTCCCTATCCACCTCTAACCATAAATCTATTTTCTGTCTCTGTAGATTTGACTGTTCTAGATATTTCATATGAATGAAATAATATAATATATAGTTCCTTGTGACTAGTTTCTTTCACTTAGTATGTTTCCAAGTTCATCCATGTTTTGGTATGTATCAGTACTTCATTCCTTATTATCGTGGAATAATATTCTGTTGTATTGATATACTGCATTTTATTCATTCATCTGTTGATGAACATTTGGATTATTTCCACTTTTGTCTATTATAATAATTCTGCTATGAACACCCATGTATAAGTTTTTGTGTGGACATGATTTCATTTTCCTTGGATATATACCTAGCAGTAGAATTGTCGAGCCATAAAGAAGTCTAGGTTTAGCTTTTTGAGGAGCTTCCAGATTATTTTCCAAAATGGCTGTGCCATTTTACATTCCCACCAGTAAAGTATGAGAGTTCTAATTTTTCCCTGTCTTCACCAACACTTGTTACCTTTTTTATTATAGTCATCATAGTCTGTATGAAGTGATTTCTCACTGTAGTTTCTTCAGTAGTAATTTAAAAAGTTCCTACCTACTTTAGCATAAAATTACTTTCCTGACTCTCTTCAGGGAGCCTGCCAGAGAATTCTCTTTCTCTTGTGCTGTCTGCCTTATGCCTGGGCATAAGCTCTGATAAAGCCCTGTCTGGGAAAACTCTTTTGGCCTTCTGAATTTCTATTACATTGAGAGCCCAAGAACCCATGGTCAGTAACAGGCCAATGAGAAGGCTCCTGCATTAGTCTAGGTGAAGGATGGTGGTGGCTTGGACCAGAATAGGGTGGTAGTCATGGAAATGGGGAGAATTTGACAGACTAGATTTATTTTGGAAATAGAACTGAATCTGACCAGATTGAATTGGGCAGGGAGCAGGGAAAGTGAAGGGGAAGGAAGACTCCAGGTTTATGCCTTCAGCATTTGGGTGGATGAATGGATGGATGAAGGGATAGATGGATGGATGGATGGTGATTGGATGGATGGGTGGTTGAATGAATGGATGGTGAAGGGGTGAATAGATGGGTGGATGGAAAATGGAGAGATGATGAACTGAGATAGGGAAGACTAGAAGAGGTGCGTATTTTGGGGAAAAGACAGTTTTGCAATACGTTAAGTTTGAGGTGCCTCAGAGTCATACAAGAGGATTTGTCAGAAAGGCAGTTGGATATAAGATTTCAAAGCTCAAAAGATAGGGAGGGCCTGATGGTATGTTTAAACCTATATGGATATCACATAGGTAACATTTAAAGCCTGAGAAATGGGCCAGGTGCAGTGGCTCACACTTGTAATCCTAGCACTTTGGGAGGCTGAGGCGGGTGGATCACTTGACGTCAGGAGTTCAAGACCAACCCAGCCAACATGGTGAAACCCCATCTCTACTAAAAACACAAAAATTACTGGGGCATGGTGGTGGGTGCCTGTAGTCCCAGCTACTCAGGAGGCTGAGGTGGGAGAATTGTGTGAACCCAGGAGGCAGAGGTTGCAGTGAGCCAAGACTGCACCACTGCACTCCAGCCTGGGCGACAGAGCAAGACTCTGTCTGAAAAAAAAAAAAAAAAAAAAAAAAAAGAAAGCCTTAGAAATAGGCAATGCCACATAAGAAGAAAGATGAAAGGAGGGCAGTGCCCTGAGGTGTGCCAGCACTGGAGGAAACAAACAGCCAGAGATGTAGGAGGGAAGCCCAGAGAAACTGTGGGCTGCAAGGATGAAGCAGTAACAAATAAAACGCCACCAAGAGAGGAAGAAGGACGACGGGAAACAAATAAACCAGACAGACTATTGCATTTAGCAACTTGCAAGCACTGGATTACTTTTTACTCAGAAATCAAACCCCAAGGATAGTGTTTCCCCTCCCTGCAGGGGTTTCTGCAGGTCCCTTTCCATGCCCCCTTCCACTTCTTTAAGTGCTAAAAGTGATGATTTTGGGGTGATGTTTTAATTTTTATTCTTTTTGGCTTATAACTGTGTTTTCTCATTCTCTACAACAACAGGTAGTATATTGTAATAGAAAAACCATTGTGGTCAATGATAACTTCTGCCCGTTCCTGAGCACAGGGGACATCACTATTAGTGCCTGTTCCTTCCTCCCTACTGCTGATAAGGAAACAGGGGCAAGAATAATACTAATAATTTGTGCTACTTTTTCTGCATACCCTTGGCCTTATTCTGGGCTACTGAGCTGAGAGCTTGCCTGAGGCTGGAGCTCTATTGTCTGAATCCAGGGGCAGAAATAACTGAGGGCTCTTTTACCGCATCCACCTGGAGGCTGCCTGCAGGCTTGGGTTGCTAAGTGCACTGCTTAATTTAGAAGCGCCTTTTATCCTGGCTCTCTTGACCAGTCGAAGTTGTGGTCACTGTTTTCAACGAGGACCGGGAAAGAAAGGGTGGAATTAATTAAACCTAGAGGAAGGGACTTTGAAGGGCGGAGCTAAGGTCAAAGAAAGAACCCTTTAAATAAAGGGCCCAACTGGCAGCCAGGGAGTGCGCAGGGCTGGCAAGAGGGAAACTGGGCTGCTCCACGCCTTTCACGCCTTCCACCTCCTGCGTGTCCATCTGTGAGAAGGAGCCAGAGCCCAAGGGAGATGATGGAGCCTGAGGAGTACAGAGAGAGAGGTGAGCGACAGGCATCCCTGGCCCTCTTCCCTGCTGCTACTTCTGCAGGAACAGCTGCTGGTGGGTGGCCCGTAGATTTTGGGGTGACATTTGACCAGGGCATTAGAATTGCCTTCTGAGAGTTGGAACCAGCAACACTTTTTTTTTTTCCTGCAAAAGCGATGTGGGATCAGAGTGTAAAACTTTTTTCAACCACTCTTTCATTCTGTCTCTCATATATCCACTCTCACACACGTCCACACTACCGTGCCTTGCTTTTCCTCCTCGCTTTCCCACAAAATAAAGGATTTGGATTCCTGAGCCACTAAATGGGAAAAGGGGATTGTTCATATTCTGAAATAGAAAAAAATGTTCTCAGTATTCTGTGATCACTGCAAATCTTTTCTTTCTTAACATTCATTCCTTCATGTGCGAACCTATCAGTAGCGTTCTTTCATTTAGTCATTTATTTCATAAATATTTAGTAGGTGCCTACTCTGTATCAGGCAAAGCCAAGTGGTTATCCAGTTTTCAGACATGGCTCTCCCTTAGCAGGAAAGTAGGTAGTTGCTTAAAAGAGAATCTTGAATGTCTTTATTTCTATAATTTTTTATATCCTTCTACTCACTAATTAGTGTGCATTAGCTTCTTCTGTTGCTTTCCTAAGGCACTGTCAGCTGAGAGCAGGTTCCTGTAGATACTCATCCTCTGAGTGGAATACAAGTACATTTAGCACTGTTCCTGGACCTATGAAGGGTTAGGTCTAGAGCTCTCAGATCTCTGGTGGGGCCCTGCTGGAGAAGCACCAGGATGTGAGAGGGCTGAAGGGGAGCAGAAGGAAGACAGAATGGTGTGGAAATCTACCTTTGTCTCATCAGTGTTGCCTGGGGCTGGTTCTGTTCTTAAGAACTTTGCATAAGCTGATGCAGAGGGGAGAAACTGAGTTCCCTCTCCTAGGTAAAAGCAGCTCAGGAAGTACTAAGGAATGGATATTGAGACAGACAAAGAAATATGTACACACACACACACACACACACACACACACATACACACAGCAACAGAGGCACTGAAGACTGCAACCTGAAAGAATAAATAATTTGCAAGAGTTTCAGAGTGTTCGACTTGACTTTTTTTCCTTCCTTATTCATATGTTCATTCACTTGATACATTTTTTTTTTTTAGCATCTAAAAACTATCCTAAGCACTGATGTGTTGATGGAGGCAGCAGGGAGGGAGAGAAAGTCATTAAGATTTGGTGCCACATTTCCCAGGCCAGGGCAGCGGGCTTGGTCTGGACTCATGGTTGTGCTTTAGGAATTCTGTGAGCCTCAGAAATTATACAAAAGTTCTGTGTATATGTAAGCCTACAGTTTTAATCAGATTCTTGAATTTAAGTCCTCATATGAGTCCAAAAAAGATGAATAATAACGGATTCAATGGGAATGGTGAAAAAATAGTTTTTTTGTCCTTTATTGGAACTGGGCATGGAATCTTTCCATCTGTGCTACCAGATATAACTGGTGGGTGTGTGTGTAACACTTTTTGGATACAAAGAGCTATAGAGTTTGTAGATACAAATAATATCTTTGTAGATACAAAGAACCTATAAAGTGGTTAATAGATGTTCTGTTTCTGAGAAGGAAAGAAAAGTAGGAGAGACAATCAAAATTGAAGTGGAAAAAGGAAGGGGAAAGAAAATGAAACGTTTCACTTTGGCGCTAGAGTTTTGTGCTTTGGAGATTTTCCCTCTTGTTCATTTGCTCACTCAGAATCTCCCTCCATCATTCATTCACTCCCTTACTCTTTTTTTAAATTCTGAAGATAAGGTTGTGCAGGGGATCAGATCCTACCCTCGGCCCATGAATCTGTCTCTTTTTTTTTTTTTTTTGGGTCCAGGCTGGAGTGCAGTGGTGCGATCTTGGCTCTCTGCAACCTCCATCTCCCAGGTTCAAGCGATTCTCCTGCCTCAGCCTCCCGAGTAGCTGGGATTACAGGCGCCTGCCACCATGCTTGGCTAATTTTTTTGTATTTTTAGAAGAGAGGGGTTTCACCGTGTTAGCCAGGATGGTCTCGATCTCCTGACCTAGTGATCCACCTGCCTCAGCCTCCCAAAGTGCTGGGATTACAGGCATGAGCCACCGCGCCCGGCCAAATCCATCTCCTTCTTTACCAAGTCTCTTGGCCCGGACCTGAGAGGGATGGGCACAAATCGGTCAGGCCCAGTCAGAGGACTTGAGCCTGATTTCTCTATGTCACTTCTAGGGAGAGAGATGGTGGATTACATCTGCCAGTACCTGAGCACTGTGCGGGAGAGACGTGTGACGCCAGACGTGCAGCCTGGCTACCTGCGAGCCCAGCTGCCTGAGAGTGCTCCTGAGGACCCCGACAGCTGGGACAGCATCTTTGGGGACATTGAACGAATCATCATGCCTGGGGTGAGACACAGTGACCACAAGGGCAGATCTGGATTTCAGGGCACAGAAGGGTAGGTGGTGGCCTGAAGAAAGGCCTGCTTTGTGTCAGCTTGGGATGAGAATGCATCCTTCAGCCACTTGGCCACTAACACCCCAGCCCATCTGTGAGGCATGTGGAGGGCAGGACTTTGACTGGTATTAGGTTTCTTTTTTTTTTCCAAGTTGTGCCATGGCAAGAGGTTTATGATGCCAGGGCAGGGCTGGCCAGAACACCTGCATTCTGGAGCACAGTCTGGCAGAAGTGTGGAAATCTCATGGGATGGGTGGAGAAGAGAACATTTTGTCTGAGGGGAAAGGACAACTGTGGGTAGTAAGACAGCAGAGAGGAAGCTGGAGGTAGTGCCTGGCCCCGATGACGGAGCCAGGGACTCTTCTATACAGTGTCTGAGACCACACCAAAGAGAAGGAAGGAAGTGGGGAACACATCCCCGCAAGCACACTCTGGTGACCAGGTTGCATTGGTCCGGGAAACTGAGTGGGCCCCAGCAACCCCTCCTGGCACCTCTGAAGTCTGGTGATTGAGCTGCTTTTCAAGAGCAAGAGGGGGCTTTCCCTGAATCATTGATACTTTCCATGACGGAGGGTGCAGCCGGGGATAGTGCTGGTAGGGCCAGGAAGCTGATGGAAGCTGGCTGATGCATGGGCTTGAGCTGGAGCCTGCCTTGATGGGTGGTGATGACACCCCTGGCCAGCGGCGGTGAGGAGCTCTGCCATGTGCTCATGCTAAAGTAGACTCCCTTCCTGTGGTGGGGCTCCCTGCCACGTGCCAGCTCTGTGCCAGTGGCCCTGTTTTACAGATGAGGAAACTGCTGATGCTCAGAGAAGTTAATTGTCTTGCCCAAAGTCACAGAATTAGTAACTGGTAGATCCAGGATTTTAACCTAGACCAGTCTTACTTCACAGGCTCTGCCGTTTCTCCTACCCTCTGTCACCTCTACTGGTGAGTGCCTGAGTGTGCCTGGCTAAGCCTGGGCCCCTAGCATTGCCTCTCTTGTTCCGCACCCCCATACAGGCTGTGTCCTCCCTCTCCCCGCTTAGGGCATTTGTGTTCTGAACCACACACGTTTAGAGGCTCTTCCTGAGGCCAACTTGAGGTTTGCCTTCATCATTGCCAGAGAACTTTTGACTTAAATGTGACAAAAAGGCCAGGCGCGGTGTCTCACGCCTGTAATCCCAGCACTTTGGGAGGCTGAGGCAGGAGGATCACCTGAGGTTGGGAATTCGAGACCAGCCTGACCAACGTGGAGAAACCCCGTCTCTACTAAAAATACAAAATTAGCTGGGCATTGTGGCGCATGCCTGTAATTCCAGCTACTTGGGAGGCTGAAGTAGGAGAATCGCTTGAACCCGGGAGGAGGAGGTTGTGGTGAGCTGAGATAGCACCATTGTACTCCAGCCTGGGCAACAAGAGTGAAACTCCATCTCAAAAAAAAAAAAAAAAAAAAAAAAAAAAAAAAAAGTGACAAAAATATGCTAGAGGCAGGGGTGGGAAAATACTCAAGCTCAGAAAGTGATGGCAATTTTGAATTTTTTGGCTTTTGTTTGTATTTTTTTAAAGCAACAGAAACAAGGTCTCACTATGTTGCCCAAGCTGGTCTCCAATTCCTGGGCTCAAGTGATCCTCCTACCTCGGCCTTCCAAAGTGCTGGGATGAGAGACCTAAGCCACTGCGCCTGGCCATGAAGGCAATTTCATATAAAGCCACTCATCTCTTTGACCATTCAGCCTATTTCACAAGCATCTTTTGAAAATGTCAGTATCAGTAAGGCTTACGGAGGCTAGATCCTGATAAGATTATCTCCGGGTTTTTATTCTGTAAAATGTAATCTGCTGAGGGGCTAACTGTAATCTGAGAGTGAGACTGAAAGCAACTGTCAGAGGAGGTGGAAAGGAGCTGATTCATTGGATTGAGAGGAATTCCAGCAGTTGCTGTGGGTGTGGTTGGTGAAGCTCATTTCTGGAAAGAGAGGTCTGTTTGTTTTTGATAAGGGCCCTTCTGGCTTATTTTATCTTATTTATCTTACGAGAACAGACTATTGTCTCTTGATAGGGCTAGGAGGTAGAAGCCCTTGTCTGGGGTTTCCAAAATACTGTCACTAAACACAGTGATAATAAGGGTCAAATCTCTCAACTCATCTCTCAGGCCACACCAGCCTCCGAGAGCTGGCCTGAAAGCAGTTGGCCCTTTGCTTACTCATTTTGCTCAGTGCCTCATTGAAAACTGAATTAGTTTTTCTCTTCCTGCCACCACCTAGAAAATAAGAGAAGAAAAACTCTCTTTCCCCTTTAATTCCAACCCTGGTTAGACAATCCTCATTTACTTTTCATGAGAGAGAGAGGGCATTCCCATGGAAAAAGTCAGGACACCACCCTGCTCAGGTGTCTGGGCTTCTGTCTCATTGCGGTCACCTGTCCGTATGGGGTATGTGTGACCACAGGGATGTTGCTTCTCTCTGCCGCCCCAGTTCTCACCCGTAAAACAAAGATAATGCGTAGGCCCTACCCCATAAGGTCCTGTGAGAAGTAAGTAAGAGAAGGCATGGAGAGCAGGAGATGTGGTTATTACCGGTCATGAGTCTTGCATGGTGAAAATCGGAGGAAGAGGTTTGATTCTCTGAGTCAAGTCAGGATATGGGATGTGTCTGTCACCCACATGATTAGTTTACCGTTAACATTTCACACATTTCTTGCCCACGCCTCCACCCACACAGCAACCCTAGGAGACAGGATTTATTTTACGATGAGAAACTGAGGTTGAGGGAAGTGCAGGATAGGCTCCTGGTTTTAGGGGGTCTGTACTGTAAACGCTTTTTGAGACCTCCTCTTGAAAAACAAAAAAGAATGAGGCTGGGCACGGTGGCGCACACCTGTAATCCCAGCACTTTGGGAGGCTGAGGCGGGCAGATCAAAAGGTCGGGAGTTCGAGACCAGCCTGGCCAGCATAGTGAAACCCTGTCTCTATTAAAAATATGAAAACATTAGCCAGGCATGGTGGTGGGCACCTGTAATCCCAGCTACTTGGGAGGCTGAAGCAGGAGAATTGCTTGAACCCGGGAGGCGGGGGTTGCAGTGAGTCGAGATGGTGCCATTGCACTCTAGCCCTGGTGACAGTGTAAGAATTTGTCTCAGAAAAAAGAATGAATCTCAAAAGAGACCCCTGCAAACATGGTACGTTGGAGCTTAAGTTCATTAGCTTCATAGTAAATCTACACAGTCACACAGCTGGTTAGGGACCGAGGTGGGATGGGAACTTGTGTCCTTGGACTTAATTCTTATGCTCCTTATACTATACATGTTGTCCAGGACAAGGCCCTTGTTCTTCAAGGACTCTGAGTATTTGTGCACAGTAAAGAACAGGATGATGTTCTAAGAGGTTATCGAATGAGTCCTCAGTAGAGTGAAACATCTAGAATTACAGCGTTCCATCACTCAGGGAAGGGATCGAAGGGAGCTGTGGGAGCTAGGGGAGAGTTCGAGTAGGAAATGAATATTTAGTAGCTTTCTAAAAACTGGCAGGTTTTGGAAGGTCATGTCTTTATGGCGAGTGCCTTTGTATCAGGGGACACAGCATTGCTCAAAAAGGAACAGGGCATGCTTGCAGAACAGTGAGATAAGGAGAGATTAGATAATCCATGAGGCAGATGAACCACTGGGGCTGCTTCTGACTTCTGATGGGGGGCCCTCCCTGCCCACTCAGCTCCTCCTTACATCCGGGTTTGATTGTGGGCTCAGGGCTTAGCCTGGAGGTTGGCTTCCAATATGCTTGGTCTGGGCTCTCCTCTCTACTGTCTCCTCTCCTCACTACATTCCCAATGTGATGCTTAAGGACAGCTTTGAACCTGTTCACCCTGACCCTCTGAGCTGCATGCCCAGAGAGCTCAGTGCTCCATAAAACAAAAGGTGCCTTTTGCAAGAAACTGGGTGAAACAAGCAGTCTACTTTTCTAGAGCTCACAGTCTGTCCTTCCTTTTATTCCTGGGCAGGGGCGGCATGAGCGGTAAGTATTGGGGACTAATGTGAATACCACTCAGAATCCCACAGCTGGATTACTTTAGCGATTTTCCTTTTGCATTTTCCCTTCTGGACTTTGCATATATGAAAAGGCTCCACTGATGATCTAGCATAGGACATGAGCCATGTGAGTGGCAAGAACACCAGTTAACAAGTCGGATTTTCATGGAGTTGTGTCACTTATTTCTGCTTAAAAGTGTCAGCCCATCTCTAGAGTGACACTTCACCTTGCCAGAGATGGTCTCTGGAGAAAGAAAGCCTCCTGGTGCCAACTGTGTGCATGCTCTGCCTCCAGGTGGTACATTGGCAGAGCCCCCATATGCACGCCTACTATCCAGCCCTCACCTCTTGGCCCTCCCTGCTAGGAGACATGCTGGCTGATGCCATCAACTGCTTGGGATTCACGTGGGTGAGTAGCAATGGCTGTAATTACTGGCAATGGGGAACGTAGCAGGGAGTGGCATCCTACGGCAGACATATTTTGCCTTTCTTTCTGAATATGGCTCCACGATAACTATTAACAATGGCTACATTCTTTAAGCTTATGCTTTATTTTAATTTTCTCATTGCATCCTTTAACCCTATGGAATCACGAGTATTGGTCCCATTGTGTAGGTGAGGAAATCGAGGCTTAAGCAACTTATCTCCCCCAGATCACACAGCTCATAGAGACACAGATAAGATTTGGATATAGATCCGGTTATTGCCACAGTTTGTGACCTTAACTAAGCAATTTGATGCCTGTTGGGTTGCCACTTCCCCTGTGCTCTCGTATTTGAGTAGCTGGAGATACATCCTGAGACTTCCCTTAATAACCCCTTAAGCACCACTCAGCTTTAAATGGTGCCAAAAAGCCTTCTAGAACATCTTTTTATTTTAAGCCTGAACTCTTACGGGTGTGTGGGTGGGAGGGCAGGGGTATTCATATCTTTTCTAGGAAAGAGTACGTTCTTAGTCCTAAAACCTCCCCCTGGGCATTTGAGGACTTCTCAGCTATGTATTTTAGGGTCTTGGAGAACCAAATCCAAGCCAACGATTTCTAGGGCTATTTCTCCATAGAGCCTTGGAGAATTCGCCTCATTGAGGGCAGCATGAATCCAAAACCCCACATTATTTTCTCTTTTTGGTTGACAGAGCGTGGACCGGGAGAGAGGCACACGGCCTAACATTGACCCCTTTCCAGAAAGGTTCCCATTGACACCATTAGGGGCAGACATGTTTCTGGAGCTCGTGGGGACACCTCAGTGCCCTGGGGCTGTGCAGTTTGAAGTTCCTTTTCCTTTCTCAGGCATCCAGCCCTGCGTGTACAGAGCTAGAGATGAACGTCATGGACTGGCTGGCAAAAATGCTGGGACTTCCAGAGCACTTCTTGCACTACCACCCCAGCAGCCAGGGCGGAGGCGTCCTGCAGGTACTTCCCCTGGCAAAGCTTCGCCTAGCATGGGGGCTAAGTAGTGAAAGACAAGCCAAACCCTAACCTGGCAATTCTCCCGTTCTCCATGGAGTTTCCCCCACGTTACCACACCATCATCACCAACACCACCATCATCACAGCTTCCACCTCTACTCCCACCTCAGCTGCTGCTTCATGCACATGTGCTGCTACTTCCTTTGAAAGAAATTAAAGAGCCAACACATGATCACATGTCCAGTATGACTTGATTTGGGTTTCTTAGTCTATAATCTGACAATTCCCTTTTGTTGTCCCATTTTGCATCTCACGGTGAAAGGGGAAAGGAGAAGGCAAGGGAGGACTTCTCTCTCTCTCCCTGCTAGGTTCAGGAGATCCCTTGCAGTGACAGCAACTAACAGCATAAACTGATTAATGGCATCCTCTGACCCTATCTTTTGGATAGTTGTCAAATAATGGCTCTTCAAATATTTCTTTTTTTCAACAGCAGTGCCATGGAATGGAGCTTTCTGGGTGCCTCCCAGAACGCTTAGGTGCTTTTGCATCAGTGAGCTATGATTGCACCACTGCCCTCCAGCCTGGGCGACAGAGGAAGACCTTGTCTCAAAAAATAAAAAAATTGCCATGTCACTCTGAGATGAGAGCCAGGAAGTTCACTGGGTCCTCTTGCTAGCTGAGTGACTCCCTCTCTCACTCCAGCCTTGCAGCAAGATTAAAATCTGAACCTCGGAAGAAAGATAAATTGCTGCATGTTGTGGACATTTTGGGTTGTCAGCAAATAGTTACAACTTCGGATGTCATATTTGGGAGAACATGCTAAATGTCTATGGTACATGATCTTGCTTTTCATCTAATTATCTCAGGAACCCTGTAGGTGAATAGTACCATTCCCCAATGTTTGAGATAAAAGCATTGAAGTTCAGAGAGATTAAATAACTTGCCCTAGCTTACACAGCTGCTAAGCAGAAGAACGAGGATTCAAACCCATGCCTGTCTAAATCCAAACCATGCTTTCTCCTGTATCGTCAGCCATGTGAACTTGAGTTCGTCCCATCACCTCTCTGAGCATCCCTCTCCTCATCTTAGTGTGACAAGAATCATAATTATCTCAAAGAGGTGTTGTGAGGAGCAAGTAGAATGCCAGAAAGTGTTTTGTAAACTAGGAATTGCAATACGGATGGAAGGTGTTGTTACTATTATTATTTTTTTTAAAAACAGGGCCTGGTTCTATCGCCCAGGCTGGAGTGCAGTGGAGCCATCATGGCTCACTGCAGCCTCCACCTCCTGGGCCCAAGCAATCCTCCCACCTCAGCCTCCCATGTAGCTGGGACTACAGGTGTGCGCCACTAAACCCGGCTAATTTTTTTTTCTTTAAGAGACAGGGTCTCACTATGTTGTCCAGGCTGGTCTCAAACTCCTGGACTCAAGGGATCCTCCCAAAGTGCTGGGATTACAGGCGCAAGCCACTGCACCCAGCTGATTATTATTACTATTATTATGCTATGTACCTCTTTACATAAATAGCTTTCTTGTTATGGAGTAACTCCCAGACACTTAATATCTGTGTGATCTGGTCCACACCACTCTCCATGACAGTGTCTGCCAGGTCTTTTTTAGCAGGATTCTATCAGCTATAGGTTACTTGAAGATTTCAAGAAGCAAAGACATCAAAGACTGGGTGAATGAATGATGAGGAACCATAAAGACTCCTGTGAAGTTTCTGAGGTGGCCCCGAAGATTTCCACAATCATGGCCAGAGCAAAATCCTACCCAACCCTTGTTTGGATAATCTATGCTTCCGTCCTGGGAAGCAGTTAAAGGGATGCTCTCCATTTCATAGACAGAAAAGAGTCTTCTGGAGGGGAAATGTTAGTCCAAGGTCACAAGAGCTATTGACAACTAAATGGGCCCAACTCACCAGCCTCTCGCAAAGGCCAGGACCCTCTCTCCCTGGGGAATCGAACTCCATTTCCATTTGTGTAATAAACTGAGAGTTCTTCTTTTAAATATGTTTTACATGGGGAGCAAACATATCCAGGAGGGACAGAACATTCTCTTTTCGGTTTCTGTGGCCTCTCTAATAGAGAGGGTGGTATTAGGTGCAAGCTTATTTTAGAAGGCAGAATAGGAATGCAAGCTGGGGAGGGAGATAGGCACCTTGGGCAGGAGGAGCTGTGTATTTCCTTCTGTGAATAGCTATGACACACACACACACACACACACACACACACAGAGAGAGAGAGAGAAAGAGAGAGAGAGAAACAACTATAAAACCTGGGGAAATTTGGCAAGAGAACACAGAAAGGCTGCCATGGTAATCCTTTTCCCCTGCAGAGCACAGTCAGTGAATCCACTTTGATTGCCCTGCTGGCAGCAAGGAAGAACAAAATCCTGGAAATGAAAACGTCTGAGCCCGATGCTGATGAGTCCTGCTTGAATGCCCGACTCGTGGCCTATGCCTCTGACCAGGTAAGTTGCCCGACGCAGGACAGCCCTTCGGGTTGGTGCTTGGCTTCTGGAATCTTGGTCCCTGAGCAATTTTTTTCTAGATGTGAGTACGCTGGGGTTCCGGGCAGCTCAGACCTGGGAGCTTGTCTCCAGCAACTGTAAGGAAGGCAAGCTTGCAACGATCGTATTCGGTTCCCCGAGTCTTAGGCTTCAGCAGTTTCTGGGGAGTGATCATTCCAGGACGACTCTTGCTGACAGGTTTCTGTGGCCCTTCTAGGCTCACTCCTCCGTGGAGAAGGCTGGTTTGATATCCCTTGTGAAGATGAAATTTCTGCCTGTGGATGACAACTTCTCACTCCGAGGGGAAGCTCTTCAGAAGGCCATCGAGGAAGACAAGCAGCGGGGCTTGGTGCCTGTCTTTGTAAGTCAGGATGTGTGCCTAAGCTTAGAATGATAGAACTTGGATGTGAGGAAGGAATTTTGGCAGAATTCAGGTAAGTAACATGCTGCACACAAAAGCAGAAAGGTCCTCCCATACAGTATTTTACACATCATGAGGTGCTATCCATAGGTGTGTGGTGGAATAAATTTTGTGGGTCATAACCAGCATTAAAAAGAAATATAGTATAAAATATTAGAGTGCACACAGATAGCCAGAGTATGCATTGTTTTATGAAACTTTTTTTCCAAATACACATGTATACATGTACTAGATTGTTATATAAAATGTGTTTCTTACGAGTCATGGTAAAACACAGTCTGAAATATACACTGTTCTGGTGGGATGGATGGGAGAAGATCACATGTGTGGTGAAATCTTTCTCAGGCCAAATGTGTCACACGAGCCCACCCTCCTATATTAACTTGCCTTCATTTTCCCCTAGGTCTGTGCAACACTAGGGACCACTGGGGTCTGTGCGTTTGACTGTCTGTCAGAGCTGGGCCCCATCTGTAAGTATCTTCCCTCTCTCGCTAGGAAGACAAGGAATACATTTTTAAATGTCTCCGAAAGCAAGAACTGAGACTAGCTCTATGGGATTATTCTGCTCCTCTTTGGTCAATGCAGAGACATGGGAAGAACCACCAAAGGTCATGAGGCTGTCTTCCAGGGATCCCTGGACATTGCCTTTCCCAGTGGTGTGACAAGAGTTAGAGGTGCCCTACCTTGCCTCCTGTCCTAGGAGAGGCTTTGGTTTTCTCATCCTCTTACTCGTATGTTGACCTTTACTTAATGCAGGCTATATCCAAAATACAGTGTGAATTAGGCTAGAATAGAAATGCTTTCTATTCTAGCTTCAGAAAAGGAAAAGGGTTGGGTAGGGGAAATCATGGGAGAGATTAAAGGCAGAGAGGAAACCCAGACGGGACTGTTTAACCCCCAAGCAAGAAACCCTCTAACTTTTGTATTCGGTGTGCTAACATTGCTCTCTGTGCTGGTGGGAAATTGATTTCTGTGCCAGGATGTTCTAGGTTGAGGCCAAGAGGGTGCTGGCCCTTTACCCAGTGGAAGAAAAAGGCAAGGGCGAGGCTTTGTAGACTTTCCTGTTAGGAGGTAACGATGCCTCCTTCAGCCCCACTTCTTCAAACTGATTCCCCCTGCTCCCATCTCCACACCCATTTCTCATTTAGCCAAAGCACATCATCCTTGCAGCCCACCACTCAGCTTGGCCAGGTGAGAGACACCTTCCCCCACTTCATCCTCCCCTCCAGCCAGGTGATGTTTGCCTCCTCAGGTGCCCGTGAGGGGCTGTGGCTCCACATCGATGCTGCTTATGCAGGCACTGCCTTCCTGTGCCCCGAGTTCCGGGGGTTTCTGAAGGGGATTGAGTATGCCGACTCCTTCACCTTTAATCCTTCCAAGTGGATGATGGTGCATTTTGACTGTACTGGGTTCTGGTGAGTGGAGCAGCCCAGCTCTGAGCACGCGGGAAAGCCTTGCCTCCTCTGGAGAGACCTCAGCCACTAATGCCCATTTGGAAACCCACAGGGTCAAGGACAAGTACAAGCTTCAGCAGACCTTCAGTGTGAATCCCATCTACCTCAGGCATGCCAACTCAGGCGTGGCCACCGACTTCATGGTGAGTGGCCAGGGACAGGCAGCCTAGTGGGCTCGGGCGTCTGACCCCCCAAAATCTGGACGGTGGCTCCCTTCAGAAGGCAGCACGCTATGAGCTCCTCTCAGAATATTGCCAATGCGTACCTTGGTTTCTAATTGTCCCTAAGTATATAGAATGAAACCCAGAAAATGGTTGAAAATGAGACCAGCCTTTGAGGCAGTGTGCACATTTCCTGAATATTTGTGGCATTTTTTTAATTCCTAGAAATGCTCTTCCTGTCACAGGTGGACCAGTTCCTTCTGCCTCCATCTCGGGTCATCTTTTTTGTTTCCTACCCAGCAGCAGGGCAGGGTGGAGAATTTCCCCGGTGGGGAAAGAGCCTTCTTGCTGAAATCGCTTTTGCTTTTTCGTCCCTGACAGAGGCGCTGTGGGGCAGCTCTGTGGTAGTGACGGGCTGCGGGACTTGTGTGAGGTTCTGGAAGCCTCCGAGCATTCCTGACTTCCCCAGCTGGCTGCACCTCAACTCTCTTAACTCTCTCTCTCTCTTTTTTCTTTTTTCTTTTTTTTGAGACGGAGTCTCGCTCTGTCAACCAGGCTGGAGTGCAGCGGCGCCATCTTGGCTCACCGCAACCACCGCCTAACGGATTCAAGCGATTCTCCTGCCTCAGCTTCCCAAGTATCTGGGACTACAGGCGTGAACCACCGTGCCCGGCAAACCGCAACTCTCTTGATTCCACATCCTCAGCCAGTATTTTGCCTTAGGGAAACGAGTTCTTACAAACTGACTCCGCAGTTTGAGGATGAGCCCTTCCTTTACTTGGAGGGGAGACAGGGATGTAAACGAATGTATTACACATTACCTGGCCAACGAAGGCAGCAGAGCAGAGTCGGGGCGAGCTTGGTTTGGAATTCCATTGCAGCAGCGGCCCTTTGGGAAACTAACGGGTCCTCTCTGAGCCTCGCTTTCCTCATCCGTAAAATGAGAATAGTGGCACTGATTCACAGGGTATTGTGAAGCTTAAATGGGAACACGTGTAGATCACTTAGCACAATAACCGTGTGGCAAGTGCTCGATATATATATGATAGGCATAGTATTTCTGAAAGCTCTTCTTTGAGATTTGTTATGACAGTGGGTAAGCATGTAGGTGCTAAAGCCAGATGGCTTGTATTGGAGTCCTGGCTTTCTGTTTACTAACTTGTGTGACCTTGGACAAGTGACTTAAACTCTGTGTCCAGATTTCCTCTTGTGTCAAATGAGGCTGATGACCACAGTTCTGGCTTCTTAGGCTTGCTGTGAGGATTATACAAATTAATACACTGAAGCGCTGAGAGCAGTGTCTGACCCCCGTAAGTGTCCTTCCTTGTGAAGAGACGCTTTTATCTTATCTTCTTGGACAACTGAAGTGTCTTGCCCTTTTAGTCTTAAAATAATACCTTCGTCATCACTTGATTATACTGGCTATTCTCATTTGGACCAGCCCACACCCTCTTTAGATTTTTGAAGCTTTTGGATTAGAATTGCAGCGGTAAGCCTCATGGCTTACTGGTAGTGACAGGAGACCCTCTAGAGGTAAATAAAGAAAAATAATGGTTCTTTGTCTCCACTGCTCTTTCTGGTGGGTTTTCAGAGATTTTTAATGAAAAATTTAAAAAATTCCGGAACAGCCCAAGGGTCAGATATCTTTAGGGATAACTGTGGGTTTGCTTCCTGAGTGTGAATTGATGCCCATTCTCCTACCAGTATATTTGGGTCATCATAACTGAGGAGCATTATGTTCACTCTTGCCCTTTTGAATTTCATGTTACCCTTTAAATTCATTTACCACAGTGCCTCAGGATCTTCCTGGGGTTCATTCCCAGGAGTTTGGAGATTTTACAGTGCTCTCTCTCTTCCAGATAACTCATAAAAATGTTACAGTAAACTCTTCCCAGCCCTGCTCTGGGGAACCTTATTATTTTTACCTCTCCACCCAGAAAGTGCTGCCTGACAGTTATCCTTCCCCTCACCTTTAATCCTACGGATTTGATTTTGAAGTCCATGAAGAAACTCCTAGAAAAGTGAAGCTGCTATCTTTGTCATGATCCTGAGGGTCCTCGTAGCTACTCTCACATGGGCCCAATGTCTTTCCCACCCAGGTGGCTACAGCTTTGAACAGAAGCTCCGTCTTGCTCTGAGAAGAGTCAAAAATAGGGCAGCATCCCAGGAGAGAAGACTTAGGTGCTTAATCCCTGGGGCCCTGGAATCACCTAAAATCAGGGCTAGATTCTCTGACAGCAGAGAAGCTCCCTCTTTTTTGCCTCCCACTGGACAGAGAGCACCAGTGGAGGGAGCATTACCTTGACCTTGGCAGGGGAGCCCTGCAAAACCTTACAAGGACATAGAGGAGGCTGGGGATGCCTCAAGGTACAGAAGAGTCCTGTCAGCCTTTGTATGTCCAGATTTTTTGATCCAACAGAAAATGTTGGCTAGAACCACTCTGCTGAGTCAGCATGGATCAGTTTTGGAATAGTGACAAGCAAAGGAGCAACTGAGAATGAGGAAGATTGTGAAGAAGTCAAAATAAAATCACCTCTGCCTATCCTGGTTTATTTGCTGGTAAAATAAAGTAGCTCTTTCTATATGTGAAATAAATTGGCTATAACTATCTGGAAATCAGAACCTTTTAAGAGATGACCCCTATCATCCGTTCATTATTCTCTTGGAGTGTCCATGGACAAGAGGTGGAGTTGACGCTTTCCCTGTTACAGCAATTTTGTTCCATTTTCAGGTTTTGATGCCCTCTGCTGGCACAAAGGCCACAAGCTGGTCCTCAGCACAACAGAGTTTTTTGCTTGGAAATCAAAGGCTTAGTACTTTTATGCTGGGGAAACTTTGTCCATCAACAAAGGGGTGATGTCCCAACTGTGCCTGGCTTAGGAAACTGGGGTGAAGGGTGAAGGTGAGGACATTTGTGAGGATTTGATAATCTTGTGCATGGGCAGATAAATACGCAGTGGGACAAACATTTATTTTTAGTCAACAGAAATTGTGGTAGAAACTTTCTGACATTTGAGGGAGACGTCATTAGAAACCACATGACTCATTATAATAACTGCAAATGTTTTCCAAATCCTCTGCTCTATTTTCAGATCTGAGAAATCAGTCTGAAATTAATTTGGAAATTTTCAGGTTTGTGGTGGCTGCAACTTTGAACTTTAAGCTCTGTTGAATTTGGCCACCAGGAGCAAAGGATCAATTTTCATCTAACAGAGGCAGAAGTTTCATTGCTCATTTGAAATCTGACAGCTGGAGTGATGCCCCTCAGATCACACGAATCTCACAGGAAAATGAACAAGGCAGTGTGAGGTTAAATAGGGATCATCTTGGCTCTAGACAGAAATGCTACTGTGATTTGTAGCTCACATTTTAAAATAATCGAAATAGCCAACACCTACTGACAACTTCTTCTGAGGCTCTTGGCGTTCTTTGTCCTTACGCCACTTCCCCGGGAGGTGCAGTTGGTTCTTTACGTCCCACACTATGAGCCAGTGAGGTGGCACTACCCAAGGTCACGCAGCTAGTAAGTGGCAGAGCTGGAGGCAAAACCTAGGTCTGCAGGACTCTGGTGTCTGTGCTCTAACCACTATACTTTACATTTTTGGGGGGGATCAAAATAGGACTTTATTTTCTGCTATTCAAGGAATATAGATTCGTTTAGAGTGAAAATGTATTGCCCTTATGTTGAATTTCTGGGTTGGGATGAAATGTTTAAAGGAGCAATTTAAAGCAAAGTGCCCTTCTCATTGGTTCAGGGTAATGGACTTGATTTCCACTTGTCTGGCTCTCAGACAAGTGACTATTGGCCACCTTCATCAGTGACTTGGTCACACAATGGGGCAACCGTTGGGAAACTTGGCTTACTCCTTAGCAACAGCTTCCGGAGTCATGGTGACACCATTCATCCCTGGAGGGCTGGGCAGGCAACAGATAATGCCCAGAAATGCCCGAGGGAGTGGGGCGCCCTTGTCTCTAACCGTGGGCACTGTGTTCCTTTGTTTCTAGCACTGGCAGATCCCCCTGAGCCGACGGTTTCGGTCTATTAAACTCTGGTTCGTGATTCGGTCCTTCGGGGTGAAGAATCTTCAAGCACATGTCAGACATGTATGTAGCATGCCACTGTGGGGGCTGAGCCTGCGCTCCTCTGTTTTCTCATGGCGGGGAAAGCTGTTTTCTACTTTGCAGATCTGCCCAGGAGATTTGCGGTGTCTGGTTCAGGTGTCTGGGCCTGTTCCTCAGCTCCTGGGATTTGATTCTCTTTGTTAACCTGAGGAGCGCTGAGCACAACATGCCCCGAGGGCCGCCTGATGCCTGTCTTCTGCTGAGTGTCTCACTGTTCCTCTTGCTGTCACTGAGCACTGGGGAGGGATGGCCCCAGAGTCTGGTTTGCAGAGAGAGAAAGAGAAAGTAAATCAAGGGGAAGTGTGTGTGGCCAGGGTAGGATCCTATCTGCCTTGGAATTACCTCGGTGGTCACAGCTGGCTGAATATTTTAGCACTATGATGATTATGCCTTAAACAAAGCTCTCCTGGCTTGGACAGGTAGACCTACCAAGTCTGGAACAAACCTCCCTGCATTGACAGGCATTTATTGAAGCCCTGTTTGGCTTAATTTATTTCTATTCAATCCAGCAATTACAAAGGTATTGTGCTAAGAAAGGGACACTGAGGTAAATGAGACAGGCACAGCCTCTCTCCCATGTTCTTCATGAAAGAGGCGGGACTTAAGAACTCTGGCCACTGGTGGTGGTCTCCCATTTCTACAAGAGCCCACATGCAAGGCAAAGCCATTGATAAAAGCGGCAGGGGACGCTGGAGACAGTATCCTTTCTGCCTGTGTGTGCCTTGGCCTTCCACCTTGCCACTAGGGAATTCCTTCTTGGTTACACAAACACAAACCAAAATGAAGTGGTGGAAGCGGTAACTATGACTTTTTAAAACTTAAAAAAAATCAATTATTATGCTTATGTAATAATTATGCATTTATTTATGGGGTATGTGTGAGGTTTTGATACAGGCCGACAATGTACAGTGATCAAATTAGGGTAACTGGGTATCCACACTCAACCATTTATCATTTCTTTGTGTTAGAAACATTCTAGGTCCATTCTTTTAGTTATTTTGAAATGTACAGCAAATTATAGTTAACTACAGTTGCCTTATTGTGCCACCTAACCTTAGATCTATTTAATTGTATTTTTGCGCCCGTTAACTATCACCTTTTTATCCCCCATTCCCTGCTACCCTTCCCAGCCTCTGCCAACCTTCATTCTATTGTGTGTCTCCATGAGCTCAGTTTGCTTGCTTTTTAACTCCCATGCTTGAGTGAGAACATGTGAAATTTGTCCTTCTGTGCCTGGCTTATTTTGCTTAACATAATGTTCTCCAGTTTCATATGACTGCTTTTAATGTTGGTAACTTTACCTTTGTAATCACCACTGGTTGTTTACCAATGAGCAGCTGCCACCAACAATATTGAGGAACTTTAGGCACTTTGTGCTGTTTCTAGAAACTCAGACTCAAGACTGGAGGGTTGTGGGTGGGGAATGGTTGGTGGAGGTTACAAGTAATCAGGAAAAATTTTTTACTTACAATTTGGGACTGGATATTCAATGTGCAGATCCTGACCAACCTCCCTTAGCACTTCTGTCTGTGAGTCAAACCCCTGAATTCCTATTAGCAACCCCATTGCCTACCATATATGAGGCCCACGCTCCTGGGCCTGGCTTTCAAGGACTTGATGATCAGCTCCTACCCTAGCTTGGGCATTTCATCGACCCATCCAGACCCCATGCTCAGTCCATCTCTGCACCTTCACCCGTGTCCTTCACCTGAATTGCCCTCTCCTTTCCAAATGTTGCGAATGGATTAAATTCTGCTTCCACCAGGAGCTTTTCTGCCTATTCCATCTGTTCTGGTTTCTGCCTCGTTAGCATTCCTATGATCACCTACTCAAACACCTTTACAAAACTGAGCTCAAAGTTCTTCCAATGTCCCACGATAGAAGAAATGGAATTAAAATAAAGTTGTTTGATATGACTTACTTTTATCTCTTCAACTTGACTGTGATGATAATAATTAACACTTGTATAATGCCTTCAGTACAAAAATACATTCTAGTTATTCACTAGATTTTTAGCACAGTGCTTGGGGTGGTCACTCTCATCTGACAAGGCTCAGAGGGAGCAATTCCCTGCTTGAGGGAAGAAGGCCTGGGACTTCCCCGAAGCCTCCCAATTACAAATCTTTTCTTCATAGTTCTGGGCTGCTTTCTACTACACTGAGCTCTTGGAAAGTTATATAAAATTAAATTTCATATTTCTCTGTTACAGAGAAGTGCTTTAAGGAATGGAAATTTAGTTCTATCCTTCACTATTTGGTGACCTTAGACAAATTACTTAACCTTTCTGTATTTGTCTGCCTTATTTATTTATTTATTTATTGTTATTTATTTTTGAGATGAGGTCTCTGTTGCCCAGGCTGAAGCGCAGTGGTGCCATCAGAGCTCACTGCAGCCTTGACTTCCCCAGGCTCAGGTGATCCTCCCACCTCAGCCTCCTGAGTAGCTGGGACTACAGGCGCATACCATCATGCCTGGCTAATTTTTTGTATTTTTTGTACAGATGGGGTTTTGTCACGTTGTCCAGGTTGATCTCAAGCTCCTGGGCTCAAGCAATCTGCCTACCTTGGCATCCCAAAGTGTTAGGATTATAGGCATGAGCCACCACCGCTGGCCATGCCTTCCTAATTTATAAAAATGAGTAAAGGATACTACCTCTCTCAAATTAAATGAGATAATATAGATGCAGCCCTTAGCATAGGGTCTACCTACTACTCAGTTAAGTACTCAATGAGTACTTCTTCCTGTTCTCCTCTTCTTCCCCTCCTTCATCATCTCCTTCATCTAATTATAAGTTGTCATCATCATCACCATCATCATCATCATCATCATCTCCTATCACCTACAATAGGGATTGGTAAACATTTCCTATAAAAAGCCAGATAGTAAATATTTTTGGCTTTGTGGGCCATACTCTATTGTAATTACCTCTGTACTACAAAAGCTATCATAGACGGTATGTAAGCAAATGGGAATGCTGTGTTCCAAAAAACTTTACAAGCACAGGTGGGGGCTATATTCGGCCATGGCTGCACAGTGCCTGCCCTTGACCTAGAGCAGTGCAGGGCACTGGCAGCAGCTCTCTTTTCATGACCTGTGAAGTGGGGCTTTGGAGGTGGTGGTGCTGCCTGTGCTCTGTGTTTTCCTCTCCCCTGATCCCTGCTTCTGTTGTTGCAAACAGCATGCGTTATAGGAGGGATAAAAGCACAGTGGGAGGAGATCTCCCTGTTGTCACTTGGGAAAATCACTTTCCCTTGGTTCCTTCTAAAAAATGGAAAGATTGAGCTGGGCACAGTGGCGTGTGCCTGTAGTCCCAGCTACCTGGGAGGCTGAGGTGGGAAGCTCAATTGAGCTCAGGAGTTCTGGGCTATGGTGTGCTATGCTGATTGAGTGTCCGCACTAAGTTCAGCATCAATATGGTGACTTCCCAGGACAAGGGATCACCAGGTTGCCTCAGGAGGGGTGAAGGGGCCCAGGTTAGAAATGGAGCAGGTCAAAAGTCCTGTGCTGTTTGAAACTGACCATGCAGGGGAGAAAGGGGCTCTGAGAAAGATTTGGAGAAACTCATTTCATTATAGTCAAAAGACAGGATCAGGGCCAGACATGGTGGCTCATGCCAGTAATTCCAGCATTTTGGGAGGCCTAGGAAGGAGGATCGCTTAAACCCAGGAGTTTGATACCAGGCTGAGCAACCTAGTGAGACCCCTGTCTTCACAAAAAAATTTAAAAATGTAGCTGGGCATGGTGGTGCGTGCCTGTAGTCCTAGCTTCTCAGGAGGTGAAGGTGGGAGGATTACTTGAGCACAGGAGTTCAAGGCTGCAGTTAACTTTGATTGTGCAACATGCCACTGTACTCTAGCCTGTGTGACAAAGCAAGACCCTACCCTCTTAAAAAAATAAAAAAAAGACGATCAGCTAAATCCCTTGCCCTCTCTTGAAATAGAGTAGCAAGTGTGAGAACTAATTGATATAATTACTTAGCAAATATTTTATTGAGCTCTTTTGGATGCTTGGAGAAATTTTTTAAAAAGAAAAGAAAAGGCAAGTCCTGTTCTTGTTTAGTTAGTAATCCCAGTTTAAAACCAAAAAGCAAAAAACCCCAGGACATTTAAAAAGATGACATGAACTTCAGTGGAAGATTAATATAATACAAAGCCTTTAACATTTTAAAATTGTAACAAAATATACATAACATAAAATGCACCATTTTACTCATTTTTAAGTGCACGATTCAGTGGCATTAAGTATACTCACAATGTTGTGTGAGTTATTTCCAGAACTTTTTCATCATCCTGAGCGGAAACTCTGTATCCATTAACCAGGTCCAAAACCTTTCCATGGTGGGTGGGGACAAGATGTGAAAATATATTCTCTATGGAATGTCAGAAACAGGGGATGAAAAGGGCATTTGGGGTACAGGGTGAGAAGAGGTTTGAGAGGCAAGTGAAGCATGTAGGCTGAGGATGGGACAGGGCTGCCACTAGCCCATATGGCAACTTTATGTGCCCTAGAAACAGGCATCTCTTCCTATAGCCAGATGCAGCTCACATGAGGCACCTGGCTGGGGATGCAGAGCATGGGCTGGGTTTTGGCCCTTACTTGCCCACTTGGCCGGTCCGGGAGCTGTGAAACCAGGAGTTGAGGTCAGGTTGCCTGGACTGCAAAGCACATGCCTTCTGGGTTCTGGGGCTGAGTTTAAAGAGGGCCCTGAGATGAATTCTCGAGGTGGATCCGATGTGACAGGAAACAGGGGGCCATTGGACATTTTCCAGCTTGGAATATGAGCAAAATCAAATGGAGATGACAATGAGGCAGAAGCCGCTTAGGTCTCTGTGATGGGAAGGTGGCACTGGTTTAAAACTGTTTAGCAGTATGAAAGTTTATGCATAGTTAGTCCCTTGTCCGATGGTGAATCTCAGTTCTCTTTATATTTGCAATTCCAGGGTACTGAAATGGCTAAATATTTTGAATCTCTGGTCAGAAATGACCCTTCCTTTGAAATTCCTGCCAAGAGGCACCTTGGCCTGGTGGTTTTTCGTCTAAAGGTAATACCATCTTCCAAGCCCCTCTGTGAATGATGTTATGTGGTGCTCCAGAGCCTCTCGGAAACACAAATGCTGGGCTCTGGGGATGCTGACAGGGGTGTGATGGAGACTTCTCTTTATTTTTCAAACAGGGTCCTAATTGTCTCACAGAAAATGTGTTAAAGGAAATCGCTAAAGCTGGCCATCTCTTCCTCATCCCGGCCACTATCCAGGACAAGTTAATCATCCGTTTCACTGTGACATCCCAGTTTACCACTAGGGATGACATCCTGAGAGACTGGAATCTCATTCGAGATGCTGCCACTCTCATCCTGAGTCAGCACTGTACTTCCCAACCCAGCCCTCGGGTTGGGAACCTCATCCCCCAAATCAGGGGCGCCCGAGCCTGGGCCGGTGGAACGTCCCTTCAGTCTGTCAGTGGGGCAGGAGATGATCCAGTCCAGGCCAGGAAGATCATCAAGCAGCCTCAGTGTGTGGGAGCCGGTCCCATGAGAAGGGAAAACGGCTGCCATCATGAAAGCCTGCTGGACCCAGTTGATGACTGCTTTTCAGAAGAGGCCCCGGATGCCACCAAGCACAAGCTGTCCTCCTTCCTGTTCAGTTACTTGTCTGTGCAGACTAAGAAGAAGACAGTGCGCTCCCTCAGCTGCAACAGCGTGCCAGTGAGTGCTCAGAAGCCACTGCCCACAGAGGCCTCTGTGAAGAATGGGGGCTCCTCCAGGGTCAGAATCTTTTCCAGGTTTCCAGAAGAGATGATGATGCTGAAGAAAAGTGCCTTCAAAAAACTCATCAAGTTCTACAGCGTCCCCAGCTTCCCTGAATGCAGCTCTCAGTGTGGGCTCCAGCTGCCCTGCTGCCCTCTGCAGGCCATGGTTTAGACCCAGGGTCTTCAGCCAGAGTCTGAGGATATACTTAAGGGACTCTGAGAACCCCTCACAGTTGTATGCCAACTTTGTGTGCTTATGTGTACATGCATTTTTCTTGGGGGCGAGTTCATGATTTTAATCACATTCTCACAGGGGTTCACGGCCCACGATGGGATACAAACGAAGAGTTGAAGCCAGCATGATCCAGATGGGCTCAGCAGGCTGGTCAGAGAGAAAGGGCTGAGGGTAGACAGGCAGCTTCTGTGGTTCAGCTTGTGACATGCAATATAACCTAGAAATAAATTATGTTTGTCCCTGAAACAAAACATATCCTGTGTCACTTAATTGGCTGCTGAAACATTGATTAACCAGTCTGGGAGCTTAAACGCATGTACTTTTTTTGAAGCATCAAGTATGAGTCAGGCACTGTGGCTCAAGGTTCATAAATGAGGAAACCAACGTTTAGGTCACATAGCTTTATTTTTTATTTTATTTTAGTTTTTGTTTATTTATTTATTTATTATACTTTAAGTTCTAGGGTACATGTGCACAACGTGCAGGTTTGTTACATATGTATACATGTGCCATGTTGGTGTGCTGCACCCATTAACTCATCATTTACATTAGGTATATCTCCTAATGCTATCCCTCCCCCCTCCCCCAACCCCACAACAGGCCCTGGTGTGTGATGTTCCCCACCCTGTGTCCAAGTGTTCTCATTGTTCAATTCCTACCTATGAGTGAGAACATGCGGTGTTTGGTTTTCTGTTCTTGTGATAGTTTGCTGAGAATGATGGTTTCCAGCTGCATCCACGTCCCTACAAAGGACATGAACTCATCCTTTTTTATGGCTGCATAGTATTCCGTGGTGTATATGTGCCACATTTTCTTAATCCCACATAGCTTTAAATAGTCAAACCCAGGTCTCCTGGCTTCCAGTGAAGCTCAGGCTGTTTCCACCATGCAGTACTGCTCAAGGTTGGACCTGAACAGGAGCTCACGGCCCAGCAGGCCACTCTGGTCCTCCAGTACATTTAAAAGTTTCCTTTCTAGATGTGGACCTTATGCATTTTCCCTTTGTTTTCTGGACCCGGTAGTCAAATAAAAGCTATGCTCACAAGTGGCTTGCTTATCATTAGTTCAGAGGCCAAACACATAATTTTGTTTCTATTTCAGATGCTACTTTGCTAGGTTGTGACTCTGAAATGGGTTAGTAAAGAGCATTAAAGACAAACAAAGCTGGACATCAGTTAAAACTGTAAGGATAGATGTTAATCAATAATATACTATCACAATAGGGAAAAGGGTCCCGTGTGAACTGAACTCACCTTGGATTTGTGCAAAGGTGACTAGGCATTTCACAGGGCGAATGGGAGAATAGGGAGAAGGCCAGCCTAGACTTGGAAGAGTCAGGAAGGTGAAAAATTAGAAAAAGTGGAAAGTGGTTGATGTGAAACCCCTCTGGGTTTGCTAACTGGTGCTTTTTGAAGAAAGGCTGTTACTCTCCCACAGAGACTGGGAGTCAGGGCCCTGTGTTCAGGGGTTGACTGGAACAAACAGTTAAATCTTTCGGCAGCTTTGAGTTTTCTTAGGCAGGCACTTTAAGGTGGGCTAGGATCATCTCAGGGATGTGGCCTTGAGCTGTGAGAAATTATGTTAGTGTTTGTTCACGTCTTTATAGGCAAAGGTTGAGACCTAGTCGAGAAGGGGGCTCAGGGCTCAGAGGAGCTTGACTAGAGTTTGGTCAAAAGAATCTTTGTTAAGAGTTTAAAGCTTTTTTTTTTTTTTTTTTTTTTTGAGACTAGTGCTTTCTCTCTTACCCAGGCTAGGGTGCAGAGGCACGATCATGGCTTACTGCAGCCTCGACTTCCTGGGCTTGAGCGATCCTCCTGCTTCAGCCTCCCAAGTAGCTATTTATTTATTTTTGAGATGGGGTCTCATTCTGTGAGTGCAGTGGTGTGAACACAGCTCACTGCAGCCTCAGCCTCTGAGGTTCAAGCTGTCTTTCCACCTCAGTGCCCCGAGTAGCTGGGACTACAGGTGCACACCACTATGCCTGGGTAATTTTTTATAGAGACAGGGTCTCCCTATGTTGCCCAGGCTGGTCTGGAATTCCTGGGCTCAGGTGATCCTCCTGTCTCGGCCTCCTAAAGTGTTGGGATTACAGGCATGAGCCACCATGCCTGGCCGGGCTAATTTTTAAAATTTTTTGTAGAGACAGGGTCTCCCCATGTTGCCTAGGCTGATTGTGAACTCCTGTGCTCAAGCACTCCTCTTGTCTTGGCTTGCCCAAATGCTGCGATTATAGGTGTGAGCCACTGCACCTGGCCAAAAGCTGAAAACTTGCTCCTTGTTCTCTACTAGTGATCCCTGAGCTTTGCTGCATACTGGAATCACTTGGAGGTCCTTAAAACAATACTGATGCTTCGTTCCCACTCCCAGAATCCTTGATCTAATTGGTATGGCAGGGGCCTGGGCTTTGGTATTTTTGACAGCTGCCCAGATGATTCTAGTGTGCAGTGACATCTAGGACCCACTGCTTTAGACTGACATGCTACTCAAAGCAGCGTGTGTGCCCCAAGCGTTGGTGTCCCCAAGTGATTCTCATGCACAGTAAAGCTTGTGCACTGCTCTAAGCCAGTGATTCTCAAACTGAGTCCACATCAGTAACACCACGGGGGCTTTGGCTTGTCAAAACACAGATGTCTGGGCCTGCCCCCTGAGTTTCTGATTCAGTAGGTCTAGAATTTGCAGGGTCCAAGAATTTGTTGGTCCAGCAAGTTCCCTGGTGCTGCTGATGCTGTTGGCTCAGGGACCACACTCAGAACTACCGGTCTATGATGATACTCTCTTCCTGCAAGTACTAAGTGAGATCTTAGTGAAGCCAATTAGCTGTGTGATTTTAGTCATGTCACTCAACCTCAGGCCTCAGTTTTTTCATTTATCAAGTAAAGAGGTTTGACTAGCTACTCTCTAGGATTGCTTTTAGTTTGCTATAGCAAATCATAATACATGTGTATGTATCTAGCAAGCAGATATAAGCTCTAATTGATGTAAATTTCCAAGAGCAATTGCAGGCTTGAGATGACAAGGTGCTTCTTGATGCTGGACATTTCCTGGGGCCTGCACTTTGAGCCACTTGATCTAAGAGCTGAGTCTCAGTTAGCAAGGGATAACCCAGCCTGGAGGAACTGAGTTACCCACTAAGTAAGTGCACATGATGTATAACTCAGGATGTCAGTTATTCCCCAAATGTGGCCCCCATCTCACAGCATTACCCTCACCTGGGCATTGTTAGAAATGCAAACTCCAATTATACTTTGGGGGGGATGGGACTCAGCACTCCATGTTGAGAACATTTCTTGGTCCATAGCAGGCACTCACGAAGTGCTTGTAGAGTGGATGTATGAATGAGCGACACATTTAGCAAATTATCTCTTAAGTTGAGTCACTGCAATTAGTTAAACCTACCTTTTTTCTTTTTTTTTTTTTTTTTTTGAGATGAGGTCTCACTATGTTGCCCAGGCTGGACTCAAAACTCCTGGGCTCAAGTGATCCTCCTGCCTCAGTCTCTGGACAGGGATTATAGGCAGTTTCTAGTAGCTGGGATTATAGGCACACCCCACAGGCCTGGCTAACCTTACCCATTTTAATACTGATTCTCATTAGCTTCCATTTCAGAAGCTGACATTTCCTACTTTTATCCCCAAATTATTTTGGTGCTTATAGCATCCCATCTATGCACTGATTACAGGTTTCCAAACAATACATTTGAAATCAAAGCCCTGTTGGATAATTTACATGGATATCAGCTTATTTTTTTAAATTCAAATATCCACTTATATTTTCAAATGAGAATGACTTGTGCAGATATTTCTTGGGCACAATTTCTTACCCTTTTAAAAGAGAAAAATCAATCTTTAAGGGATTATCTCTCACAAGTGATGGCTTACAATTGTTTACATACATGGAAACCTAGGGGCTGAGGACATTGTGGGGTGTCTCTATTTATCTCAGTGGAGCTGTGTTACCTGGCCAGATTCAGGGTGGTGTGGGAAAATGGGAGACTGAGGAAATCATCAGGCTGGGAGGCAGAGCTGGGCAGGGTGTGGATGTGAGGACCTGGGTCTCTGAATTTCTGACTGGAAGGTCTAAAACATAGGTCAAACGAGATCGGGGCAAGCAGGCTCTGGTTAATATAACACGAATATTCTGGCCAACAGTGTAAATGCTGACCTCTTACCCAAAAAGATACCCCTTGTGACACAGAATGAAGCCACTGCTCTAACATGACCCCTGCTGACATCCTGCTTCTCCTTTGACAAGATTCCAGGTAACACAATTGCACAACGTGATACTCAAAGGCTGTCCTATTTCCCGCTACTTGGGTTCCTCATTCTCCTGTAACTCAAAGGCAGAGAGAATTTTGCAAAAATTCCCAAGTGCTGACTCACAAACAATAATCATTCTAATTACTGGCAAAATTCACAAAGGTGCAGCCTATCTGGAGTTTTCTTTAGACCCTCCTCAAGTCCTCGATGTATACTAAGCACTCAGGAAATGTTTATCGTTAGGTATAATGAGTGGGGGCAAGGATTTTGGTCATGATTCTTCTTAAAAGTCACCCAAGAGTGAAGAGAGTTAAAAAAAATATTTCTAGTACTCTGTTGGGGCTGGGGGTGGCAACACCTCTCATCATATATCATTGAGGAGTCCTAGATATGTTTGCCTGGGGCTTTATGGGGACTACACTGGAGGAGAATTGGCAAGCCATACCAGCTCCTGGTCATCTGAAGATGTCCTCTAGGGAGGGAAACTCCATGATGGAAACTTCTAGGGAGGCTGTGGTAAACTTGGGCCATGCTTTCTGGATGTGAACTCAATGACCGTGATGCTCCCATGGCCTAGGACAAGCTCTAGGTAAGGTACATGTCGTCTTGAGTGCTGTCACCCATGACCTGCTCCTGGAATTCTGTTGCAGCTCGTACATGCAGAGGTAAAGCAATTAAACCCAGGAAGGGAGCAGCTAGGTCTAAGGAGAAAGGGCTTAGGTGAAAGAGCTCCTCAGGGTTTCCCAAAGCCTCCTGTGCCATCCTAAAGGTCCTCCTGTCCTTGAGAAGGGTCTGTGGGCAGGAGACTGGCTTTGGAGTGAAACCAGTTGCCATCTGGGGAGTAGGGGCACATGTAAGTGACACTCAGGTGCTAACTGGACAGCTGGGACTTATCCGGCCCACAGACATATTTTGTTTGGGATGCATAGAAGTTTAAACAATTTTGAGACTTCAGATTTCAAAAATTGGGAGATTCATATACATATCTAGATTTCTGTTTTCTTTTTAAAAAGCCAGTCAAACCTAGTAGTTTTGTGTGTGTGTGTGTGTGTGTGTGTGTGTGTGTTGGGGGCAGGGGTTGTAGATCAACTTTAGTGATACTAATGTTAATAAGTTCTGATGGATTTCTGTTTTCTGAATAATCAGAAAATCCCAGCAATACTTGACCTATATTCAGCTGACTGAAGCTTAGTGGCTGTCCCCAAGTTTACCACATTCATTTGTGACCTGCATTTCCTCATCCACATTACATATGTGAATTCTGAAGACATCTGAGTCTGCAACCCCTGATGTAGCTAAAATGTATTGAACACTTTTTTTTTTTTTTAGACGGAGTCTCACTCTGTCACCCAGGCTGGAGTGCAGTGGCGTGATCTTGGCTCACTGCAACCTCTGCCGCCCGAGTTCAAGCGATTCTCCTGCCTCAGCCTCCCGAATAGCTGAGATTACAGGTGCCTGCCACTGCGCCTGGCTAATTTTTGTATTTTTTTAGTAGAGATGGGGTTTCACCATCTTGGCCAGGCTGCTCTTGGACTCCTGACCTCGTGATCCACCTGCCTTGGCCTCCCAAAGTGCTAGGATTATAGGCGTGAGCCACTGTGCCTGGCCTGAACTCCTTTTATGTACAGAACTCTGATGCCATAGAATTAGGCTCCTGTAAGGACTATAGATGGCATTATTACCTGTTGGATAATGCTGCCTATACACAGTGCACGGGATGCCTCTGGGTAGGGAAAGTTGGCCTCCTCACATTGGAGTAGATTTCCATTGTGTTGGCCTCTGCTGATCCAGCCTCCTCACCCTACCACCCCTCACACCCCACCCCCTGTCTCCAGCCAGTTTTACCTAGAATGTCGTTACTCTTATGAATGGGACACGTATGAAAAGTTACCAGTGAGAACTTCAGGCTTTGGAGTAACTGACACAGGCTTTGTATTAGAATAAAGTGAGGAAAGAACACAGAGATGGTGCCATCTCACATGTTGGTGTTCATTTAATTTACTATGTATTTTAAAAAATAATGCCTTCCCTCCAACAAGCTCAGTTTGCAAATACAAACAGTAGGTACACACTGAAAAATAATAATCTCTAAATCTTTTTACTTGCAAAGACTCAGCTGTCATTTTAAAAAGTCTCCCTTTACTGGTATGCATAATTTCCTAAAAAAACTGCACCTCACAATCTTCAATCAAATTAAAGTTGGATTATATCAAGTGGCTGTCCATTCGGTTTCTTTCTGGAAATGTTGAGTTACCCTCCTGGGAATAGTCAGAGTTTCAGGGTTTTAGCACTTATGGCATTATAGATGTCCTCAGTCATAGGCACATACGTTTTTGCTGTGTCGTCCAAGAAATACAAGGCATCTTTGATGACAGCGGGGTTAAAGCCCTCCTCCACCAGGGTCACTTTGCGGTGTTTAAAAGTTCCAGTGATCTCAATGGTGTCCTGAAAAACATCAAATAATCCACACTGTGGTTGCATTTTGCAATAGATTGGGATGCAGGGCAAGGGGTAGGGGTGGGGCATGGAGATCTAGCAAATCATTGGCATCCCTGGCTCATGTGACAGCTGGGAAGTGAAAGTTAAAAAAAAAAGTTTTCCATTTTGATTTATTTTTACATGGACAGATAACATTGCGTGTTTTTCTCATGTATAATATGGTGTGCTGAAGTGCACATACATCGTGCAATAGTTACATCCAGCTAGTTAACAAATGGATTACCTCACATAGCTATCATTTTTGTGGTAGGAGCAAGTAACATCCACTCTCTTTACATTTTCTAGTGAAGTGAAAGTTTAGTATGATACCCATACATTCTTCGCTGGTCTCCATTAGGGAGCCCTTTGTGAGGTATTTTTTATTCCCTTAAAGCTTTAGGATCACCGGTGGGGAGGGAGGACCTGCCAATGATGAGATACCTGTGCACAGATTTCTGAGCAGAGGGGTGGTGCTTACTGCTTGGTAAGGCTTCAGGTACCACTAGGATATCCTGACTCTAGGTGGGAGTAGAAGGAGGGATCATTTACAGAAAAACTCTGTTTTCTCAGTCTGCTTATCTTGTCTACTAGATTGAAGACTGATTTTCCCTTTAATTAATGTGTTAACCAAAATATCTGAGGATATTTCATTTTCATGCCTCTTTACCATCCGGTTGCAAAGCAAATGTCGGTGCTTTATGAACAGGAATAATCCTATACACACAATATCTGGAATCTTAAGACTTCCTTTGTCAAGTCTTCAACTATAGAATCACAGAGCTCAAAATCTAAAAGTGAGAATGTTAAACCAACCAAAGGGTTAATGTTGGAGGAAGAAAAAAACTCCCCTAGCGGTGATAGTTAAGTCTTAGGCAATTCCAGCTGGCTAACGTCCAGTTAAATTTCACACCATGGAAAGGTGTAGAACTTCTGTGGATTTCTGTATTCTTTAAAACTGGAAACAACAAACAGGATCAGGGCATTTCTATTTGCGATGTCTGTCAGGACTCACCAAACAGACTTGTGAGTTGTGTGCTAAGACTCTTGCTGAATGAACTGGTCTGTCTTGTAAGGAGAAAGGGATTAGAATTGGATTTCCGCTAGCTGTTTTCTGATTTTTTTTTTTTTTTTTAAAGAAAGGGCCTTGCTCTGTTGCCCAGGCTGGGTGCAGTGGTGCACTCATACCTCACTGCAGCCTTGATTTCCTAGGCTCAAGTAATCCTCCTGCATCAGCCTCCCAGGTAGATGAGACTACAAGTGCGTGTCACCATGCCTGGCTAATTTTTTTTTTTTTTTTGGAGATGGAATCTCACTCTGTTGCTCAGGCTGGAGAGCAGTGGTGTGATCCTGGCTCACTGCAACCTCCGCCTCCCAGGTTCAAGCGATTCTCCTGCCTCAGCCTCCCGAGTAGGTGGGACTACAAGCATGCTACACCACACCCAGCTAATTTTGTATATTTAGTAGAGATGGGGTTTCACCACATTAGCCAGCCTGATCTTGAACTTCCGACCTCAGGTGATCCGCCCACCTCGGTCTCCCAAAGTGCTGGAATTACAGGCGTGAGCCGCCGCGCTCGGCCTTTTAAAAAATTTTTAGTTTTAGTAGACATGAAGTCTCACTATGTTGCCTAGGCTGGTCTCAAACTCCTGAGCTCAAGCAATCCTCCCACCTCGGTCTCCCAAAGTGATGGGATTACAGGCATGAGCCACTGCACCCAGCCAGCCTGATATGACCACTTCCTTATTGGTCTATGACACTTCTTTCTGAGCTTCCTGGAAAGTGTGGTGATAATTTGGCAAATGTAGTCATCCTGGGAGAAGGCAAGTTGTTCCCTAAGAAGTAGGAATCTCTAAGAGAGCAGATCATTGAACTTGATAATAAGAGATCTCACCTGTATTCTTAGAAACCTGGGCCTCGCGTAACTAGGCAGGTAATCAGCAATGTGCTGAAAGAGTTTCTTTCCGTCAAATTCATGGTTTTCCTTCATTTTGATGGAGGCCATGCCAATGCGACCCTCATGATCTAGAAATAAAGTGAGAAAAAATTAGATGTGTTATGGCTATTTATGATGCTTTATTAGTTCAAAGAACTGTGGACTCAGACAACTTTATAGCATGGGTTTCATTTGGATAGTTGGAATTTTTATTACAAATACCTGTTGAAGATAATCTAAAGTGAATGTACTAATATTAATAGTAATAATAACAGTTGGTTGACTATTATATTCCAGGCCCTATACTAAGTGTGTTGTATTGATAATCTCACTTAAGCCTCATAACCTTCTGAAGAGATATAGATGTTATCTCCATTTTACAGATGAAGAAACTGAGGCTTAAAGACATTAAGAGACTTATTCGACGTCAGACATCAAATACTAGGCAGGGTATGGAATTGAATTCAGGCAGCCTGGCTCCAGATCCTGTGCTTAGAACCATCATCCTTCTTTTTAGCAGCCTATACAAACACATCTGGGTAGGGAGTAGGTTGGACTGGTGGCGACAGGAAGTTATTTTTGACTCCAGTGAAAGTCCTTGCTCCACCGTCAGGCACGACTTACTGAGCCTGGATTGTTCTTCAGGTTGCAGTGTCAGGTTTGTTGCACCTCTGGGCACAAACACCACCTTGGAGACCTACTTATCTGATCAAGGTTCTAATGGCTTTCCTTGTCTGCATTTCGGAGAGGATGTGCAACAGGAGGTGAAGGCAGGCACAGGGAGCTGTTTTGTGCACTACCATTAAAGGCCCATTAGTCCCAAGAGGATGTGCCCTCCACAGAGAGAACAGATCCTACAGCAGGATATTTAGCCCAGAGCAGTTTCCAACAAGTACAACTGCCTTCTTGTGAGGACAGTGGTAATTAGGTATTAATGTATCTTCTACCTGATCCAGCAGACCCAGCAGGAGTCCCGATCCACTTCCCTCAACTGCTCAGCTGTAATCAGAGAGAAGACAGGAGCCTCCCTTGGTTACCTGGGCCCCAGCTTTTGAAATCTCTCCCATGGTGATTGTGTGTTTACCGATAGCTCTAAAGAAGGCAAACAGCAAAAGGAAAAAAAGATGCTCCCTCATTCGGTTTGTTTCTTGTCTGAGGGAGAGAGGCAGGGGCACTAGATCCTCTTAGTTTAGGGTCTTTAGCACCTGTCTTAGAAATCTCAAGTGTCTCCAATAAGTTCCTTTTAGAATTAAGGCTCATGCAACAGAAATCCTCCGCATTGACCATCTCTGCATCTTGCCCTGGTAGCAGCAACGCTGGACCTAGGGGCAAATGGGCCTGTTAGGTCTCAGGCCTCTGCCCCGACTCCCGGAGGGTGGTTTGGGACTAGTTCAGCTCTGGGGGGATGGTTCCAGCCTATAGGAGTTCTGCGCTAACTGTAAAGGTCAATTCTGACCAAGGGTTCTCTAGAGCTGCATGGTCTAATATGATACCCACTGGTTATTTGTGGCTATTAAAACTAAAATCAATTATAATATTACGAAAAATTCAGTTCTTCAGTTGCACTAGCCACATTTCAAGTGTTCCATAGTGACATGGTGGCTATTGGCTATCATGCTGGATAGTGCATATGGAACATTTCCATCA
>NW_012105331.1:1395658-1397947 GCF_000951045.1 Mandrillus leucophaeus
GTCAGACATCAAATACTAGGCAGGGTATGGAATTGAATTCAGGCAGCCTGGCTCCAGATCCTGTGCTTAGAACCATCATCCTTCTTTTTAGCAGCCTATACAAACACATCTGGGTAGGGAGTAGGTTGGACTGGTGGCGACAGGAAGTTATTTTTGACTCCAGTGAAAGTCCTTGCTCCACCGTCAGGCACGACTTACTGAGCCTGGATTGTTCTTCAGGTTGCAGTGTCAGGTTTGTTGCACCTCTGGGCACAAACACCACCTTGGAGACCTACTTATCTGATCAAGGTTCTAATGGCTTTTCTTGTCTGCATTTCGGAGAGGATGTGCAACAGGAGGTGAAGGCAGGCACAGGGAGCTGTTTTGTGCACTCCCGTTAAAGGCCCATTAGTCCCAAGAGGATGTGCCCTCCACAGAGAGAACAGATCCTACAGCAGGATATTTAGCCCAGAGCAGTTTCCAACAATTACGACTGCCTTCTTGTGAGGACAGTGGTAATTAGGTATTAATGTATCTTCTACCTGATCCAGCAGACCCAGCAGGAGTCCCGATCCACTTCCCTCAACTGCTCAGCTGTAATCAGAGAGAAGACAGGAGCCTCCCTTGGTTACCTGGGCCCCAGCTTTTGAAATCTCTCCCATGGTGATTGTGTGTTTACCGATAGCTCTAAAGAAGGCAAACAGCAAAAGGAAAAAAAGATGCTCCCTCATTCGGTTTGTTTCTTGTCTGAGGGAGAGAGGCAGGGGCACTAGATCCTCTTAGTTTAGGGTCTTTAGCACCTGTCTTAGAAATCTCAAGTGTCTCCAATAAGTTCCTTTTAGAATTAAGGCTCATGCAACAGAAATCCTCCGCATTGACCATCTCTTTGCTTCTTGCTCTGGTAGCAGCAACGCTGGACCTAGGGGCAAATGGGCCTGTTAGGTCTCAGGCCTCTGCCCTGACTCTCGGAGGGTGGTTTGGGACTAGTTCAGCTCTGGGGGGATGGTTCCAGCCTATAGGAGTTCTGCGCTAACTGTAAAGGTCAATTCTGACCAAGGGTTCTCTAGAGCTGCATGGTCTAATATGATACCCACTGGTTATTTGTGGCTATTAAAACTAAAATCAATTATAATATTATGAAAAATTCAGTTCTTCAGTTGCACTAGCCACATTTCAAGTGTTCCATAGTGACATGGTGGCTATTGGCTATCATGCTGGATAGTGCATATGGAACATTTCCATCACTGCAGAAAGTTCTACAGACTAGTTGGGCAGTTCAGGTGTGACACCTAGAAAAAGTGAACTCCACTCCAGGCCCAAACCTAGAAATTCTCTCCTGGTCCAAAGCCGAGATGTGTGACTGCCTTGTCCTGAATCACCCATAGTGGAAGGATGCCTTACTTCAGACAGTCCAGCTGCATTTCTACTCTGGAATGGGACTGGCCTCTGTGGATGGGGGGCCAGACAACAGCAGTTGTGGCATTGAGAATCACAGAATCTGAAAGTTGGGAGGGACTTTAGAATGTATCTCTAATCTTTCACTGCTGCAAGAGTTCTCCCAGGATCCCAGGTGGACATCCAGCTTCTCTTTACATGCCTTAGTTGGTGGAGGCATTTCCTATCCTGGGAGACAAGCCTATTCTACTGATGGTTACAGGGGAGTTCTCAGGCTAAAATTGGCTCCCTGGTCATTTTAATCCATTGGTTTTAGTTCTGATCGCTGGAGCAGCACAGAATACACCTGCTCCTCATCCTATCTGACTGTCTGCCAACAGTGTAAGACTGTCAACCTCCTCCCCTTTGTTCTGTTTCAGTGGCTCCCAGAACTCACTGATCATTAGATTCACTGGGGAATTAAAAAAAGACATGCAGATTCTGAGTCCCACACTCCAGAGCTTCTGGTCCATTAGATCCAGGCTTTAAGAAGTTTCTCAGTGGTTCTGATGATTGGCCAAATATTTGGAACCACCGGGCGTTAGTGCTTCTCAGACTTTAGTGTGTGTGTTTTTTAAAATTGTGATAAACATATAACATAAAATTTATCATTTTAACTCATTTTAAAGTGTACAATTTGCCAGGCGTGGTGGCTCACGCCTGTAATCCCAGCGCTTTGGGAGGCCAAGGTGGCGGGGGGCTGTGGATCACCTGAGGTTAGGAGTTCGAGACCGGCCTGACCAACATGGTGAAATCCCATCTCTACTAAAAATACAAAATTAGCCGGGCGTGGTGGTACATGGCTGTAATCCCAGCTACTCAGAAGGCTGAGGCAGGAGAATCGCTGCTTGAACCTGGGAGGCTGAGGTTGTAATG
>NW_012105331.1:1399692-1401065 GCF_000951045.1 Mandrillus leucophaeus
TGATCTGCCCACCTCGGCCTCCCAAAGTGCTGGGATTACAGGAGTGAGCCACTGTACCCGGCCTTGAATATTTTTTAAAAAAGAACAAGCACAAGGCCATGTAGAACTGTCACAGCTTGAGAAAGAGGGACTTCTGGATTTCTACTTTGAATATGGGTGGGAATCCCAAATATGAGTTGTGGGGGAATAGTAATACCCCTAGTGCCTTATATTTGGACAGTAATTTGGAGGCTGGAATCCTCTCTGACGTGTATAATCAATGTGATTTATTGTCACAACAACCCTTATGTATATATCTGATAAATATATGCTTAGCATTGATGTAATTAAAATGAATTTGTTCTCTTGACAACCTTAACTGCAGGGCTGGCATTATCCTTAATTTTAGTGATTAGCCGGCAGTCAAACAGCCGGCAGATGTTGAAGCCAGGATTCAAGGTCAGACATTGGCCCTCCTGACTCTGCTGGCAGAAGCAGATTTGTAGATGAAGCTGTGGTGACAACATTCTTGTGTGATGATTCTGAAACTTAGTGGGGTGAACTGGGCTTAGAAATCTTAAAAAGAAGAGGTTGTACAAAATCCACTTTTCCTCAGCTTTTTCTTCTAGCAACTGCACTGGCTCTTCTTTGTGCCTCCTAGTTTGGAGGCCAGGACACCATTTCCCAGCTCTTAAGCATGACACGACTTTTCTGGAGGCGTGCCAAATGTGGTGTGGAGCTCCCATAGTTGAGGCTTTGTTTGCCTGAGAGCCCAAGAATGGCTGGGAGCTGAACTGAAGAGAAGGCCATGTTCAGATGTACTGAGCTGGCTTTTATAATGGAACATAAGCCAGACATAAGCTCCTTACTCCCTGGCAGTTGAAAGAGCTGTTTAACTCTGGATGGCAGGAGAAAGCAATGACAAACCTGGGCTAAAATTATGTTCAGTTCCTCTATGGGTTTAGATACAGATCTTATCTTGTATATACCTGGCACATGCACTCCATAAACATTCACTTCTTGGACAAAATCAACCAGTCCTACTATATCAGCAACTTCAGTGGTGGCCACATTTTCCCCTTTCCACCTGGAAGAAAGGACACATTTAGCAGAGGTCAATGGTGGCTTCTGGCCCAGGTCGCAATGACGGAGAGCAGCTGTTTCCTTTAGAGTTCTGCATGGTGCTGATCTCGTGTTCCTCATCTTGGCCCCTCAAACTCCCCAACTTAGTCCTGGCTGGGGTATCTTGCTTGAGGCATAAAAGGGAAAAGTATAGACCTAGATAACAAAATGTGGAATTTCAATGTTACCACATGAAACACAATACACGGAATAATGTTCTAATGTTAAAATACAGCCCTGGCTAAGAAAGGCACTGGAAATTAGAAAGAAAT
>NW_012105331.1:1401115-1401418 GCF_000951045.1 Mandrillus leucophaeus
CTCCAACGGGAGTATTCACACCCCTTTCCATTCTGTCCCCTCTCACACTAAGATGTGGCCATAGTTCCCCTTGTGTCATTGTCCCAGAGTTGGGGAGGAACAAGCAAGAGATATTCTTGAATATTCTTTTTGTTTTTTTGAGATGGAGCCTCACTCTGTCACCCAGACTGCAGTGCAGTGGTGAGATCCTGGCTCACTGTAACCTCCATCTCCCAGGTTCAAGTGATTCTCCTGTCTCAGCCTCCTGAGTAGCTGGGATTACAGATACGAGCTACCACCCCTGGCTAATGTTTATATTTTTAG
>NW_012105331.1:1401477-1403691 GCF_000951045.1 Mandrillus leucophaeus
AGGGTCTCATGGCAACAAGAAAGGAAAAAATATACTTCAGTTACAGGGAGATTCTAATGTTAAAGCCCAACCAGGTGCTATTTTTTCACTTAATAAAGAGTTAAATTCTGTTTTCATTAATTTTTTTTTTTTTTTGCGGGAGTGGGTAGAGTCTCGCTCTGCCACTTAGGCTGGAGTGCAGTGGTGCAATCTCAGCTCACTGCAACCTCCGTCTCCTAGGTGCAAGTGATTCTCTTGCCTCAGCCTCCCAAGTAGCTGGGGCTACAGGTGCGTGCCACCATGTCCAGCAATTTTTGTACTTTTAGTAGACACGGGATTTCACCATGTTGGCCAGGCTGGTCTGGAACTCCTGACCTCAGGTGATACACCTGCCTCAGCCTACCAAACTGCTGGGATTACAGGCGTGAGCCACCGCGCCTGGCCCATTAAAAATTCTTTAGCCCTCCCAGAAGTATCTTCTTAATAGCATGAAGATGGCATAAAGTGATATGGATCTTAAGACATGGAATAGTAGAGATGGAAGGACCCTGCGAATCATTGTGACCCTCATCTCAAGGTTCTGAGGTTCACAAAAGGACTGAGGTTCACAATGGTTACCTGTCTTGATACCACTGCTGCTCAGGGGGGAGAGGTGAGCCTGGTTCTCCTCATTTCATCTGCTGTCTTTCTACTGCAGTTAGACAACCTCATTCATTCATGCAAAAAGTGATTATGTGTGTCAGGCACCATGGTAGGTGCTGGGGGTGAACAGGGAGACACAGGGCCTGCCCTCAGGGAGTTTACACAGGAAGGAAGCTGTGTCCTGAGGCTGGAGGACTGTGCTATGGTTGGAAGTTAATTCCATGGTCTATTAGGACTTCCAGACTTCCTTGCACTGACCTGGGGGTTCTGCAGGAAACCATCTGGTTGGGGATGAAAGGTGTTGGGGGAAGGGACTCCGAACTCCTCACCTCCTCTTCAACTAGATCAACTCCACACTAATTTGCATCTGATTTTATCTAAACACCTCCATGATTGGAAAGGTGAAAATCCTTGGCTGTCCTGAGAGGGACTAGTAATAATGCAGGAGAAACAAAAGGAGTTACATGTACTTTTGTCTCCAGAAATCAGATACAGGTTTCCTGCCTTATTCTCATCTGGTGTTGCTCAGCCAAGTTAACTGTGCACTGCAGAGTGACACTTCATGCACTTCATTCCTCATTCTCTGGGAACACAGGAGTTTGACCTGATGTGCCAAAGACAGGGAAGGAAATGCACCATAACCAAAGCGGAATGCGATTCCACTAGGAGTATGCCAAACTGTATGTGTGTTTGTTTTTGGCTCAATGATTCAGAAAAACCAACCGGAATGTATCTCCAACTCTGTCGTGGAAATAGATGAAATTTTCACGGTCAATCATTAAGAGATCTCCACTGTTGAAATAGAGGTCTCCTTTCTTAAAGACATCTCTCAGTTTTTTCTTCTCTGTCTGAGCCTTTGCTCCAGCATAGCCACTAAATGGTGTAAGTTGTGTGATTTTGCAAACCAGAAGTCCAACTTCACCTAAAACAGAAGAAAGTAAACTTATTTTATGTGCTAGAGGTCAAATTTATACATCAGCCTTCTCTTAAAACTAATGCCATACAACCTGCTGGCAACAAACTGGCTATAGGAAGTATCATTTTCCATGCATGTATACCTGTGAATTATATGTACATATGTATCACAGACACACATATATACACCACACACACATATACTGTACATTAGTGTATATGGCCTAATTATCTTATTTTGATTCTTATTTTTTTGAGATGGAATCTTGCCCTGTTGCCCAGGTTGGAGTACAGTGGTGCAGTCTCAACCTCTGCCTCCCAGGGTCAAGGGATTCTCCTGCCTCAGCCTCCCAAGTAGCTAGGGTTACAGGTGTGTGCCATCATGCCCAGTTAATTTTTGTATTTTCAGTAGAGACAGGATTTTGCTACATTGGCCAGGCTGGTCTTGAACTCCTGATCTCAAATGATCAGTCCTCCTCAACCTCCCAAAGTGTTGGGATTATAGGCGTGAGCCACCACACCTGGCCTGTAATTCTTTTACTGCTAATCTTTTACTGAATAATGATTTATGCACACTTACACAAACGCCCAGTAGTTAAAGCTTAAAGGTAAAGGCCACCTAAAACTATGGTTTTGCAACCACAATTACATATCCCTTCCCACAAAACGTTACCTCAT
>NW_012105331.1:1405818-1407200 GCF_000951045.1 Mandrillus leucophaeus
ACTGAGTGTGGGCTCAGCACTGGGTTCAGTATTTTCTCTTGTTATCTCTGTTTTACAGATGATGAAATTGAGGCCTGAGGAACATACGGGACCTGCCCAAGGTCACTCAGTTAGCATACGGTGGCACTGAGATTTGCTCTCCAGAGCCAGGGCTCTTACACACACGAACTACTGTCCTCTAAACTCTGCTGGTCTGTCCCTGGGGACACAGGTTGCGTGGAAGTCCCGGTGCGGCTGTTTCATAGCCAGATGGGATGAGCGGTCCAGAGGCACAAAGACCACAGTGACTTCTCAAGCCAGCAGAGGCTCAGCATTTGCTGAACATTTCTGGCTATTTGCAGAATAGTTGGTTATCTGGACGACTGACTGCTTGAGTACAAAAAAGACAACAGAGACCCACAGGCAATAAAATGACTGACAGGGAAAAGAGACGGCTATGTGAGCTGGCTTAAAAATAAGAAATATCCGGCCGGGCGCGGTGGCTCATGCCTGTAATCCCAGCACTTTGGGAGGCCGAGGCGGGCGGATCATGAGGTCAGGAGATTGAGACCATCCTGGCTAACATGGTGAAAACTCGTCTCTACTAAAAATACAAAAAATTAGCTGAGCATGGGGGCAGACGCCTGTAGTCCCAGCTACTTGGGAGGCTGAGGCAGGAGAATGGCGTGAATCCGGGAAGCGCAGCTTGCAGTGAGCGGAGATTGTGCCACTGCACTCCAGCCTGGGCGACAGAGCGAGACTCCATCTCAAAAAAACAAAAACAAAAGCAAACAAACAAACAAAAAAATCTTTCTGGTGGAATTATTAGGTGGACATAAATGTTCACCAGATCCTAGCACCGAGATGCCTGGGCTCCACCTCAGAACAACTGAATCCAAACCCTAGCGGGTGGGGCCTTGCATCTGTGCATATAAAAAAACTCCCCAGGTGATGGTGCTGCACGACACAAAGGGAAATACTAGGTTTCACAGTGTACTATAAGCTTACGGAACTTGTAACCTTCAGGTGTTTTATCACATACAAGTATAAACGGCATCAGGAAGACTTCGCCTAAGTTGCAGACGGCAAGGGCACAATGGATTGTTCTTAACAGAAGTTCAGATGTTTTTAATTGGAAGATCTGATGATTTGAAGTAATCATCACAGAGAATGAGCAAAACTTCTCTTGGTGATAGGAATGGGCCATGGCTCTGATGCTGCCTGACTTCTGATAACATCATCACGACTTGGCTTTTAAGAAGGCTCCCTATTCTGAAAACTGGCTATGTATGCTCCCATTTTTCAATGTACTTACTTTCTGTAGGTAATTTACTCTTCCAACAGCACCGACTTTTCTCGTATAATTCATAAATCCAATATTGCCTTCAGTGGCAGCATAGAAC
>NW_012105331.1:1409015-1411740 GCF_000951045.1 Mandrillus leucophaeus
TCTCTGGGAACATAGGAGTTTGACCTGATGTGCCAAAGACAGGGAAGGAAATGCACCATAACCAAAGCGGAATGCGATTCCACTAGGAGTATGCCAAACTGTACGTGTGTTTGTTTTTGGCTCAATGATTCAGAAAAACCAACCGGAATGTATCTCCAACTCTGTCGTGGAAATAGATGAAATTTTCACGGTCAATCATTAAGAGATCTCCACTGTTGAAATAGAGGTCTCCTTTCTTAAAGACATCTCTCAGTTTTTTCTTCTCTGTCTGAGCCTTTGCTCCAGCATAGCCACTAAATGGTGTAAGTTGTGTGATTTTGCAAACCAGAAGTCCAACTTCACCTAAAACAGAAGAAAGTAAACTTATTTTATGTGCTAGAGGTCAAATTTATACATCAGCCTTCTCTTAAAACTAATGCCATACAACCTGCTGGCAACAAACTGGCTGTAGGAAGTATCATTTTCCATGCATGTATACCTGTGAATTATATGTACATATGTATCACAGACACACATATATACACCACACACACATATACTGTACATTAGTGTATATGGCCTAATTATTTTATTTTGATTCTTATTTTTTTGAGATGGAATCTTGCCCTGTTGCCCAGGCTGGAGTACAGTGGTGCAGTCTCAACCTCTGCCTCCCAGGGTCAAGGGATTCTCCTGCCTCAGCCTCCCAAGTAGCTAGGGTTACAGGTGTGTGCCATCATGCCCAGTTAATTTTTGTATTTTCAGTAGAGACAGGATTTTGCTACATTGGCCAGGCTGGTCTTGAACTCCTGATCTCAAATGATCAGTCCTCCTCAACCTCCCAAAGTGTTGGGATTATAGGTGTGAGCCACCACACCTGGCCTGTAATTCTTTTACTGCTAATCTTTTACTGAATAATGATTTATGCACACTTACACAAACGCCCAGAAGTTAAAGCTTAAAGGTAAAGGCCACCTAAAACTATGGTTTTGCAACCACAATTACATATCCCTTCCCACAAAACGTTACCTCATAAGCAAGAAGTTGTTAAGCTAGGTTTAAAACTAGAATTATGTTATATGCAGTGGTAAATTAGCACCTTTGGAATTCCTGTATATTGGAGGGTACTTATATAAACCCCCCTTTTCCCCTCTCTGATAAATTTTACCATGTGGCAATAATACGTTAGTCCTTAAAAGTCACTTGGTCAAGATAAGAAGGGGCACAGGTTGACTGAACAAAAGTCTACTGTACCTTTGGGAACTCTGACGCAATATCCATTTTCATCACGGACAGGTTCATCTTTCTCCACATCATATTTAATCAGGTCATAAGTTATGATTTTCTAGCAAAATTAAAATGTGTAATTTTGAGAATAAACCTTTTACAATTTTTCCTTTTTTAATTGTGGTATAACGTAAAGTATATCCTAGGTGTACAGGTTGATGAAATTTTGCATTTGCATATACCCTTAAAACTGCCACCCAGAGAGACAGAGAAAACATTTGCATTTCACCTAGAACGTTTCCTCCTGCCCTTCTGTGACGTCAACTACTAGTGTGACTTATATTGCTGTCAATTCAACTTAAACCTCAAACAAGTGAAATGAATGTATACTTCTGTGTCTGCTTCTTTTACTCAGTATGTCTATAATATTCATCCATCCATGTTAGTGTTTTTTATGGCCATGCAATTTTCCCTTGTATAAATATACCATGATTGATTTATCTATTTTCCTGTTAATGGGTATTTGGATTATCTCTAGTTTTGGCCTATTATAAATAAAGCTGTTATGACATTCTTGTATCTTTTGGTGGATGTATCACAAATGGGTTTTTAAAATCTTATGTAACCTTATATTAATATGACACTGTTAGATTTTTCACTTTTCTACGGAAATGTTATCTAACATATTTTAGAATCAAAGGCATATTTCATGCCCATGACTATACAATTATTAAAACTCTATCATATTTAAAACATAATTCAATGCATAAGAATTTAATTTTCAGCAATTCAGTAAGAGCAATAATAAATATATTATTTTCCTTACTGGAAGAAAAATGCAAATATGACAGTATTTGGGTATAATTATTAGCCATGATTACTGTGTCTATTTCAAATTTACATTCAAGTCTATGTGATGAAGCAACCAATCATATGCTTTAGTATTAGCAGACAACTTCATTAAAAAAATAAGTGGCGTTTATGGTCAACAAATGTAGATCTTATTTGCAGGACTGTAAAAAATTTATAGGTGGTAATGAATGTTCTTTTCCACATCAATTGCATGGGATCATCCGGTTTTTAAAGTCCTTTTTTTAATGTGTTGCTTAAAGTAGAAAAACTGTCAATAAAACATGGCACTCAATGGATGAGAAAGTAAAGAACGGGTAACGCACAGCATTAGCGGACCCTCTCAGCAGCAGTTCCAGTGACGTGTAGGAGATTGATTCTCAGTCTGCAGCAGCGCTGCCCAGGAATCTGCTGTGATGATGGAAATATTCTCTGTCTGCATTGCTCAATACAGTAGTCACTAACCACACGTGGCTATTCAGCACTGGAAATGTGGCTAGTGTGACTGAAGAACTAGATTCAAACTTTTATTAATATAACTTAAATGTAAGTAGCCACATGTAGCTAGTGGCTACCGTTTGGACAGCGCAGGTCTAGAGGACTGTGGAGGGACCTGTGTAGCGTAGGTGGAGCTGCTGTCATTGTTAGAGAGGGTCCTTGAACTTGGGAA
>NW_012105331.1:1413280-1414870 GCF_000951045.1 Mandrillus leucophaeus
TACTTACTTTCTGTAGGTAATTTACTCTTCCAACAGCACCGACTTTTCTCGTATAATTCATAAATCCAATATTGCCTTCAGTGGCAGCATAGAACTCATAGATGCATATGTCTCCAAATCTCTTGACAAATTGTCTCCACACATCTCCTCGTAAGCCATTTCCCAGTGCCAGTCTCACTTTATGATCACGGTCATTTGGTTTCTGTGGTAGGGGGAGAAGAAGGAGACCAAACTGAAACATCTCTGGAGCCTATGCTTACATATTAATAATTCCCTTTATTTTGTATGTATTTAATTTATACTGACATTGCCTTTATTACATATTTATGTTGGTTATAAATGCCCCTTAGAGTCTACCTTTTTCCAGCCATTCACACACAGTATTCCCTATTCCTTTAGCACAAGCAGTATGGTCTGACAGCTGGAACTATGACTTAATAACCAAAACATGTCAATTCTCCCATTTTGGTTTCTAAGGAGCCAGATGAGACAATCGGACAGAACCAGGTGATGCCAACATTTAATCCATATCCAATCTAAAGTTAGAAGGATGTGTATAAGGTGTTCATAGTTACAATAACGTAGGTGTTCATAGTTTTCTTGACGGGGCTGGTGAGCATTAGTGAATTTCCAGAAAGGAGGAGCCACATGGGAAAGATCTGTCAGAGATGAGGACAATCTCCTACCAGTGGGACCCTGAGCAGTGTCTAGGATTTTTATGACAATGAAGAAGAAAACAGGAAACACAGTCCAATGAGAGACAGAAAGAGAAAGAGAGAGCGCGCCCCATTTTCCACAAAGCCATTAAAGAACAACAGTTGGAGCCTGTGGGAACTGGAGGGAAGAGTCTTGACCACGCCCTGCCGTGTTTAACAGGTAGACCCCAGCGTTCAGAAGACCAGGCAGAGCTGAACCGAGACAACAGAACTGTCCCCGTGGGATGGGGAGGGAAGAGGAGGAGGAGGCCACCTCCCAGTTGCCTCAGGTGGCCTGCGAAGAATATGATTTGCTATAAACAAAGATCACAAAGGAAAGTCTGTTTTGGGTGTAAGGACTAAAAGGAGTCTCTCTGGTGTCAGCGAGAGGTGGGGCTATGACCAGGCTGCCTTCCATTCAACCATACTCATTTAGGAGACCCCACAAATATGTCCATGCCAATGATGGTTTTATTTATTTTATTGTTTTTAATTGTTAACAAAGACAGTCAAGTACAGTAGTGAGAAGAGGGGAAACAGTAGAACAAGAAGTTTGATCTATAACTGTGAACAATCAAGTGAGATAAGTCACTACCCTCAGACCAGCCCGGTGATGGTTTTAATGATATCTTATGTTAACAATGTAATTTATGTCTTCCAGGAAATCACAGGCTGGTGGAAGAGACAAATAACATAAATAGGAATACTTTTACCCTGTAAATTCTGTTACTCTATGACCTTTATTCTGTTACTCTATGACCTTTATTCTATCAGGATACAGAATGAAATGGGGTAACAGTGCTAGGTCATTAGGGCTGTCCTCTCACATCAACTGTTAATTTCTTTGATAAAACAGCAATTGCTTAGAGCATTTTCTTTTTTCTTTTTTTTTTTT
>NW_012105331.1:1417190-1417681 GCF_000951045.1 Mandrillus leucophaeus
GAGGCCTGAGGAACATACGGGACCTGCCCAAGGTCACTCAGTTAGCATACGGTGGCACTGAGATTTGCTCTCCAGAGCCAGGGCTCTTACACACATGAACTACTGTCCTCTGAACTCTGCTGGTCTGTCCCTGGGGACACAGGTTGCGTGGAAGTCCCGGTGCGGCTGTTTCATGGCCAGACGGGATGAGCGGTCCAGAGGCACACTGACCACAGTGACTTCTCAAGCCAGCGGAGGCTCAGCATTTGCTGAACATTTCTGGGTATTTGCAGAATAGTTGATTATCTGGACGACTGACTGCTTGAGTACAAAAAAGACAACAGAGACCCACAGGCAATAAAATGACTGACAGGGAAAAGAGACGGCTACGTGAGCTGGCTTAAAAATAAGAAATATCTGGCCGGGCGCGGTGGCTCACGCCTGTAATCCCAGCACTTTGGGAGGCCGAGGCGGGCGGATCATGAGGTCAGGAGATTGAGACCATCCTGGCT
>NW_012105331.1:1421051-1423396 GCF_000951045.1 Mandrillus leucophaeus
GCTAATTTTTTTGTATTTTTAGTAGAGACGGGGTTTCACTGTGTTAGCCAGGATGGTCTCGATCTCCTGACCTCGTGATCCACCCAACTCGGCCTCCCAAAGTGCTGGGATTACAGGCTTGAGCCACCGCGCCCAGCCGCTTAGAGCATTTTCTACATTATTTACTACAGTGTGAAATCACCGTGAAGTGGTTTTGGCATAAGAATTCCTCTCTGAAAAGAACTATAAGGGGGCGGGACTTTGGCAGGGCAATTAAAAACCACACCAAGACAAACTCTGAATTGGTTTCCATGCAGGAGGAGCTAAGGGGCCAGGGAAGCAGAAAATATACATTTAATCTTTAAGTAGTTTGGCCAGAACATATGGGGCTCCTTGAGGAGTCCTAACCAGAGAGGTGGACTGATGCTGGTCACTGGTGAAAATGGACCCCCTGAGCAGTCATTCTGAGGAGGAAATGTGTCAAGAGAGACCAGGGCCCTCCACTGCCAGTGGCTCTTACCCAGGGTGTCTGGGAGAATTACCTGAGAAGCCTTTTGAACCTGCACGAGACCTAGACATTCAGACTGAGTAGGAATCTATTTTCTCTCTCTCGTTCTCTCTCTTTTATTTTTTTGAGACAGGGTCTTGCTCTGTTGCCTCGGCTGGTGCAATTATGGCTTACTGCAGCCTTAACTCCAAGGCTCCTGCAATCCTCCTGCCTCAGCCTCATGAGTGGTTGGGACTACAGGTGCATGCTACCATGCCCGGCTAATTTATTTATTAATTTTGTAGAGATGAAGTTCTCACTATGTTGCCCAGGCTCATCTTGAACTTCTGGCCTCAAGCTATCCTCCTGCCTCGGCCCCCCAAAGTGCTGGAATTATAGGCATGAGTCACTGTGCCCAGCCAGAATCTATTCTCTTCTGGTCCCTAGGTCACTGACTCTACTCTGCTTTATAATTACCAAGCTCCCATAAGTCGGGAGATCATATGTCTGGTTTGCCAGGGCAAGCCCTGGCTATACGTGTCCTGGAATGCTGGTTATCTTTCACTACCTTCACTCTCAAGTGTCCCTGTCTGGCTAATGAATTGTAGCGTCACCCTGCCCACAAGGCACTATCTTCCTCCATAAGGACTGTCAGTATTCAGAGACCACCCACTCCTACTGCCGTCCTAAGGATAAAACATCACACAAGTTTGAAGACTCGCTTTTGCTTAAAGAAAATCACCTGAGCTGGGTGCTCACCTGCTCCAGGCTTGCATGAGAAGCTCCAAAGCAGCATTCCCGCATGTAGACCCAAAGTCTGACTTATCCCACATGCAGCCCACCAGCAGCCCTTCTCTTACCCACTTCACTTATTTCCTTGTCTATTGGATGGTGATCACCTATCTCCCTCATTAAATGGCAAACTCCTTCGAGGCCAAATCTACATGTATCTCTATGTCATCCCCAGTGCCTGGACCTGTGATTTGCATATAGCATGATCCTGGCAGTAAAATAAATAATCTCCACCAGGAAACCTCACTCCCTGTTCAATAACTAGTGGCCGGGTCAGGGCAGGGCTTAGGGTGCAGGAGGCCGCAGGCACCCTGGGTGTGTGGGAAGCTGACCAGCCAGCCTCACAGGTGCAGCTGTCACCTGCCAGTAGCAGGTAGCTGAGCTCATAATCACAACACCACAGGCTCAGTTTTCATCATCCAGCTGAAGAATCTTATTACATCAGCAAAAGGGATTAAGGCTGGAAATGTTTGTGAGCACAAATGGGAGATCCTGGAGCCTTCTAAGATGTCTGGTTCTCACCTAAGCTTCTGCTCACCAGTGGCTGAAAGAGTATGACTCAAGTTTTCCTTTCCCATAGGGGGAACAGTGTTCCTCCATCACCAAAGCCACTCCTCAGAGGAACTGATTTCTATATCAAGGGTCACCAGCTTATTTTTTTTTAAACAAGGAAAACAAAAAAACAACAACAACTTCTTCTTCACGTTAGAGCTAAGGTGAAACATGCAAACACACCGGGGGGCTAAATCCACACTGGGCCTGAATAACTGATGAAGAGCAAGAGGTCAAGATGTCCAGAGAGGAATGAAGGGTGCCAGGTAATTAGAACAGGCAGAAAGCTTCTATTGAGGGCTTTTCCGTGGGTCAGGCAGTTGACCTGTTTCTAAAGAACCCTATGAAAGGTGATAGCTAATAAAAGTATTTGCCTCATATTACAATTGAGGAAACGGAGACTCAGAAAGCTTAAAATAATTTTCCCAGGATCACAAAGGTAGCAAAACGGTTGCTCCGAGATTCAAATCTGAATCAATGTGACTTCAGAGAGCTCTTTTCCTTATGTTTTTTAAAGCCCTGCACTTGAGAGGGC
>NW_012105331.1:1423446-1425730 GCF_000951045.1 Mandrillus leucophaeus
GTCTGGTTTGCCAGGGCAAGCCCTGGCTATACGTGTCCTGGAATGCTGGTTATCTTTCACTACCTTCACTCTCAAGTGTCCCTGTCTGGCTAATGAATTGTAGCGTCACCCTGCCCACAAGGCACTATCTTCCTCCATAAGGACTGTCAGTATTCAGAGACCACCCACTCCTACTGCCGTCCTAAGGATAAAACATCACACAAGTTTGAAGACTCGCTTTTGCTTAAAGAAAATCACCTGAGCTGGGTGCTCACCTGCTCCAGGCTTGCATGAGAAGCTCCAAAGCAGCATTCCCGCATGTAGACCCAAAGTCTGACTTATCCCACATGCAGCCCACCAGAAGCCCTTCTCTTACCCACTTCACTTATTTCCTTGTCTATTGGATGGTGATCACCTATCTCCCTCATTAAATGGCAAACTCCTTCGAGGCCAAATCTACATGTATCTCTATGTCATCCCCAGTGCCTGGACCTGTGATTTGCATATAGCATGATCCTGGCAGTAAAATAAATAATCTCCACCAGGAAACCTCACTCCCTGTTCAATAACTAGTGGCCGGGTCAGGGCAGGGCTTAGGGTGCAGGAGGCCGCAGGCACCCTGGGTGTGTGGGAAGCTGACCAGCCAGCCTCACAGGTGCAGCTGTCACCTGCCAGTAGCAGGTAGCTGAGCTCATAATCACAACACCACAGGCTCAGTTTTCATCATCCAGCTGAAGAATCTTATTACATCAGCAAAAGGGATTAAGGCTGGAAATGTTTGTGAGCACAAATGGGAGATCCTGGAGCCTTCTAAGATGTCTGGTTCTCACCTAAGCTTCTGCTCACCAGTGGCTGAAAGAGTATGACTCAAGTTTTCCTTTCCCATAGGGGGAACAGTGTTCCTCCATCACCAAAGCCACTCCTCAGAGGAACTGATTTCTATATCAAGGGTCACCAGCTTATTTTTTTTTAAACAAGGAAAACAAAAAAACAACAACAACTTCTTCTTCACGTTAGAGCTAAGGTGAAACATGCAAACACACCGGGGGGCTAAATCCACACTGGGCCTGAATAACTGATGAAGAGCAAGAGGTCAAGATGTCCAGAGAGGAATGAAGGGTGCCAGGTAATTAGAACAGGCAGAAAGCTTCTATTGAGGGCTTTTCCGTGGGTCAGGCAGTTGACCTGTTTCTAAAGAACCCTATGAAAGGTGATAGCTAATAAAAGTATTTGCCTCATATTACAATTGAGGAAACGGAGACTCAGAAAGCTTAAAATAATTTTCCCAGGATCACAAAGGTAGCAAAACGGTTGCTCCGAGATTCAAATCTGAATCAATGTGACTTCAGAGAGCTCTTTTCCTTATGTTTTTTAAAGCCCTGCACTTGAGAGGGCATCCACTGTGCTGCCCCTCCTTACTCATACCCACCAATAAATCCCACCCCCCCAAAAAAAAGAAAAAAGGAAAAAAAGCAACATGGAGAGAGTGCCACACACATAGTGTAAGGTAAGAATCCAATAGTCCTGAAAGACCCTTAAATGAACAATGCTGTATTCACGCCATCTACCTGTTCCCCCCCCTTTACCCCCAGTTTACCACCCAGAGGCAGACACTTAACTCTCGTAGCTGCTTCTTGCTATCTGCATATTTCTAAATTAAATGCGTATACTTCTTTCTCGTTTCATCAATTTCAGATTTCCTATTATGGTAGATGAGGATTCAGCTCTTTGTTATTCTCTCTTCCATTTTTCCAGTATCACAATTTTTGGTTAAATCAATATTCAGTGCTCACATTATTCTGCCCATAATACAACACTGAGGAGCCAAGTAATATGCTATGAACAAATTTTTATTTTTCCTGGAATTAATTGCCTTTCTGCCCATTTGCTTCATTTCCTTAGTTTCCATTGGTAAGTTTCCCCTTATCCTCCAATAACCTCTAAAATTTTCCTCATGGTGAAATCTGTCTGCTGATCGAATTTCCTATTTTCTATTATGCTTCTTTGTCTCCTTTGCTCCAATCTGGACTAGTTATTTTCGAAGCCTGGGGGGTCCCTTTGTCTCTCTTTCCTGGATCCTGTGTTTTCCTCTCCTTTTTTCTCATTCTCCTGTTTGGATGGAATATTTTCTTTAGTAACTTCCGGAAGGGGAGTATATACATAGTAAGTTTATTTTTTTTATTTATTTTTTGTTGGAGACTTAGAATATCTGAATATTGTATACCTGAGTGATGATTTGGCTGGATACAGAATTCTAGATGGGCAATAATTTGTATCTAGAATTTTTGAACACACCACTCCTTTG
>NW_012105331.1:1427625-1430705 GCF_000951045.1 Mandrillus leucophaeus
TTGGCCAGGCTGGTTTTTAACTCCCAACCTCGTGATCTGCCCGCCTCAGCCTCCCAAAGTGTTGGGATTACAGGCGTGAGCCACCGTGCCTGGCCTCTTCTGTTTTTTGAATTGATGCTTCTTTTCTTTTGATGATCCTTCCTGTAGGAGGCTTTCCTCAGGTGCTTGGTGATTCTTCATGTTTGTTCAGATTTAAGAGTAAGGCAATAGAAAGATGATTGGGCAGTTCTGTGGGGGCGGGGCGAGGGGGCTACTGCTAGGTGGGCTGCACTGCTGGTTGATGAGGCAATGAGCCCACGTCCAATGTCTTTTCTGGGAAAGTTTAGTTCTTCCTAAGAATTACACTCCTTCAATATCCTGCCTGCAAGCATAAACTGGCTACTGGAGTTCCAATATCTGTGCAGGGGAAAGGAGCTGGGGAGGGTCTCCCTGGTTAGTATGCAGATATTTTCTTAATTTCTGTTTTCAGTGCCTCATCCCTGCTCTCCTCTGTTCTTGGGGTCCTTCAGTCAAAGCTTCATTAGCTCTCCAGAGAAAAATCCTCCTGTCTCCCACACAGTGGGAGAGGGGAATAGCAGGTCCAGCTACTTCTTACACAGATTCTATTTATTTATTTTTATTTTTCCATAAGTTATTCGGGGTACAGGTGATATTTGGTTATATGAGTAAGTTCTTCAGTGGTGATTTGTGAGATTTTGGTGCACTCATCACCCAAGCAGTATACACTGCACCATATTTGTAGTCTTTTATCCCTCGTCCCTCTCCCGCTCTTCCCCCAAGTTCCCCAAAATTCACTGTATCATTCTCATGCCTTTGTGTCCTCATAGCTTAGCTCCCACATATCAGTGAGAACATACGATGTTTGGTTTTCCATTCCTGAGTTACTACACTTAGAATAATAGTCTCCAATCTCATCCAGGTCACTGTAAATGCTGTTGATTCATTCCTTTTTATGGCTGCGTAGTATTCCATTGTATATATGTGAATTGGGCTGCTATAAAAATGCATGTACAAGTATCTTTTTTGAATAATGACTTCTTTTCCTCTGGGTAGATACCCAGTAAGTGGGACTGCTGGATCAAATGGTAGACCTACTTTTAGTTATTTAAGGAATCTCCATGCTGTTTTCCATAGTGGCTGTACTAGTTTACATTCCCACCAGTAGTGTAGAAGTGTCCCCTGTTCACTGCATCTATGCCAACATCTACTGTTTTTTGATTTTTTGATGATGGACATCGCAGTTTTGATTTGCATTTCCCTGATCATTAGTGATACTGAGCATTTTTTCATCTGTTTACTGGCCATTGGTATTACTTCTTTTGAGAATTGTCTATTCATGTCTTTAGCCCACTTTTTGATGGAATTGTTTGTTTACTGATTTGAGTTCGTTGTAGATTCTGGATATTATTCCTTTGTCAGATGTATAGATTGTGAAGATTTTCTCCCACTCCATGGGTTGTCTGTTTACTCTGCTGACTGTTCCTTTTGCTGTGCAAAAGTTCTTTAATTAGGTCCTAACTATTTATCTTTGTTTTTATTGTATTTGCTTTTGGGTTCTTGGTCATGAAATCCTTGCCTAAGCCAATGTCTAGAAGGGTTTTTCCAATGTTGTGTTCTATAATTTTTATAGTTTCAGGTGTCACGTTTAAGTTCTTAATCCATCTTGAGTTGATTTTTGTATAAGGTGAGTGATGAGAATCCAGTTTTATTCTTCTACATATGGCTTGGCAGTTATCTCAGCACCACTTGTTGAATAGGGTGTCCTTGGCCCCCTTTATGATTTTGTTTACTTTGTCAAAGATCAGTTGACTGTAAGAATTTAGCTTTATTGCTAGGTTCTCTATTCTGTGGCAATGGTTTACATGCCTGTTTTTATACCAGTACCATGCTGTTTTGGTGACTATGGCCTTATAGTATAGTTTGAAGTGGGGTAATGTAATGCCTCCAGATTTGTTCTTTTTGCTTAGTCTTGCTTTGGCTGTGCGGGCTCTTTTTTTGGTTCCATATGAATTTTAGAATTTTTTTTCTAATTCTGTGAAGGATGATGATGGTATTTTGATGGGATTGCATTGAATTTGTAGATTGCTTTTGGCAGTATGATCATTTTCACAATATTGATTCTACCCAGCCATGAGCATGGGATATGTTTCCATTTGTTTGTGTAGTTTATGATTACTTTCAGTAGTGTTTTGTAGTTTTATGTAGAGGCTTTTTGACTCCTTGGTTAGGTATATTCTTAGGTATTTTATTTTTTTTTGCAGCTATTGTAAAAGGGATTGAGTGCTTGATTTGATTCTCTGCTTGGTCACTGTTGGTGTATAGAAGAGCTACTGATTTGTGCACATTAATTTTGTATCTGGAAACTATGCTGAATTCTTTTATCAGTCCTAAGAGCTTTCTAGAGAAGTCCTTAGAGTTTTCAAGGTAAATGATCATATTATCAGCAAGCAGTGACAGTTTGACTTCCTTTTTACTGATTTGGATGCCCTATATTTCTTTCTCCTATCTGATTGGTCTGGCTAGGACTTCCAGTATTATGTTAAAGAGGAGTGATGAGAGTGGGCATCCTTGTCTTGTTCCAGTTCTCAGGGGGAATGCTTTCAACTTTTCCCCATTCAGTATTATGTTGGCAGTGGGTTTATCACACATGGGTTTTATTACTAAGGTATATCCCTTGTATGCCGATTTTGATGAGAGTTTTAATCATAAAGAGATGCTGAATTTTGTTGAATGCTTTTTCTGCATCTATTGAGATGATCATGTGATTTTTGTTTTACATTTTGTTTATGTGGTGTATCACATTTATTGACTTGCATATGTGAAACCATCTCTGCATCCACGGCATGAAACCCACTTGATCATGGTGGATTATGTTTTTGATATGTTGTTAGATTTGACTAGCTAGTATTCTGTTAAAGATTTTAGCATCTGTGTTCATCAAGGATATTGGTCTGTAGTTTTCTTTTTTGGTTACATCCTTTCTGGTTTTGGTACTAGGGTGATTCTGGATCCATGGAATGAATTAGGGAGGGTTCCTTCTTTCTCTATCTTGTGGAATAGTGTCAAAATAATTGGTACCA
>NW_012105331.1:1430755-1440897 GCF_000951045.1 Mandrillus leucophaeus
TGATGAGAATCCAGTTTTATTCTTCTACATATGGCTTGGCAGTTATCTCAGCACCACTTGTTGAATAGGGTGTCCTTGGCCCCCTTTATGATTTTGTTTACTTTGTCAAAGATCAGTTGACTGTAAGAATTTAGCTTTATTGCTAGGTTCTCTATTCTGTGGCAATGGTTTACATGCCTGTTTTTATACCAGTACCATGCTGTTTTGGTGACTATGGCCTTATAGTATAGTTTGAAGTGGGGTAATGTAATGCCTCCAGATTTGTTCTTTTTGCTTAGTCTTGCTTTGGCTGTGCGGGCTCTTTTTTTGGTTCCATATGAATTTTAGAATTTTTTTTCTAATTCTGTGAAGGATGATGATGGTATTTTGATGGGATTGCATTGAATTTGTAGATTGCTTTTGGCAGTATGATCATTTTCACAATATTGATTCTACCCAGCCATGAGCATGGGATATGTTTCCATTTGTTTGTGTAGTTTATGATTACTTTCAGTAGTGTTTTGTAGTTTTATGTAGAGGCTTTTTGACTCCTTGGTTAGGTATATTCTTAGGTATTTTATTTTTTTTTGCAGCTATTGTAAAAGGGATTGAGTGCTTGATTTGATTCTCTGCTTGGTCACTGTTGGTGTATAGAAGAGCTACTGATTTGTGCACATTAATTTTGTATCTGGAAACTATGCTGAATTCTTTTATCAGTCCTAAGAGCTTTCTAGAGAAGTCCTTAGAGTTTTCAAGGTAAATGATCATATTATCAGCAAGCAGTGACAGTTTGACTTCCTTTTTACTGATTTGGATGCCCTATATTTCTTTCTCCTATCTGATTGGTCTGGCTAGGACTTCCAGTATTATGTTAAAGAGGAGTGATGAGAGTGGGCATCCTTGTCTTGTTCCAGTTCTCAGGGGGAATGCTTTCAACTTTTCCCCATTCAGTATTATGTTGGCAGTGGGTTTATCACACATGGGTTTTATTACTAAGGTATATCCCTTGTATGCCGATTTTGATGAGAGTTTTAATCATAAAGAGATGCTGAATTTTGTTGAATGCTTTTTCTGCATCTATTGAGATGATCATGTGATTTTTGTTTTACATTTTGTTTATGTGGTGTATCACATTTATTGACTTGCATATGTGAAACCATCTCTGCATCCACGGCATGAAACCCACTTGATCATGGTGGATTATGTTTTTGATATGTTGTTAGATTTGACTAGCTAGTATTCTGTTAAAGATTTTAGCATCTGTGTTCATCAAGGATATTGGTCTGTAGTTTTCTTTTTTGGTTACATCCTTTCTGGTTTTGGTACTAGGGTGATTCTGGATCCATGGAATGAATTAGGGAGGGTTCCTTCTTTCTCTATCTTGTGGAATAGTGTCAAAATAATTGGTACCAGTTCTTCTTTGAATGTCTGGTAGAATACTGCTGTGAATCCATCTGGTCCTGGACTTTTTTTTGTTGGTAATTTTTAAATTACCATTTCAATCTCGCTGCTTGTTACTGGTCTTTTCCAGGTTATCTAATTTTTCCTGATTTAAGTCAGGAGGGTTGTATTTTTTCAGGAATGTATCCATCTCTTCTAGGTTTTCTAGTTTATGTGCATAAAAGTGTTCACAGTAGCCTTGAATTATCTTTTGTATTTCAGTGGTGTTAGTTGTAATATCTCCTATTTTGTTTCTTAGTGAGGTTATTTGGATTTTTTCTTTTCTTTTCTTGGTTAATCTTACTAATGGTCTATCAATTTTATCTTTTCAAAGAACCAGCTTTTTGTTTCATTTATCTTTTGTATTTTGTTTGTTTGTTTGTTTCAATTTCATTTAGTTCTGCTCTGATCTTGATTATTTCCTTTCTTCTGCTGGGTTTGGGTTTCGTTTGTTCTTGTTTCTCTAATTCATTGAGGCACAAGTGACCTTAGATTGTCTGTTTGTGTTCTTCCAGTGTTTTTGTTACAGGTGTTTAGGGCTGTGAACATTCTTTTTAGCACCGCCTTTCTTGTATCCCAGAAGTTTTAATAGGTTGTGTCATTATTGTCGTTTAGTTTGAAGAATTTTTTCATTTCCGTCTTATGTTTTTGACCCAATGCTCATTCAGGAGCAGGTTATTTAATTTCCCTGTATTTGCATAGTTTTGAAGGCTTCTTTGGAGTTAATTTCCAGTTTTATTCCACTGTAGTCTGAGAGAGTGCTTGATATAATTTCAATTTTCTTAAATTTATTGAAGTTCGTTTTATGGGCTACCATATGATCTATCTTGGTGAAAGTTAGAAAGTTATGTGCTGTTGAATAGAATGTGTATTCTGCTGCTGTTGGATGAAATGTTCTGTATATATCTGTTAAGTCCACTTGTTCCAACGTATAGTTTAAATCTATTGTTTCTTTGTTGACTTTCTGTTTTGATGACCTGTCCAGTATCGTCAGTGGAGCACTGAAGTCCCCCACTATTACTGTATTGCTGTCTATCTCATTTCTTAGGTCTATTAGTAATTGTTCTATAAATTTGGGAGCTCCAGTGCTAGGTGCATATATGTTTAGGATTGTGATATTTTCCTGTTGGACAAGGCCTTTTACCATTCTATACTGTCCCTCTCTTTTAACCGCTGTTGCTTTAAAGTTTGTTTTGTCTGATATAAGAATAGCTTCCCGCTTTTCATATCCTTTTGCATGAAATGCCTTTTTCTACTCCTTTACTTTAAGTTTATGTGAGTCCTTATGTATTAGGTGAGTCTCCTGAAGGCAGCAGTTGGTTGGTGAGTTCTTAGCCATTCTGCAGTTCTGTATCTTTTAAGTGGGGCATTTAGGCCATTTACATTCAATGTTAGTATTGAAATGTGAGGTACTGTTCCTTTCATCGTGCTCTGTGTTGCCTGTGAATTTTTGTTTTTTTGTTTTTTTGTTGCCTGTGAATTTTTGTTTTTTTGTTTTTTGTTTGCTTTTTAACTTGTATTTTTGTTTTATAGGTCTTGTGTGATTTATGCTTTAAAGAGGTTGTGTTATGATGTGTTTCCAGGATGTGTTTCAAGATTTAGAGCTCCTTTTAGCAAGTCTTATAGTGGTAGCTTGGTAATGGTGAATTCTCTCAGCATTTGTTTGTCTGAAAACGACTATATCTTTCCTTCATATATGATGCTTAGTTTCACTGGATACAAAATTCTTGGCTGACAATTGTTTTGTTTGAGGTGGCTGAAGATAGGGCCCCAAACCCTTCTAGCTTGTAGGGTTTCTGCTGATAAATCTGCTGGTTTTTTTTTTTTGAGACGGAGTCTCGCTCTGTTGCCCAGGCTGGAGTGCAGTGGCCGGATCTCAGCTCACTGCAAGCTCTGCTTCCTGGGTTCACGCCATTCTCCTGCCTCAGCCTCCCGAGTTGGGACTACAGGTGCCCGCCACCTCGCCCGGCTAGTTTTTTGTATTTTTTAGTAGAGACGGGGTTTCACCAGGTTAGCCAGGATGGTCTCGATCTCCTGACCTTGTGATCTGCCTGTCTCGGCCTCCCAAAGTGCTGGGATTACAGGCTTGAGCCACTGCGCCCAGCCTAAATCTGCTGTTAATCTAATAGGTTTTCCTTTATAGGTTGTCTGGTGCTTCTGTCTCACAGCTCTTAAGATTCTTTCCTTGGTCTTAACATTGGATAACCTGATGACAATATGCCTAGGCAAAGATCTTTTTGTGATGAATTTCCCAGGTGTTCTTTGTGCTTCTTGTATTTGCATGTCTAGGTCTAGCAAGACTGGAAAGTTTTCCTCAATTATTCACCCAAATATGTTTTCCAAGTGTTTAGAATTGTCTTCTTCCTCAGGAACATCAAGTATTCTTAGGTTTGGTCATTTAATTCCAGACTTCTTGGAGGCTTTGTTCATATTTCCTTGTTATTTTTTCTTTGTCTTTATTTATTGGGTTAATTCAAAGACCTTGTCTTCAAGCTCTGAATTTCTTTCTTCTACTTGTTCAATTCTATTGCCGAGACTTTCTAGAGCATTTTGCATTTCTAAAAGTGTGTCCAAAGTTTCCTGAATTTTTGCTTCTTGTTTTCTTTAAGCTATCTATTTCCTTGAATATTTATCCCTTCACTCTTGTAAAATTTTTCGGATTTCCTTGCATTGGGCTTCGTATTTCTCTGGTTCCTCCCTGATTAGCTTAATAACTAACCTCCTGAATTTTTTTTCAGGCAAATCAGGGATTTCTTCTTGGTTTGGATTCATTGCTGGTGAACTAGTGTGATCTTTTGGGGATGTTGACGAGCCTTGATTTGTCATATTACCAGGGCTGGTTTTCTGATTCCTTCTCATTTGGGTAGGCTCCATCAGATGGAGGGTCTAGGGCTAAAGGGTGTTGTTCAGAATTTTGTCCCATGGGGTATTCCTTTGATGTAGCACTCTCCCCCTTTTCCTATTGATGTGGTTCCTGTGAGCTAAACTGCAGTGATTGTTGTCTCTCTTCTGGGTCTAGCCACCCAGCAAGTCTACTCGGCTCCGGGCTGGTACTGGGGGTTATCTGCACAGAGTCCTGTGATGCGAACTATCTATGGGTCTCTCAGCCATGGATACCAGCACCTGTTCCAGTGGAAGTGGCCGAGGATGCAATGACTCCATGGGGGTCCTTAGCTTTGGTGGTTTAATGCCGTGTTTTGTGCTGGTTGGTCTCCTGCCAGGAGGTGGTACTTTCCAGAAAGCATCAGCTGCAGTAGTGTGGAGAGGCACTGGCAGTGGGCAGGGCCCTATTATCCCTAAGACTATATGTTCTTTCTCCTCTGCTACCAAGGTAGATAGGGAAGGACCATCAGGTAGGGGCAGGGCTAGGCCTGTCTGAGCTCAGACTCTCCTTGGGCCAGTCTTGCTGTGGCTGCTGTGGGGGATGGGGCGAGGTTCCCAGGTCACTGGAGTTGTGTACCTAAGAGGATTATGGCTGTCTCTGCTGAGTCATGCAGGTTGTCAGGGAAGTGGGGGAAAACTGGCAGTCACAGGCCTCATCCAGCTTCCAGGCAACCTGAAGGGCTGGTCTTACTCCCACCGTGTCCCCACAACAGCCCTGAGTCTGTCTCCAGGTGGAGGGCGAGTCAGGCTTGAAAACTTGCCCAAGGCTTTCTGCCTCCCAGCTGTTAAAGAAAAGGCTTTAGTTCTTCCCCACCTGTGGGGTCTGCAAACCAGATTCGTGCCCTCCCTGGAGTTCTGGCCAGGAGTTTCTTCTTGCCTCATTCAAATTGTCATAAAGTTCAGCTAGAGAATTCCTTCTCCCTGTGGAGTTTTACCCCCTGCTCCTCTGTCCACCCTCCTGATGGATCCCTGTGGTGCCAGGCAGGAATGGGCTGCTAGGGGACCCAGCGAGCTCCCAGGGCCTTTCTACAGCTTCCTCTACCTCTGTATTTTGCTCGGTTTGGCTCTTGACTCAGCTCCAGGTAAAGTTGGGAACTTCCTCTGCAAACAGACCTTCAGCTTCTCCAGTGTGTGTTCGGGAGATGAGGGTCTCCCTTTCCCACTTCCACAGTTGGGGCGATCATAGTATTTGGGGTGTCTCCCGGGTCCTCTAGGAGCAGTCCACTTCTTTCAGAGGGTCTGTGGGTCCTCTCAGGATTGCTGGTTAGTTCTTGCAGTCAATCTGGAGCTAAAATTCACAATGCGAGCCTCCGCATGCTGCTCTGTCTGGAGCCACAATCTAGTCCTGCCTCGCGTTCGCCTTGATCCCCTGTCCTCTGTATTTTACTTCTTACATGGATTTTCAAATAACCCCCCTGTTTTAAGCCTGACACTTCATCCCACCTTCAGCTGTATTCAGCATCTGCAATTTCTCAGCTTTCAGGAAGGCAACAACCTTCTTGTTGGGACTTGCCTCTTAAGTTTCATCCTTCTCAGCCTATTATGTCAGTCACTGTTATCTTTTAGCTTCCTATACTATGTAGTTCATGGTTGCGATGTCTCTTAGTTTCTGAGATGATGGTGTTTGTGTGTGTTTTTCTCATCTCCTTGTTTTGGGGTGAAAGGGCAGAAGCTCTTTATCACCTTAGGAAAACTCCGGAGTCCCTGTTCTTAATAATTAATATGTTACACTTCTGCCTGGACAAGGTTCCACCTGTTTGCTTTACACAAGAGGCCCTTCGTCCTTCTGTGTATTCTCCCACCATAGCCAAAAGGACTGTCTAAAAATGCCATCTCCCACATCACTCTTCCATGTAAGGCCCTTTAGTCACGGCTTGTCATGTTCACATTTGAGTCTCAGCAGAGTGAAGCCCTTGCCACCTGACCCAGCCCTTCAGCTTCACCTCCTGCCAGACTGCTTGCAGTCCCCAGTGTGCTGGGTCCTTCAGCTCAAAGCTCACGTGATTTTCCTGCTGGCCAGAACCCCTTCTTTTCTTGCCTGCCTGCAGAACTTCTCTGTATTCTTCAAAGCCCACTTTCCCTGGCGAACCTTCCTGATTCTGCTCCCCTTCCCTCTTTCTTTTGGCCTCCCTCTGTCTTGGGCCCCAGTCATACTGGCCACTCTCCACTCTGTGCTACAACATATCCATCCATTCTCTTTTTTGAACAGAATGAAGCTGATGCAGAGACAGAAATTTTACGCTAGAAGGGACCACAGAAGTTATCTAATTTTGGGGGGATGCAGACAACACTAGAGGTAAGTTGAGTCTATTCAGCTTTTTCAGGGTTTTGGTCAATATTATTTCTCCTTCCAAATATCATGCTTCTATGTGTGGCTGCTGGAACTCTTAACTCTTAACTGTTAGGCATGGAAAATGATAATGATAATAATGGCAACATGTGTTGAGCATTTACTAAGTTCCAGCTACTACGTGGTTTACGTATATCATCTCATGTTGTCTTTGTAGACCTCATGTGAGGTAGGTACTATTATCTCCTTGTCGGCTGATGGGAAGCTGAGATTTAGAGAGGTTAACTATCCTGCTCCAATGGTACAGTCAGGATTCAGGCTGACTAACTCCAGAGTACTTGCTCTCAGCACTACTTTAAGTATCTGGAGCCAAATCTGAACCACTGAGTGTGGCTGGAACCATTCTCCATAGCCCCCTGCTCCACCAGAGAAGCTACTGAATATGGCTGAGAAGAGCGCAGAGAAGCACAGTGGCTTCCACCTCCCAGCACTGGCCCCAGATCCTCCTGATGAGCTGGGCCATGTATGTCTGTGGATGGGTCATTGGTTTAGCTGCTCTGCTAAGGCAGAGGTTGCAAACCTCCCTGGCATCCAGTGCTTGGGAGTCGTTGGTGGGGTTAGTCCCTCCAGCAACAGCGTATTCTAGGCAGCTCTAAGGGTGAGGAAGTTCCTGATTACATTGATCTAGGCCCTTCCCCCATTCATTCTAGTTTTTATCCAATTCTTTTTTATTTTTATTTTTTGCAAAGTCTTTTTGATATAATCTTTCCCATACCCCACAGAATCTGGACTTCCTACTTCCTATGATGACCCATGATTAAATTTTTAAAAAAAATTTTGCATAGATCTCCTGCTTGTCTAATGACCTTTGATTGTTTTCTTTTCCTTTTTTTTTTTTTTTTTTTTGAGATAGGGTCTTGTTCTGTCACCCAGGCTGGAGCGCAGTGGCACAATCTTGGCTCACGGCAACATCTGCCTCCCGCTTCAAGCGACTCTCTTGCTTCAGCCTCCCGAGCAGTTGGGATTACAGGCGCGTGCCAACAAACCCCGCTAATTTTTGTATTTTTAGTAGATACGGAGTTTCTCCATGTTGGCCAGGCTGGTCTTGAACTCCTGACCTTAAATGATCTGCCCGCCTCGGCCTCCCAAAGTGTTGGGATTAGAGGCGTGAGCCATCGTGCCTGGACTGATGACCTGTGATCAAAAAAAAATCTTTAACTGAAGTTTTTTTTTTTTTTTTGAGATAACTTTGATCTTTTATTATACTTTTTATAAGTATTTTCCAGACACACTGGCAAATAGGAAGTCCAGGGGTCATTCAAGATTATGCATTAAATCATAGTATATTTTGAAGTCATAAAACCCCAATCAAATTGTCTTTGTTTTCCAGTATTCGAGACAACAGTAAGAGAAAAACTGGGAGAGTGCATGCATGTGTGTGTGTATGTGTGCATGTGTGTATGTGGATACGTGTAAGCCTTAAGACAGCTACACACAAACATATTTATTTTCCTCCAGTCGAAAGGAAGCTCCCATTAGAACGTATAGAAACAACACACACTCCCCAGGAGATTTCTAACTGACAAGGGAGTGTCTTTAAGGTAGAGAAGAAAAGCCCAGCAGAAGGGCCCCATATGGATTTCTGGATGTTAATGGAGAGACATGCTATCTTGAGGGCCACGTGGAATATTAATGAGAAAAAAATTCAATAATGACATTAACAGAAACTGCTGTGGAAAACGCCCTAACCCAACTCACTGCTAATGATGATCCTCAAGAATCTATTGAATATGCCAAAAAATCAGAATAATATGTGCTAAGCCCAAACATTTTGGGGGAAACATTTTAGCTCCCTCAACTCAACTATACGTTTTTCAGGGTCAAAGATTTAAGAGGTTCAGTCCGCAAAATCTGTTGATGCCTATGATGTGTCATTTACAGATCTCGGTGCTGTGGATCTGGTAGTGGACAGAGCCCCTGCTCATATGCGACTTTCATTTAATTGGGCGGGGCGGGGGGGCAGACAATAATCACATAAACCTTTACTATGTCAGGAGTGACAGGTGCCATGAAATGCAGTGACAAGCTGGACAGTGAGGGGCAGGTGATATGTTTGATTATTAGCAGGAGAGGCCTCTCTCCTAATGAGGTAACAGCTGGGCAGATACTGAGTAAAGCGAGGTGAGAGAGACCTGGGGGAAGAGCATCCGACACTTCTTTCTGCGTCACATAGCGGCTGGTATGTAAGGTGAGCACGACAGGTGTTTATCAATAGCAATTTATCAACTTAGTGATCCTTTGAGGTTAAGTTGACTGAGTAGATTAAAGGAACTAGAATCTGGTGAAAGGGATTAGAATCTGGCGAGTTTAATGCATTGTCTTGCCCAGTGGTTCTCAACTAGGGTAGCATTTGCCTGCCAAGGGATATTTGGTAGTATCTGGAGACATTTTGATGATCACAACCTGGGCAGGTGGGGAGGTTACTACTGGTATCTCGTGGGCAAAGTTCAAAGGGTGCTAAACACTCTATAATGCACGGAACAAGTCCATGCAGCAAAGAATTAAAAGCCCAAAGTGTCAGCAGTGCCACTGTTGATAAATCCTACCTGATACCAGATCTCTGATGAGAGTTGAGGGACTGGGCAGGAGGAGCTCTTGAGAACAACCCCATCGAGAGCGGAACATCTGCAAACCAGGCAGATCCAAGGCCGTTGGAGATGCCCTGGGGCCTCTGTTCCCAGCTTGGTGACAGACTTGGCTGGCTGGTTTCAAAGTCACGCAGGGATTTATTTATTAAACAATATTAAGTAAAAGTTTCCTGTATGGTTTTGGTATAACAGAAAACAAGGAGACAAGATGTGGTTCCAGCCATCAAAGATATTATAGCCAAGGAAGGATGGGAGGCATGAATGCAAACTCCTGCAATGTGACAAGGGCCACAGAGGGTAGAAATAAAATGACGTAGGGGAGAAGAGTAATGACTTTTGTTGGAGTGACCCAAATAGGTTTAATGTATGAGGTATCATTTGAACTGGGCTTTGACAATGGCTTTTAGTAAGCAGAGAGGGAAATGCAGGATATGCTAGGTGGGGGGTAAGATGTGAAAACAAGTAAAAAGTCAGGAAATAATCATCATCATCATAATAATATGAACTCCCATCTAATAAGTCCCCTCTATATGGTAGGTACAGTGCCAAGTACTTTATCATGATAATTGTATACTAAACTCAAAACTGATATATGCAAATCAGCTAAAGCCTAGCACAACCCAAAGTGACTTGAATTTCCATCTTACCCATTTCAAAATGATAGTACAACCGGGGTAGTGTTACCTGTGGTGTGTTGCATAAATACCGAAGCAGTTCACCGATATACTGAATGACAGTGACGTTGTATTTTCTGCAGTCATCCCAAAACTGGCTGGCTGAAAATTTAGTCCGCAAGGCAAGAGTAGCACCTACAGAGAAAGCATAGAAAGTGTCAAGAAAGAGGCCGGGTGCGGTGGCTCAAGCCTGTAATCCCAGCACTTTGGGAGGCCAAGGCGGGCGGA
>NW_012105331.1:1442737-1487020 GCF_000951045.1 Mandrillus leucophaeus
TATGTGTGTGTATATACATATGTGTATATATTTTTATATATACATATATGATTATTTAAAATGAAATGCCACATGGGAGAAAAAGTTGCTTTTTAGTTCAGTCAGAAAGTTACAGATAGCTTCCTGGAAGAGGTGGCTATTGAACTTTGCGGTAACGTATACAAGTGACATAAATCCTCCTGGAAGGAGAGAGGATGGCAACTCCAATTTGAATAGTAAAGTCTGAGAAGGAAAGAGAAGAGATGGCAAGCCAAGCCAAGTATTCTGATGGAGTTGCCATCTTCTCTCCTTCTAGTAGAGCTGAAAAGCTGTGGAAACAGGGGAGGCTGCAGAAGAGTGCACACAACTGAAGAAGTTTAAATCAGATGCTGATGGAGATCAACATGTAAGTTTCTAAAGATGGAAATGACATGACATAGAATCTAAGATTCAAGTGTCATAACCTAGATACAGATAATTTTTTATTTTTATTTTTATTTTATTTTTCACAGTTGAGGTCTCACTCTGTCAACCAGCTTGGAGTGCAGCGGTGCAATCACAGCTCACTGCAATCTTGAACTCTTGGACTCAAGCAATTCTCTTACTTCAGCCTCCTGGGTAGCTGGGACTACAGACTCGAGCCACCATGCCTGGCTATTTTTTTTTTTTTTTTTGTAGAGATGAGGTTTGCTCTGTTGCCCAGGCTGGTCTTGAACTCCTGGCCTCAAGCAATCCTCCTGCCTTGGTCTCCCAAAGTGCCGGGAATACAGGTGTGAACCATTGCACCCAGCTCTAAAATATTTTAAAGGAGTTTCTCTCTTGATATACTGAACAATTATAGCATTATATTATTAGATAAGCAGGCATGAAAAAACAGATTATTTTAGATGCTTGCTTGTAATATGAGTCAAATAGCCTTATTGTTAAAGCAAAATTGAAGACTGTTCCGAGCAGACAGCAGCGTAGCCAAATTTTATACTACTGTTCCTTGTGAGAAAATGTAAATGTGCACTCGCCTCCAACACTTTGTAGGAAAAGCTTACCAGCCACAATACATCCATGAAAGCCAATCAATAGTGCAGCACTGTGGTACAAGGGCAGAGTGATATAGATGACATCATCTGCCTTCAATCCGCTTACAAAAGCGAGGCCAGTTCCATACCATATGCGCTGATGAGTGATCATGGCCGCTTTTGGAAGACCTTTGCAAATATACAAGAGAAGGTATGAGTTAACCAAGATTGGGCATTTACAGTGTAGGAGAGAGATCTGGCTTAGGAAGATTAATCATCCTGTATTTTGAGAATTGCACTGGGAAGGGCCATGACCGGTTAGACCAGAAGTTGACACATTTTTTCTATAAAGGACCAGAGAGTAAATGTTTTAGGCTTTGTGGGTCATACAATCTCTGTTGCAACAACTGAACTCTGCTATTGTGGTCAAAAGCAGCCATACACACACACATAAATGGAGTGTGGCTGTGTTCCAATAAAACTTTATTTATAAAAACAGGTGGGAGGCTGTATTTGGCCCACAAGCCACAGATTGCTAACCCCTGAGTTAGATGGTTAGATGGTAGTAATCTGAAGAGAAACAGAAAACAGAGGAATGAATGTCTATTGAATTTCTGCTCTGTGGCTACCATTTTGCATGAAATTTAAAAAATGTCATTTAATTTCCATAACATATTTATGTATGACATAAACAGAATTATATTCTCCAATCCACAGATGTGAAGGCTGGGAGTCAGAGAGATTTCTTATGTACTGGAGTTAGTTTATACAAACAAAGCAAATATGAACATTTCCTTATATGTTCTTGCCTTTTCCATTAAAAAATATGCACACTCAGCCGGGTGCGATGGCTCACACCTGTAATCCCAGCACTTTGGGAGGCCAAAGTGGGTGGATCACAAGGTCAGGAGATCGAGACCAGCCTGGTTAACATGGTGAAATCCTGTCTCTACTAAAAATACAAAAAATTAGCCAGGCGTGGTGGTGGGCACTTGTAGTCCCAGCTACTTGGGAGGTTGAGGCGGGAGAATGGCGTGAACCTGGGAGGTGGAGGTTGCAGTGAGCTGAGATAGTGCCACTGCACTCCAGCCTGGGTGACAGAGTCAGACTCTGTCTCAAAAAAAAAAAAAAAAAATGCACACTCTTTTGCATGTTTTTTGTCTCTGCTGCTTAACACTGTTTATTGGAGATTTGTTCATGTTTGTACATAGAGATTTTTCTTATTCATTTATTTATTCTCTTTCTCAGCTCCTTCAGAAGTCCTTTTATGAGTCTATTATAATTTATTTATACTATTTGCTGTTACAAATGATGCTGCAGTGAAGAACCTCGTCCATATGGCAGTTCACATATGAATGACACCATATCTTTTGGATAAATTCACAGAAGTGAGATTGTTGTGTCAAAAGATAAAAGATGGCCAGTCCTGTAATCCCAGCACTTTGGGATGCTGAGGCAGGAGGATCGCTTGAGCCCAGGAGTTCAGCACCAGTCTGGGCAACATAGTGAGACCCCTCCTCAACAAAAAGTAAAACAAATTAGCTGGGCGTGGCAGCATGCATCTGTAGTCCTAGCTACTTGGGTGGGAGGATTGCTTGAGCCCAGGAGGTTGAGGCTACAGTGAGCCCTGATCCTGCCACTGTACTCCAGCCTGGGCAACAGATTGAGTCCCTGTCTCAAAAAAAAAGTCTTTGTAATCTTGATAAATAACTGCCACATTGCCAGTTATAAGGGGTGTCCCCATTCATTCTCCTACCAGCAATACATGAGTATGCCTGTTTCCTCCTAGCCTTGTCAATGTGTGCTCTTAAATGTTGGGACCTTTGCCAGTCAGAAAGGTGAAAAACGGTATCTCCATGTAGTTTTAGTACATTAGACTAAATGCGTTTGCATATTCTTAACCATAATTTATATACGTTTTTTGTAAGATTTTCTTCTGTTAAGTGTTTGCTTATATTGTTTCCCATGGAAGAACAGTTCAACTGGGGAGGGCATGAAGTCACTGGGAAGGGGACTAAGGAGTTTCAGATTCTGAGTGGGTAAGTAGACTTCATGAAGAGGAAGACAGATCTCTGTTGACTCAGATTCTTTAATACTTGATGGTACATTCACCGGATATTGCCCAAGTAGCAGCAACTTGTTCCGAGGCAGACAAATATGGTCAGCAACCTACCATTATTGTAAATACAATTCAAAATTCATTTTCTTTGACAATGGGCCAGTTTTTTTGTTTTGTTTTATATATTATTATTAATATTATTTTTGAGATAGTCTTTCACTCTGTTGCCAGGCTGGAGTGTAGTGGTGTTCAAGGCTCACCACAGCCTCAGGTCAAGTGATCCTCTTGTCTCATCCCCGCAAGTATCTGGGACCACAGGTGTGCACCACCATGCCTGACTAATTTATTTATGTATATTTTTTGTAGAGACGAGGTCTTGCTTTATTGTCCAGACTGATCTTGAACTCTTGGCTTCAAGTAAGCCTCCCATCTTGGCCCCAAAGTGTTGGGATTGTAGATAAGAGCCATCGTGCCTGGCCTCTGAGTTTTTTAAAAAGAAATGCTCATCTTTGTTGCGCTGAAGTACTTTCAGAACTTTCCTAAATTAAGATTTTGTATTAATGAAGAAATGAGAATATCTGGTAACTATTATATAATTTTGTGCCAATGACTTCCTTTCAGGAACAGGAACATTTGTTCTCCAACTGTTTAAATGAATTCTTTTAATTAATGTTTACAAGAGTAACTTAGCAATTTTTTTTTTCTACAGACAGTGTCTTGCTCTGTCACCCAGCATGGGGTACAGTGGCACATCACTGTAGCCTCAGACTCCTGGGCTCAAGTGATCCTCCCACCTCTGTCTCCCAAGTAGCTAGGACTACAAGGTGTGCCACTATGCCAGCTAATTTTTTAATGTTTTTGTAAAGATGGGGTCTTGCTATGTTGCCCAGCCTGGTCTCAAACTTTTGGGCTCAAGTGAACCTCCTGCCTTAGCCTCCCAAAGTTCTGAGATTATAGATGTGAGCCACTGTGCTTGGCCTAGTAAATATTTGATTCAGAGAAAATGAAAAAAGTAAAATAAACACCCATTCAATTGTCTTCCAATTAAATATAAATTCTGACTTAAGAGATTAAATCAGAGAATGCTCATTCTCCTTTTTCTCCCTAAAAGGAATTTTCTATTTGACTGTGAAAACAGCATTATAACAAAGTTTCATACTTGTTTACACAGTACTAAGACTGAATTTCCCCCTCACTAACCAAGGGCTCAATCCTTTCCCAAATAAACATTTACAATTTAATTTTACCATTCTATTAAGAAATGATGATAAAAGTCCCATATGTTAAGGGAATGTCTGTGTGCAGCAGAAGCAATTGGTTAATTGTGCCAGCTCACCTTTCTGTTGGCCTGGCAATAAAAATAAAAAAATAAAAAAATGAGAGAGATTATGTTTTGGGCACCAGCTTTAATATATCAATTCTGGCTTCTTCTCATTTACTTAAATACTTAGCAAAAGTGACCGTATGAAGTGAGGCCAACAATCAGGTTAAACTCAGGTCCAGGAACTGTGAGCTCAGGTGGGTGCTGAGGGCCTGTCGAGGCGAAGGAGACAGTTCCTGTCAGCTGTAGCTGAGATAAAAGGCTCAAAGGACATTTTAGCCTGGTCTGTTGATTATTTAACAAGGAGAAGACATGTATTACCTGCTTAAATTAAATTAAAATTTTAATCAACAGAGGTAAAAGACTCACAGATTCAATTTTCCAATATTGATAATAGTAATTGGCATGCTGGGGCTGACTTCCTGTCCTTCTTTTAAATATACCCCTCAGGCTTCATATTATTACATTTTGGTCTTCCTGGCCTATAGTAGGCAGACACTAAATATCTATCACATGAACAAACAAGAAGGTACTAGGGATAGAGCTGTCAATTGTATGAGCTGTGGAATCAGCCTCCAAGGTGAATCCTGACAGTTCTAATGCTTATCTTGGGAAGTTCTTAACCTCTCTAAGTATCATTTTCTGAATCTCTAAAATGGAAGTAAAAATAGTACCCATGTCAAGAGTAGGGGCAGAATCTTATCAACAAATGTTGTAAAGCCCCTTGAAGAATGCCTAGTACACATACTACCCTTAATATTGCTTCTTCCATAGAGCAGTGCTCCCATGACATTGTTAATTGGTAGTATTTCTTCTTAGTGGCTCATAATGGTGCAGCTTACAGTTGAAGGCATCCTAGATTTGATGAAATACAGTATTTTAGGCCTTATGCTATAGCCACCCCACATCCACAGCACCAAACAGCTCCAAATCAGTGTTGCATGGGAAGATAATGGTTAAAACATTTATATAAACAGAACCCCCAGTTGTTCACTGGTCTTCTCCTGTGTTCCATTTATAATCAATTATAAAGTCTATATGGACTCCGGACATAATATAATCAAAACACAACAAGCATGAAAAACAATTCCAACTACCCATTCAGTGTCAAATCTCATTCATCATCATAACTCCTTCTGTAGTTCTTGGTTAACCTCTTTATCTGTTCTATACCAACTGGGGGAAAATAGGCATAGCTTGGAGAAACCCAAATGAGATCACATGCTATGAAATAAGATCAGTTCCCACAGGCAAATAACTAAATCTCCTGAAGTATTAGTTATCCAATAAGTTTTGCCAAAGAAAGAGATTTGAAAACCTGTGCCAACATTTAACTCCTTCAGATCCATTTTTTTGGGGAATCCCCCCTTTATTTTTACCTGTGGTTCCAGAAGTATAGATGTATAAGGCAGGAGTGGAAAAAGTGACCTCAGACCTCCATGACTCTGGGGTAGGTTCAGCTGATACTTCATCCACTTTGTCCAGGAAAGAGTCAACCCCATCTGTGTTAGAAGTTCTGCTCACATAATAGATGGACACATCATCTTTTTTAAGGCTTGGCAGTATCTCTTCAACAGCTGCTTGTAGGTCTTAATTTAATAAGAAAAAAATCAAAACAACTAAATCAGTCTATTAAAGTTCTATTAGTGCATCAATAAGCATCATAATTTTATTTTCAGCATATTTTTTTTTTGCTTAAATGTGTGGACATGACAAATGATGCTTATCATTATGTATTTTATATTATTATTATTATTATTTCAATGGAGAGGGGGTCTATGTCAACCAGGCTGGTCTCGAACTGCTGGCCTCAAGCAATCCTCCCATCTTGGCCTCCCAAAGTGTGGGGATTACAGAGCTCGTGAGCCACTGCACCCAGCCCTATTATGCATTTTAAACATGAAATTTACTACATTTGAAAAAAAATCACGAGATTCCAATACTGAGGGAAGGTTGGGTTTTGATGGTTTCACAAGCATAGCAGATGGTTGGCTGAAATCTGTACTTCTTGTGGCAAGTGCAAACCAATGGACATATGGGCAAAACCCAAGAAATATCAGTGTGTAACTGATATATATCTAAATATAACTCCAGAAATAAATGTAGCTATTCCTAATATGTGCCACACAGGACTAAAGATGAAAAAAAGAGAGAAAATTTTAAGGAAGGAGAAGAGAAATGAAAAGAAGGGAGCCATGCTAATTAACAAAGATGATAGAAGCTAACTTTATGTAACAATTTTTTCTTATGCATCAGTAACAAGTAATTTCCTAGGAAGGTTAAACTGATCTGAGAAATAAGCTCTAAATTTCATAAGCACATTCTCCAATCTGAGGGGAAAAAAAGGAGTGATTAATTTAGTGCAGTGTTTCCCAACCTGTGGGTCATAATTACAGTAGTGGATTGTTAAAATCATTTAAACTGAGTGATATTTAAAAAAATGAAAAATACTTAAAAGAAGGAAATAGAAATTTTGAAGCACATCTTAACATAGTAAAAGGTAACAGTTCTACTGACAGTTCTACTGCTTATCTTGAGAAGTTCTTAACCTCTCTAAGCATCATTTTCTGAATCTCTGAAGTGGAAGTAAAAATAGCACCCATCTCAAAAGTGGTGGCAGAATCTTATCAACAAATATTATAGAGCTCCTTGAACAATGCCTAGTACACACTACCCTTAATATTACTTCTTCCATATAGCAGTATTCCTATAACACTGTTATAGGAACTATTCTTAATAGATGAACAGGGCTATTCATTTTTAAAAGTTCTGTTTCAGTTATGTGGGTGTGTGGGTACTGGGTCATGCACAAAAGTATTTCTTACTGGGTTAAGGTCAAACATTTTAAAGGCACTGATTTAATATGCAAACCACATTTCAGGCTTGCCACTTGGATTTTGTGCCTTTAAGCAGTAAAGTGAGACTGCTTTTAAGCCTACTTGTCTTGAATTGTGATAACGGAAGTGAATATACTTATTCTTTTTTTTTTGTTTTGTTTTGAGATGGAGCGTCGCTCTGTCACCCAGGTTGGAGTACAGTGGCGTGATCTCGGCTCACTGCAACCTACGCCTCCTGGGTTCATGCCATTCCCCTGCCTCAGTCTCCCAGTAGCTGGGACTATAAGTGCCCGCCACCACGCCCGGCTAATTTTTTGTATTTTTAGTAGAGACAGGGTTTCACGGTGTTATCCAGGATGGTCTCGAGCTCCTGACCTCGTGATCCACCCACCTCGGCCTCCCAAAGTGCTGGGTAGGAAGGTGACTAAATGTATCAGGGAATTACCTTGGGGAGGCTATACCTAATTCATCTGATATGCTTTGTTTTTCAGATGTTTGTGTATGATATCTCCATGAAGACAAGAAATATCACCAGGATAGATGCATTTAAAATTTAAAAAAATATTTTAATCAAAAGACTCATGCACCTGGTAACAATAAATCAAATAGTACAAAAGGGTTTATAATGAAAATAAACAAGTCCTTACCCAGGCCTTCCTCACAACTAAAGCTATTGCCTAGGGGAAACCACTGTCAATTTTTTAAATTAAATTAAATTAAATTAAATTAATTAATTAATTTATTTTGAGATGAAGTATCACTTTGTCACTCAGGCTGGAGTGCAGTGGCGTGATCTCGGATCACTGCAAAGCTCCACCTCCCGGGTTCCTGCCATTCTCCTGCCTCAGCCTCCCGAGTAGCTGAGACTACAGATGTCTGCCACCACACCTGGCTAATTTTTTTTTTTTTTTTGTATTTTTAGTAGAGATGGGGTTTCACTGTGTTAGCCAGGATGGTCTTGATCTCCTGACCTCGTGATCCACCTACTTTGGCCTCCCAAAGTGCTGGGATTACAGGTGTGAGCCACAGCACCCAGCCCACCATTGTCAATTTTTTAAAAGCTGTTTCTTCTGGCAATTACCTCTCCATCACCAAAATATATGCATTTCCTGCTAGTTCTTGGCCTATCAATTTTGATTCCTACTTCCATTTCACCCTGTCCATTTCTGACAGTTATTATCTTCACTTTACATTGTCTAGGGTAATAGCATTTACATTTAACATTTATTCTGATACCATTATTCTGTCTTCCCAGCTTTATGGATTTGCTCTAGAAGCTGAAAACCAACAATCAGAATCAACACAATTATGACTATGAAAATACTCACTGCAGAGCCAAGTAAAGTGCTATGATTGTACTTTCTTTATTGAACAGTTCTCTTTTTTTCTTTTGCCCCAAGAATCTCTATTCCCCTCCTTTACATTTTTTTTTTTTTTAATTTTTGTCTGGTTGCTCTCTAGTCCTTCAGCACTTCAGAAAGGTTACCAGAAACATGACTGTTGCAGAAACTGGGATGGCAGCATCCACTCCTGTGCCACTGCCTTGGCTCACGTCCTCATTATATCCTACCTAGATTATTGCTATAGCCTCCTGACCAATGTCCTGCCCTTGAGTCTCTTCCTGCTTCTAATTTATCAGCTTCACTCTCATCCAACTTCTTGCTGCCACCCTGTTTTTTAGGGCTGTTCATCCCTTGTCACAGAATCCACTCCCCTTATTCGGGAGGTCCAGAGGTCCCTCCCAGTCCCACTCCTGCTGGTATTCTGTGTCATCTCCTACTCTCTACCTCTTGCCCTCTTTCCTCTAACCACACTGATGTATGGACAATCTCTGAAGGTACCCGTATGTTCACGTCTCATTACTTTTGTCCAGGTTGTTTCATGGTCTCTCACCCGCTGGTCACCTGGAAAACTCCTGCTTATCCTTCAAGACTCAGTGTAGGTAGCACTTCTTTTCTGTTACCTTCCCCCCTCCCCACAAAGTTAGCTGCTCCCTTCTACAGCTCCCATAGAAGCCCGTATTTACAATTATCAGGGCACTTATATACAGTCTGATAGGGTTCAATTTTTTTTTTCTTTTGAGACAGGGTCCTGCTCTGTCTCCCAGGCTGGAGTGCAGTGGTGTGATCATGGCTTACTGCAGCGTCAACCTCCTGGACTCAAGTGATCCTCCCATTTCAGCCTCCCAAGTAACTGGGACTACATGAGTACCATATGCCCAGCTAACTTTTTGTAGAGATGGTGTCCCACTACGTTGCCCAGGCTGATCTCCAACTTCTGAGCTCAAGCAATCCTCCCACCTCTGCCTTTCAAAGTGCTGGGATTATAGGTGTGAGCTACCATGCCTGGCAGATGTGGTTTAATTCATTTTCTCCTCTATTAGACAGGGAGATCTTTGAAATTAAGCTCATAACCAAATCATCTTTGCACCCCCAGAACTACTAGATAAGTGCTCAATAAATGTTTATAATTGAAAAAATTTGCACAAAGTATGATATTAGTGTGGAAGAGACAGAGGAATAAGCTAAAGCTGCTTACAGGATTCAGATCTGCGAGTTGATAAACCTTTAAGAAAACATAATGTAAGATGAAATAATTTCTGAGATACAAGTATGCCTTGCTTACAAGTAAGGGCCCACAGAGGTAAATTTAAAAACAGCAACTCCTACTGCTAAAGAACGGTGAAATCTCCTGTCTTTCCTCCTGTCATGAGACTCAGGGTCCATAGTCAAACAACCCGTTCATAAGTTACCTGGATCCATTCTCATTCCCTCCCTCCCAACATTTATTCAACATCTGTTTAAAGAGTGTTCCCTGTGTGCCAGGCAGGTCTCTACACGCTGGATATGACAGTGAGCAAAACACTGTCCCTGTTTTCATAGAGCCCAGGTCTAATAGAGGAGAAACAAACAAAAATCAAAATAAGTGGCCATAGGTGTCACAACTGGGGAAGGAGAAGGTATTTGGGGAGCAGGTGGTGGTGGGGGGGCAGAAAGACGACCTAGAAGAAGTGCCCTGTAAACTGAGACCTGAAAGATGAGCAGATGGTGGAGATGAAGATTCGCTGGGACTGACTAAGCCTGCGTCTGGGCAGTGGAACGGCTTATGCAAAGGCCCAGAGCCAAAGCAGCCTGAGGCCCGAGTAACCAAAAGAGGTTAAAGCTGACTGGAATGTGGAGTAGGAGGGGAATAAGGTTGGGAGAAGAGGCTGGAGACTTAGAAAGCAGGTCCCTGAGGGCCTGGCTTAAGCCAGGCAAGTGGACTGGAGGGGCAGTGAGCAGAGGTAGGGAGACCAGCTGTTAGATGAAGCTTGTCTACACTGTGTAGGCAGCGGTGGGTAGAGAGAAGTGAATGTACTCAAGAGATATCTGGTATGTAGAATAGATAGGACTTAGTAACAGTCTTTTTTTTTTTTTTTTCTTTTTTCTTTTTCACCTCCAAGTAATCATCTTAATGGGGGGAAAATGGTAGGTCAAAAGGGACTTTAAGTTTTTCCGTACTTTTTTTTTTTTTTTTTTTTAAGAAAAATGTACTCACAGCTAGCCTGGGCAACATGGCAAAACACCTCTATAAAAAAAATACACACACAAAAAAATGTTAGCCGGATGTGGTGGCGCACACCTGTAGTCCCAGCTACTTTGGAGGCTGAGGTGGGAGGATCACCTGAGCCTGGGAGGTCAAGGCTGCAGTGAGCCATGATTATGTTACTGGACTCCAGCCTGGGCAACAGAGTGAGACCCTGTCTAAAAAAAAAAAAAAAAAAAAAGGAACCTTAAAAAAAAGAAAAATGTACTCAGGTATTAGTATGAAACATTAATAATAACAAAAGGAAATGTAATTAAGCTGGTGTCATGCTTGATCACAGTCTAAGCAACTTCACATCATGTGTACTTCATTCATGTTCCTAGCTGGCTCTCTGCAGGCATGTAGTCTGTGATTCCTGACCTTTTATGCAAGTCATCTAATCTGAAGGGAGGGCCATTGCCCCTGCCCTACACCATTTCCTTCCATCTCCTGTAGGCTGTTGGTATAGATTTGTTATTTGGGCAGACTTGAGTTTCCAGTGGCTTGCCAACCATATCAGGACACACTATGGAAGCCTTTCTTCCCTTAAAGATGTAGAAAGAAAAAATGAAATTTGAAAGGAAATTCTGGATGTGAATCTACCTGTCAACTATCTAGTTGATATTTAATGTCTTTTTTTTATTTTGAGATGGAGTCTCACTCTGTCACCCAGGCTGGAGTGCAATGGTGTGATCTCAACTCACTGCAATATCTGCCTCCTGGGTTCAAGCGATTCTCCTGCCTCAGCCTCCCGAGTAGCTGGGATTACAGATGCCTGCCACCACACCCGGCTAATTTTTGTACTTTTGGTAGAGATGGGGCTTCACCATGTTGGCCAGGCTGGTCTTGAACTCCCAACCTCAAGTGTGATCTACCCACCTTGGCCTCCCAAAGTGTTGTGATTACAGGCATGAGCCATTGTGCCTGGTTGGCCTACATATTTTCTAATTTAAGCATAAAATATCTATCTATCTTTTATAATTCTTATTGTAAAGTCTGCTCATCTAAGAGTGAATATCAACTAGAACATATAAGCTATAATTCTATTTGTCAAGGTTGGGTTCTCTGAGACTCTGAGATGTGCATGCAGGAGTGCTCTTGGGAATGGGACCTGTGAGGCTGCAAGGGAAGTAGACTCGATAGAGGGAGACATTGAACTGTAATGCAGACACATCAGAAGCCTCCCTCAGCAGATCCTCTAATCCTAAGGGGACTCTGGACCTGGGATGCCCTTCAGGGTTGTCCCAAATTAAGGGAGGTAGGCTGTGCCTTCACACCTGCCCTTTGACCAGCCCAATGGACTCACGCTGGGGTGGTGGTGCTTAACCTTGGGCAAAGTGTCTCTCTTCAACCAAGGACAAGTCCTGGGAGAGGTCTCAGCTGAGAGCTCCCAGGTGCTGAAGAGTGAGTCTGCCAGTCCTAAAGCGGGGATCTGGGTGGCACATCACAGCATGCACCCACCTCTCTCATTACTAATAACAAACATTTAAAATTTTCATTTGCATAGAACTGTTGGTATAGTTTTATACATATATCACTTCACATAATTTTCATAAAAACCCTGTGATATAGATACCAGTAATCTTATTTCTACAAATGAGAAGAGATTCACCAAGCCAGTGTATGGAGGGTCACGTGCAAAATGAAAAGAATCATTCTGGGTTTCTGAGATTCCCACCTCCTTGTATGAGCCATTCAGATTAAGTTCTAGCAAAGTGCCTTAGTTCTTGGAAGAGGCTGGCTGCTTGGCCTTCTGCTCAGTGCTTGTTCAATCATGTGGATCTGCCTTTAATGAGTAACATGGATGATCTTTTCTTGAAGAGCAAAACCTCAAGCTTTATTGAAAGTTTGAGTATGAGAAACAGTAGTCACAGAAAGTTGCCTGAAGGGTGTAGAGCAGCTCCATCAGTTAGTTCTTCATCAGTATAGTTTTAAGTTATAGACTGAAATAAACCCTTAGAGAAAGAGCACACACTTGGGTGTTGAAAAATCAAGTGATTACAACACCACTCCCCCATCCCCTTAAAGTCTGTTCAAAGAAAATTTTAAAAAATTAAGGTAGCATATTAAGTCTGTCCCTGCCTTTTTTTTTTTTTTTTTTTCAGGAAAAAGGAATTTTCTGAATAAACAAGCCCATTGCTAGAAGGCAGGGAGATTGGGTGGGTGGTGAGCTGAATCAATCTTCATTACTAAGGCGTTAGGTGCTCAGGCTAAACCTGCAGCTTTCCAATAGAAAAACATTCAGTTTAGTAGCTTGTTCTGCTACTAGACTGCCTCAGTGAATGAGTAACTGACTGGATTAAACAAAACACCCCAGAAATATTTACCAAGAAGGTAAGGTCCAAAAGGAAGGTAGTGAAAGGAAATGTACTCTCATCATGAAATGGTTGGTTAATGAGCAAGTCAAGCTTGAAGGTTTATCTCTTTTCTTCACTCAGGAAAGCAACTGAAACACAAACTAGTACTATTAATAACATAGTCCTTGAAGACAATCTAAAAATAGTTCCTAAAATGCCATTTGTAACTGTAATTTTGTATCTCAATCATTGGCAGTTTGGAATGATAGTATTTTGTACAGCAAGATGACACATATTATAATACTATATATATATGTAGAGAGAGACGTGTGTGTACTCCTCCCTCTTCCCCACACAAAACAAACCACCCAGAGGTCATAAAAATGCTTAAGTTCCACCAGGAGTAAGCAAAAATTTAACAAGGAAATACATTCTCATTTTACATTTATGTAATTAAGTAGTAATCTCCTTGATGTTAATTTTTATTTCTCCAAGTTAAAGTTCTTGCTTATATGAACTCTTGCTTTCTAGATAGCCCTGGAATCAAAGGTAATTCCTTATCCTGAGTTACTAGGTCACACAAGGCCTTACATAATTGTTAGCATTTGATATCTGTAAGCAACCATGTCATCTGTCTACCAACAATCTACTTCCTTTTTCTCAGAGGCTGTGGGAAGGTCCTTTTCAAATACTAGCCACTTATTATATAGAATAATCTGAACTCTATCCTTATCTTTCAGATTCAATAACATTAACACCTGATTCAGAGTTTGTTTTTACCTCTTAATTCCCTGTTTCTGAAGAAAATAAAGTACATTCCCATATATGCCAGCAAAGTGCTAATTTTGTTCTTGGATGGAGATGTACAATCACCTCCTTTGCAAGCTTCAGTTAAGAGCAGTGAAAGAAGAAAAATTTTAGAGAATATCTTTAAGCTACCTTTCCTTGGGCTACTAGGCTGGGAAACCCAGTCCTTGGATATATTAATCATTTGGTGTCTGGGTTTCTGTCCTTGCACAGGGTCCTCCACCATCCTACTCACAGATCCTTTCCAGCCCATCCTGTGCTCACCACCGGCTTGCTCGCTGCACTGAGACCCGAGGAGAACACCGCTGTCCTACCATGCACTGCCAGAGGGCTGGACACGGTTATTGATTAGGAGGACATTTGGGAGATAAGTAAGCCTGTAGTAGGGTAAGGCCGGGCCCAGCGGAGATTGAGTTTAAATGGATATTTTCACATCTGATTTTGTTACATCATTTTTCAGGCCCTCATGCCCAACCCAGTGGTCCTTAAGCTTCAGGGAAGAAAGCCTGTCACAATCAACCAGAATAATGGAACCCATTAATTCAACAGACACTATCTATCTATTATGTATGTATGTATGTATGCATCCATCCATCCACCTACGTACTTACCTACCTACCTACCTATCTGGACAGTCTCACTCTGTCACCCTGGCAATGGTGTGATCTTGGCTCACTGCAACCTCTGCCTCCCAGGTTCAAGTGATTCTTGTGCCTCGGCCTCCCGAGTAGCTGGGATTACAGGTGCCCGCCCCATGCCCGACTAATTTTTGTATTTTTAATAGAGACAGGGTTTCGCCATGTTGGCCAGGCTGATCTCAAACTCCTGACCTCAGGTCAGGAGGCCCATCTTGGCCTCCCAAAGTGTTGAGATTACAGGCATGAGCCACCACGCCCTGCCCAACAGGCATTTATTGACTGCCTACTATGTGCTAGACATTACTAGGGAATTATTCAAAGATGTATGAGAGAATTCTAAGCCTTTGAGACAAAGTGCATTGAAGCACCTCATTTAAGTTACTCCTTGGGCAGCCCAAAGAGGTGAGAAGAGTGGAGATTAGATTATTTCTGTGCCTTGATTCTGGACTAAAGTTGGCATTAAAAAATTAAATATTTCCTTCTGTGGAAGTGAGGCCACTGCTGTTGGCCATTCTTTGGACTCTCTGAGTCCCTATTTTTTCCATTTCCTGAGTCCCTTCAGGAAACAGCTTAAAAAAATGACTATTATTAAGTCCAGCCTGCCATTGTTCTTACATCGCAATACACTTTAATGAAGCATCTCACTGTTTTAAGCACCTGATCAGAAGTGCCTCTGGTGCTCCTTTTGCCTGGAATGCCCCCTTCCCCCAATGCATTTGTCCAGCTCAATAGTCAGTGCCCCCAAAAAGCCTTCTCTTGACCTCTGCTTGTTTTTCTACAGCACTTGTAGCTCTCCCAGCACACCGAGCACATTCTCCTGGGTGTCACAATCATTTGTGCATGCGGTTTAGTTCTTTTACTGGACTGTAAGATCCTTGAACGAATTCATCTTCTTATTTCTCCATCCCATCATGGCAGAGAGAAAACTAGCTTGCACATTGTTGGGACTCTCTCTTTTTCTTTTCCTTTTTTTTTTTTTTTTTTTTGTGGCTTCTCCTCCAAATGTTTCTTGCTTTGAAAATCAAATTGTCGTACCATCAGTTTTTCTCAATCTAAACTCAAAAGTTTGGATGACAAGGGTTATCCTTGGTCTCAACACTTGTTTTGTAATGAAGTTCTTCGGTCTTAGAGCTTTTAATGATGCAATATTTTTGAAAGCTATTGTAAGCATTTTCCTTTATCACATTGTTTAAAGGAGGTCTAATTTTGCTTTCTGCAACCTTGCAACAGCAGGTCAAAGGTAATCTGGAACATTTTATAACTTATCTGGGACTCAGTTTTGCAACAGAGAGTATCTTTAACTGTTACTAAAGCCTTGTATCAGAGTAGTGCCTACACGGTGGGAGCCTCGCATGGCTGTGTTGAGTTAGACAGTGTATACCCTGCTAGTGAGCTGACGAGGGGACCTTCAGGAGACCTGGGTTATCTACCTGGTAGAAGAGCTAGTTTAATGATGGTCTTGATGCTAGGATAAATGGAAACAGAACAAATGTACTATCTCAGTCCTCTTTTGTAGGTTTTTATAAACTATCCCATATTGTGTGAAATAAAATATATTTTACTGTCTCACCCATATTCTGTATTTGGAAAGTTGTGTGAGAAACTACTGGCCCAGCCAGTTGGCTTTTATTAATTACAACATTGATACAGGTTCTTATCGTTGGAGACAATTTTTCCATGTGATTACCTAGATCATACCCTGCCCTGGAGAATGATCATGAAATGTACAGCAGAGAGAAAGTCATATTCTCCGGGAAACAGTGCTGCTGCTTGATTCAGGGAAGTGTTTGTGAGTCTTGACTTTCTGTAACTACAGTAAAATTGGAAGGAGTAATTGAGTACTGAAATTCCTGTACTCAGCCCTGCAGGGTTGAGTCCTGTTAAGTTTTATAAAGAAATCCCCAAATTCATAACAACTGGATCAATCCTCATGATAAATGCCTCTGTGCTGGTCCTTTACATATACTGCAGAATTTAACTGACAGATGGAGCTTAAGAGCTCTTACTAGCCTACAAGCCCTGGGCTGAAATTCAAAGTATGGAATCAAACTCACATTTATGTATCATGTTCAAGATGGTGTGATAGAATAAACAGTGCCTCGTGAGAAAAAAAAATCTGGGTTCTATCTCTACCTTTCTGTTCCTAACTATCCACTAGACCATGGGCAATTCATATCATCCCTCTAGGCCTTTGTTTATATAGTTATAAGACAATGGGAAGGCCAGTAGCGGTAGCTCATGCCTCTAATCCCAGCACTTTGGGAGGCCAAGGTGGATGGAACATGAGGTCAAGAGATTGAGACCATCCTGGCCAACATGGTGAAACCCCATCTCTACTAAAAACACAAAAATTAGCTGGGCATGGTGGCGGGCATCTATAGTCCCAGCTACCTGGGAGGCTGAGGCAGAAGAATGGCTTGAACCTGGGAGGCGGAGGTTACCGTGAGTTGAGATTGTGCCACTGCACTCCAGCCTGGGCAACAGAGCAAGACTCTGTTTCAAAAACAAAGAAACAAACAAACAAACAACAACAACGAAAAACAATGGGAAACTAGACTGTTTCTCAAAGCCTAGTCCTCAGACCATTTGTTTCAAAATCACCTGGGGTTGGGGGTGGGATTTCTTATAAAAATACACATTCCTGGGCCCCAACATAGTCTTACTGAATCAGCATTTTTGGGGATGAAATTTTATTTTTTTGTTTTGAGACAGGGTCTCACTCTATCACCCAGGCTGGAGTACAGTGGCACAATCACAGCTCAGCACAGCCTCAACCTCCCAGGCTCAAGTGATCCTTTCACCTCGGCCTCCCCAGTAACTGGGACCACAGGCACTCACCATTATGCCCCGTAAATTTTTTTTTTTTTTTTGTAGAGACGGGGTTTCGTTATGTTGCCCAGGCTAGTCTCGAACTTCTGGGCTCAAGTGACCCTCCCTCCTCTGCTTCCCAAAGTGCTAGGATTACAGGAGTGAGCCATAGAGTCCGGCCTCAGAATGTTTTTAAAAGTAAGCTTCCCAGGTGATTCTTAGGCTTATTAAAGTTTCTTCTGTAAACTTTTTTTTTTAAAAGTATAACACATTCATTAAAGTTAGAGGATTATAGGGTTAGAATATCTCTAAGGTCCCTTCCAACACCAAAGAATTCTAAGAATCAAGTCCATTCAACATATTTTCCCATGGGCATGTTTAGTAAACATGCAACTCTGTGACAGACTGTAATTTTGCTTCATGTGCAAAGGTATCTCAGTGATTTGGAAAAACTGACTCTTTTTCAAATATGTGGCCTCCCTCAGAGGTCAGTTGACTGTCCAGAGAGTGCCGTAGGTCCACTGCAAAGTCTGGTTCATGTTTGATTTTAATGTAGAAATTTCCATATATTCTCTATGTAAACACATAGCTCTATGGCAGAAAACTGTTGCCTGGGTGGGAAGAGGGTATCTGGTTGTAATTCTGACTTTATTACAGAACCAAACTGTATTATGGTCATTTAATCCTGAACTTCTTTGTCAACAAAACTCCAAACCCTGTGACCTCCCTCTCAGGGGGCCTGGGATACTAAAGTGATAAACAGAATTTAGATGCCTCTTGAAGTGGTACAAAGATCACTGTGTTAATAATTTCCCTCCAAGTAAGCTGGTAAAGTAATAGGCTTAGGAGAGTCTTCTAGTTACAAAGTAGTGAAGTTACTGCTTTTCTCAGGCAACTAGAAATTAATAGGAATTTTCTTGAAAGGACCATCTCTTCCAAATAATTTAGCCACCTTTAAACTTATCTGTCTGTCTTTCTTTCTTTTTCTTTTTTTGAGATGGAGTCTCACTCTGTCCCCCAGGCTGGAGTGCAGTAGCATGATCTCAGCTTACTGCAACCTCTGCCTCCTGGGTTCAGGTGATTCTCCTGCCTCAATCTCCCAGGTAGCTGGGATTACAAGCACGTGCCACCATGCCCAGCTAATTTTTTTTTTTTTTTAAAGTAGAGATGGGATTTTTGCTATGTTGGCCAGGCTAGTCTTGAACTCCTAACCTCAAGTGATCCGCCCACCTCAGCTTCCCAAAGTGCTGGGATTACAGGCTTGAGCCACCATGTCCAGCCTAAAACTTGGCTTTCTGCTTTTAAACTTTTATACAAAGCCTGTATTTTTTGGATTATTTATTTCATGCCACATGAAGCAGGTGTGTAAGATTCCTGGTTTCTCACAAGTGAATAAACCTTTCATCTTTCTGTAGCCCCTTTAGTTTGCCTCAGTTTCCCCAGCTATGAAATGAAGGGGTAGAGCAACTGGATGCTTCATCCCTTCCAGCACACTTACACTTTACATTCATGCAGAGGAAGACAATAAGATGTAGGAAAGAGGCTGGGTGCAGGGGCTCACACCTGTAATCCCAGCACTTTGGGAGGCTGGGATCCCAGCACAAGGTGGATGGATCGCTTGAGCTCAGAAGTTTGAGAACAGCCTGGGCAACATGGTGAAACCCTGTCTCTACCAAAAATAACAAAAAAATTAGCTGGGCATGGTGGTGCATGCCTGTGGTCCCAGCTACTTGAGAGGCCGAGGTGGGAGGATCGCTTGAGCCTGGGAGGCAGAGGTTACAGTGACCTGAAATAGCACCACTGCGCTCCAGCCTGGGCAACAGAATGAGACTGTCACAAAAAAAAAAAAAAAAAAAAGTAGGAAAGAGCATGACTTCGAATTTGGATAGAACTAGGTTGGAATTTTAAGCCTCAGTTTTCTCAACTGTATAGTGGTGGTGGTGGTGGGCTGGGGGGTAGTGATATGTTATCTCCTGGGCTAATAAAAGCATCTACTATAGCGCTTAGCACAGAAATTCATTCTAGAAAGCTGAGGCTCCTTGGCTCCCTAGACCCCTTCCCTGTCACCCAGGTCTTTCAGCCCACACCTGGGTAGGCCTCTTCTTACTGACTGAGAGAAGGAACCCTTGGTCCTTATTCAAGTGCAGAGACAAGCTCTCTGGGAGGGCAAAGCCATCAGCCCTGTGAGTAACAGGTTCTCTGTCGCTTCCTGGCCTTGTCATCACTTAAGTTACTATTTCAAGTCTGGCTGAAATGTGGCAGGAGGTAACCACAGAACTGAAAGGGTCACTATTGTTATAGATGCAGTGGGGGCTCACAAGGGCCCTGCAGCAGATCCCCAATATCTTCTCTCTGGGGATCAGGTGGGGTCACCTTTGTTCTGCAGGGAGGGGACAGGGATGCTAACAGCAGTTGAGAGCTGGAAGCACCATTGAAACCTGCCTCATTAGAGAGGAGCAAACCAAGGGACAGAGAGAAGTGACTTTCCCATGATCACACAGCCAGTCAAGCAGCAGAGGTGAGAAGAGCCCCTCTGGATCCACTAGAGTTCGCACTCAAGAGCCTCTGCATTTTAATGCAAATGTTATAAGTATTGATTAAGAGCTTGGAATTTGGAGATAGATGGCTGGGCATGAGGCTTCACCTCTCAGGAACTCAGTGGTCTCATCTATAAAAGTCCTATAACAAACCCTACCCATTGTGAGGATTAAAAGCCACACTGCCTGTAGAGTGCTTAACACAGAACCTAGCACATAATTAGCTTCCACAACAGGTGGTTCTAAATGATCATTATTTGCGATTCAAGGAAACACTGCCAACCTCTTTTTCTGTACCTCCAGTTCCGATCTGACCTCCCTCTGCGAACCCCTTATGCCACGCTGTGGCTCCTTAGTCAAGGCGCCGAGAAGCCCTGGTGCCAGGGCAGGGCAATCCTCGGGGCTCACCTGGCGACGCCAGCAGCACCTTCGCCCCGCAACACTGGAAGCAGTGCAGCAGGGACTTCGCGCGGATGTTGTAATTGAGGCACGCCATGGCACAGCCCAGCTTCACCAGCCCCAGCCACAGCCACACGTAGGCCGGCTCGTTACCCATAAAGAGCGCCACGCAGTCTCCCTGGCGCAGGCCGAGGTGGTCGTGCAGCGCCCGGGCCACCTGGTTGCTGCGCTGGTCCACTTGCGCGTAGGTGAGAGTCTCGTCGCGGAAGAGTAGAAAAGGCTTGTGTGGAGTCTGGCGCGCTTTCTCCAGGAACGCCCGCAGGATGGTGCGAGCCGGCCGCCGCTGCCCGTAGCTGCGCGCCCTCCGGCCCACGGCGGCTACCTTCAAGAAGTAGCCCACGTCCTGGAAGAAGTAGGGACAGCAGAGGTTCACCAGGAGCGGCAGGAACAGCAGCCCCGCCAGGACTGTGTAGATGGCGGAAAGCATGACGGCTGCGGGGCCCTCTGTCCCAGCCAGGGCAGAGGGCGCACCCCGGGAGTGCAGCGCGGCGACTAGGCAGGCTCCGGGCGGACTGGCGGGCTGCGCCGGGGCGCACGCGGCGGGACGCCGGGCTCGTAGTGAAATGAAGGGGAAGACAGAGCTCCTCCGCTGCAGGCACCGCCGCAGGCTCCGGGGCAGGTGTAGTTGTGTGCCGGCTGCCAGGGGTTCCGGGCCGGACTGGCCGGCAGAGCCCGCCCCCTTGTGGGGTGCAGCCACCTGCGCGCCCGGCCCGCCCACGCGGTCCTCCCGGGGCTGGGCAGGCTGCCCTGCGGCTCACCGGAGGCCTCGGCCACCTCCCCGCCCGAGTCTGGAGGTCTGGGGTCAAGTCTGGACCCCCTCGCGTTGTGACCGAAGTACTTTACCTCAAGGAGCCACGGTTTCTTTAAATGGTAATAAGACGCAGTTAGCGGACGTTGAGAATACTAAAGGAGATAATGCAGGCGTGGGGCTAGAATTTGTTACCACTAATAGAGTGGCTTATGGAGATGACACTGTTATTACCGATGAAGTGCCTTATAAATGTCAGACAGTCCTATTATTTATTAATAGCGGGTACCAGGTGCCACTGCCAAACCAGAATCTCATCTCTGCTTCCTGGTCCCAAGGGCTTTCCGCCTGGTCTCTCTTTGTTTCTCAGATTTGCTTCCCAGTCCGACTGCCAGGCGGTCTCCTGTAGCGAAGGCTTCAAGGTTGAACAGAAAATGTCCGCGGCAGTCACGTCCAGCTCATCCCAAGCCCTGCCCGGTGAGTGAGGGCAGGACACCCTAACCTAGTCGGCCCTGCCCGGCCGGGGTAGTCCTGATTTCGTGAGGAGCAGTGCCACACATCACCACGTGAAATCAAGCTTTGACATTATTTTAAGATTTTGTTCTGTTAAGTGATCCTGCTGTTCCCTTATGTTGAAAGTTCGCAAGTGTTGTCAGCACAGTTCACACATTTACTAAGGTGGCTCTGTCAGAGGATAGTATAGTACAGAGAACAATGAGTAAGTGGTACTGGCATGTCTCAGAAACCATTTCTTTTAGAGGAAATGTGAACCTTTCTTTTAATTTGCCTTAGTGCTACTTCTGTACAAAGTGAATGTTCACTACTTGCCACTGAGGAGGGTCAGGATCTAAGTAGTGTTTTATTTTCATCCTCTCCTGTCCTCCTGTGTTCCTCTACCTTAATTTGATACGATAAATACAAATAATGCTTACTCCTCCCAGACACGCTGCTAGAGGCTTCCCTATGTTACATTTTGGGAGCCTCCGTTATTTTATACAGGTGGCACTTTCATGCTCATTTGCAGACAAGAAAGAGAAGCTTCGGTGAATTGAGACAGCTGGTAAGTAATTCGTGGGTTTTGGAACTGGTGTCTGTTTGGTCCCGGGGAACCAACTCTTAGCTTATTCTTGGTAACTATATTATGCTGTCCTCCTATTCTCTAGGTTTCTGTCCATGTCCTCTTTTTTTAGGTGTGTGTAAAGCACACAGAAATGTTTCACATTCCCTCCAGGCCACCCCCTGCTGTTTTTTAGCCTCCTTTTCCTTATCCCTAGTAACTGTTCAAGCAACCTTTCCCTTTTCCTGACTTTCTCATTTCTGATCCAGTTACCTGGTTGCATCATTTCCCTGGGGAAGAATTGAGGGCCTTCATCATCCCTGAGGAGAAAGCAGTAGAAATAACCAAAGTGAGGGCCTGACAGAAACCATTCTCATGTGCACTTCTTTCATGTTGAAGCTCAGAGCCAGCCCTTCCTTTTTCATCCCAATGCCATCCTCATCCCTTGATGGCTAGTCACTTCTGTGTAGCCACCTGCACCCCTCTTTTCCTTAAACAGCTACTGCCTACCCAGAGTGCTAGATTTTTCCCCTCTTATTCTGAGGATCACTTTAACCTCAGTTGGAAGTAAAAGAAAACAAGACCCAAGCTAGCTGAAGCAGAAACAGGAATTTAAGCAGTAACTGGCGAGTCCGGGGCCAAGACATCAAGGATTTTAAATCTATGGCTTGAATGCTGACACCTGGATCTAGTTTCACTTTCACTATTTCTCCTCTGCACCTCCTTTGTTCTCATTCAGGCTTTCCTGTTGTTGCCCAAAGATGGCTGCCAACAGTCCTTAGGGGTACATGCTTTCTGGCTCAACTTCAGAGAGAAGCACAAGAATCATCTTCTTAGGAGTTCTCATTAAAAAAAAAAAAAAAAAAATCCCTAACTGGATTATGCACCCATTCCTGAACCAATGTCTGTGGGTCCTGGGAAAAAAGGTGCTAGTTGTTTTAAGCCAATCAAGGCTCACACATGGGGCTGAGAGTACAATCAATTTCACCTAGGCCATTTTATGGAACATTTTAGGGTATTATTAAAAAGTGGAGTTAGGGAGAATAAATCTGGGGAAGTAATTTGCAAATGTCTATAATACATACCTCAGGAGTCCCAGTGATTCCAGCTTTGAGCCTGGGATCCAGCTCTCGCTCTATCAAGAGGTCAATAGATGTCTTAGTCTGTTTGGGCTGCTATAACAAAGTACTGTGAGCTGGGTAGTTTATAAACAGCAGCAATTTATTTCTCAGAGTTCTGGAGGCAAGTCTAAGATCAAGGTGCCAGTAGATGTAGTGTTTGGTGAAGGGCTACTTTCTCATAGATGGTGCCTTCTCACTGTGTACTGTTTCGTAGAAGGGACAAATTACCTCTCTGGGGCCTGTTTTATGAGGGTACTAATCCCATTCATGAGGGCTCTGCCCTATGATCAAATTACTCCTCAAAGGCTCTGCCTCCTAATACCATCACATTGGAGGTTAGGATTTCAATATATGAATTTTGTGGGGGACATGAACATTAAAACCACAGCAATAGTCTTCCTAGAAATATTGCTGCCATCTTATATCTCCAGTTCTCAATTATCTTTAGTGGTTCCCCATCGCTTCCTATTGTCTTCCACCAATGACATCTATAGACAGTTGTATTTGTACAGCATACTAGAACATACCTGGCCTAGAGTTGACCAGGTGCCCTGGCTTCTGCCTGACTCCTTTGAAAGGTGATCGATAGCTTAGCACATTGGCTGCCCATTCTTGGTACATCTCTTGGGAACCTCTGGTCTATAAAATGAAATTTAAACTTTATTTTCTGGCTCTTCTGAATCTGACTCAAGCTTTCACTACACTCAATTAACAAATATTTATTGAGTAACAAATATTTATTGAGTTTCTACTATGAACCAAACATCATTAGGTATTAAATATTTTAAAATGGACCAAAACTTAATTCTAACTATTCCTTTTCAAGGGCACTTTGTTTTTAGCAAGGCTGGTCTGCTAAAAACCTAAAAATGCCCTGCACCTTCCTCTTTCTACTGGCTTGTTCTTACCACTTTCTACCCCTGAACTTCCTAACCCTGTAAATCTCAGCTCTCCTTTAGGGCAGAAGTTCTTTGATTCCTGAGTTTCTTAGTCCAGTAGTGTTGTATTTCAAAACCAAGTTAGGGACTCAAAAAAGGTAACAACTTCTTAATTTTTCTAGCAAAAACAACCCCCTCCCCCATCACAGTGTATTTGTTTTTTTATAGAAGAATGACGTTTTTGGCACTAAAAAGTATACTTGAACTGTACACTTAAAAATTGTTAAAATGGTTAATTTTTATGTTATGCATATTTTACCACAATTTTTAAGACAGTAACAACAAACATATAGCCCTTTCCAAGAAAAGAAGACAATGTTACACCAACATATAAAAAGTACAGAAATTATCCAAGTATAGTGGCATGCATCTATAATTCCAGCTGCTCGGGAGACTGAGGCAGGAGAATCACTTGAGGACTGGGCCACAGAGTGAGACCCCTTCTCATATAAAAAACAAAACAAAATAATCTTACAAATTCTCACAAACAGATAAAAATAAAAAAGAAAATATTTTAAAATGTAGAAAACTGTAACTTTTTTCTGGGTTTTTATACCATATAGAAATTGTTTTTATACAAGTTTGTCTATTCAGTAACGTAAATTCCACAGTGAAATATGAAATAGAGCCAGATCTTGGACTTTGATATAATTTAGGATTTTGTCAGCACTGAGATCTCAGACATGGAGATTCTCCGTCCCCATAGCCTTAGTTAAGCCTCCTCATCCCACTCCTCCCATTCTCCAACATTATTGAGCCTACTCATTTCCTTTATCAAGTTTTTGGTCCCTTCCTGGCCAGTCACTTCAATGTGGCCTCCTAGACCCCTCTTTTCCTTAAACTTTCTATCCAGGTATAGATGACCTCAAATGCCCACTGTCTTCTGTCCTATTCTAGGTATTGCAGGAGAAATTTAGGGCCAGACAGGATTACTGGGTGTGCATATTGACACCTTCTAGCCTTGGTCAGGACGTTCATCCCTATCATCTATCTCTGCTCTTTGAGAGAAGGCTTCCTAATGGCAGTCCCAGACCTTCCCTACCCCCTTCAAAATTCCCAATCCCAATCTCAAATGTTCTTTTAAAGTAGGTGGCTTCCCTTCCTACTTTATGGAGATGACATAGTTCACTATTTCTCAAACTTTACAAGCCTGAGAATCACTTGGGGAACATGCTAAAACATAGTTCATTAAACCCCATCTCCAGAATTTCTGATTCAGTGAGTCTTGGGTGGGGCCAAAGAATTCACATCTCTAAGAAGTTACCAGGTAATGTTGACACTGCTAGTCCAGGGACTATACTTTGAGAACTACTGATTTAGTCCATTGGCCTCCAAACTACTCAGTAGAGCCCTAGTGGCTGAGAAGCCACTGAGGAGAGTTCATTGCAGAGTGGGTAAGGGGCTCTGGGAGGATCCTACCCTAGCTCCAATCAAAACAGCTCATATACCTGTTTTACACTTCCATGTAGAGTTCATGTGAAAAAAAGTATTCCCAAACTTTTTCCTTTAAATCTTCCAGCCCATGCTGATCCAGCCCTTGTACTGAACTTATAAACCCATCGCATAGCTTGGGTTTTGATTGTTTCTTACCTGTCAGTTTTGCCTTCATAACTAGAATTCAATTTCCTGGAATGAAGTAATAGAAAAGATTGTGAGACTTGAAGCCAGAAGACCTGATTTTGAGTCTTTATCTGTCATGTATTGGCTGAGTAGCTTTGAGAAGTGTACTGAGCTCTTACAGTGACTTGTGTGAATTTTGTAGAATTTGAGGCACCTAATGCACAGGGCTATTCTTGACAAAAAATTATAGATTATGAAACTTGCCATTTTTGTGACATTACATACTTGCTACAAATATAAATTTTGTGTGACTGACTCATTCAGTGGTTTGTGGGAAGAATAATCTCTGACTGTGGTTGCCATAAGTTAATCACATTTCTTGGAATGTGGGTGCCTGTTATCCTATTGACTGTTTAGCATGGTGCCATCTGAATATAGACATGCAAGTGTCAGGCCTCTGAGCCCAAGCTAAGCCATCATATCCCCTGTGACCAGCACGTATACATCCAAATGGCCTGAAGCAACTGAAGATCCACAAAAGAAGTGAAAATAGCCTTAACTGATGACATTCCACCATTGTGATTTATTTCTGCCCCAAAATAACTGATCAATGTACTTTGTAATCTTCCCCACCTTTAAGAAGGTTCTTTGTAATTCTCCCCACCCTTGAGAATGTACTTTGTGAGATCCACCCCCTGCCTGCAAAACATTGCTCCTAATTCCACCACCTATCCCCAAACCTATAAGAACTGATGATAATCCACTACCCTTTGCTGACTTCAGACTCAGCCTGCCTGCACCCAGGTGAAACAAACAGCCACATTGCTCACACAAAGCCTGTTTGGGGGTCTCTTCACACGGACGTGTGAGACAACAGGATGTGCAGATATTCAGAGAACAAAATGGCAAGAGTTTGATGGAGATGGTGTGTGATAAGATTGACTCTCTTTTTGGAGAATGAAAAAAGGATGAGACTGGGAACAACTGATTATTGATATTAGACATGAGAGAGCAGGGAACCCTTGCATTGGCATCCCAGTTGTGCTTGCTACACAGTCAGGACAAATTATAATTTGAGAAAAAGGTGTTTGCCCTCTGTAGTTCTGACCAGAATGTCTTTGATTAGGTGTTGAATTCTAACTTAGGGAAAACTCTTAATGAAATCATCATTGTTTCTAGTGTTAATATGTGTGCTAATACGCCAGATTTGGCTTCTGTTTTTTCAACAGCTCTCTCTCTCCTTTCAATATCCAGCTGCAACTCACATACTCTCCATCCCAGTCACAATGTACTCTTTTTTAAAAAATTTTATTATTCATTTTCTTTTTTAAATTTAATTTTAAAAAATTTTTGTCTTTCCATAAGTTTTTGGGGTACAGGTGGTATCTGGTTACATGAGCAAGTTCTTTAATGGTGATTTGTGAGATTTTGGTGCACCCATCACCTGAGCAGTATACACTGCACCAGATTTGTAGTCTTTTATCCCTTGCTCCCCTTCCACTCTTCCCAAGTCCCCAGAGTCCACTGTATTATTCTTATGCCTTTGCATCCTCATAGCTTAGCTCCCACGTATCAGTGAGAACATATGATGTTTGGTTTTCCATTTCTGAGTTACATCACTTAGAATAATAGTCTGTAATCTCATTCAGGTCACTGCAAATGCTGTTAATTCATTCCTTTTTATGGTTGTGTAGTATTCCACTGTGTGTGTGTATGTGTATATATATCACACACAGGGATTGCCACACTGTTTTCCATAGTGGCTGTACTAGTTTACATTCCCACCAGCAGGTGTAGAAGAGTTTCTTGTTTACTGCATCCACGCCAACATCTACTGTTTATTGATTTTTTGATTATGGGCATTCTTGTAGGAGTGAGGTGGTATCACATTGTAGTTTTGATTTGCATTTCCCTGATCATTAGTGATGTTGAGCATTTTTTAGTATGCTTGTTAGCCATTTGTATGTCTTCTTTTGAGAATTGTCTGTTCATGTCCTTAGCCCCCTTGTTGATAGGATTGTTTGTTGTTTCCTTATTGATTATATTTGTTGGTTAGTTTCTTAGTTTCTTATTGATTAGATTTGTTAGTTTCTTACTGGTTAGAATTCGTTGTAGATTCTGGATATTGGTCCTTTGTCAGATGTATAGATTGTAAAGATTTCCTCCCACTCTGGGTTGTCTGTTTACTCCACTGACTGTTCCTTTTGCTGTGCAAAAGCTCTTTAGTTTAATCAGATCCCAGTTATTTATCTTTGTTTTTATTACATTTGGTTTTGGGTTTTGGGTCATGAAATCTTTGCATAAGCCAATGTCTAGAGGGTTTTTCCAATGTTATGTTCTAGAATTTTTATAGTTTCAGGTATTAGGTTTAAGTCCTTAATCCATCTAGAGTTGATTTTTGCATAAGGTAAGAGATGAGGATCCAGTTTCATTCTCTTACATATGGCTAGCCAATTATCACAGCACCATTTGTTGAAAAGGGTGTCCTTTCCCCACTTTATGTTTTTGTTTGCTTTGTCGAAGATGAGTTGGCTTTAAGTATTTGGGTTTATTTCTGGGTTATCTATTCTGTTCCACTGGTCTATGTGCCTATTTTTGTACCAGTACCATGCTGTTTTGGTGACTATAGCCTTATAGTATAGTTTGAAATCAGGTAGTGTGATGCCTCAGATTTGTTCTTTTTGTTTAATCTTACTTTGGCTACGTGGGCTCCTTTTTGGTTCCATATGAATTTTAGAATTGTTTTTTTCTGATTCTGTTTAGAATGGTGATATTCTGATGGAGATTGTGTTGAATTTGTAGATTGCTTTTGGCAGTATGGTCATTTTCACAATATTGATTCTACCAATCCATGAGCATGGGATATGTTTCCACTTGTTGTGTCATCTATGATTTCTTTCAGCAATGTGTTGTAGTTTCCTTGTAGAGGTCTTTTGACTCTTTTGTTAGGTATATTCCTAAGTATTTTTTTTTTTTTGTAGCTATTGTAAAAGGGATTGAGTGCTTGATTTGATTCTCTGCTTGGTCACTGTTGGTGTATAGAAGAGCTACTGATTTGTGTACATTAATCTTGTGTCCGGAAACTATGCTGAATTCTTTAATCAGTTCTAGGAGCTTTCTAGGGAAGTCCTTAGTGTTTTCAAGGTAAATGATCATATCGTCAGCAAACAATGACAGTTTGACTTTCTCTTTACTGATTTGGATGCCCTGTATTTCTTTATCTTGTCTGATTGCTCTGGCTAGGACTTCCAGTACTGTGCTGAAGAGGAGTAGTGAGAATGGGTATCCTTGTCTTTTACCAGTTCTCAGAGGGAATGCTTTCCATTTTTCCTGATTCAGTATTATGCTGGCTGTGGGTTCGTCGTAGATGGCTTTTATTACATTGAGGTATGTCCCTTGTATGCCGATTTTGCTGAAAGTTTTAATCATAAAGGGATGCTGGATTTTGTTGAATGCTTTTTCTGGATCTATTGAGATGAGCATGTGATTTTTGTTTTTAATTCTGTTTATGTCATGTATAACATTTATTGGCTTGCATATGTGAAACCATCCCTGTATCCCTGGTATGAAACCCACTTGATCATGGTGGATAATCTCTTTGATATATTGTTAGATTCGGTTAGCTAGTATTTTGTTAAGGATTTTAGCATCTATGTTCATTAAGGATATTGGTCTGTAGTTTTCTTTTTTGGTTATGTCCTTTCCTGGTTTTGGTATTAGGGTGATGCTGGCTTCATAGAATGAATTAGGGAGGGCTGTTTTTTTCTCTACCCTGTGGAATAGTGTCAAAAGAATTGGTACCAATTCTTCTTTGAATATCTGGTAGAATACTGCTGTGAATCCATCTAGTCCTGGACATTCTTTTCTTGGTAATTTTTAAATTATCATTTCAATCTCACTGTTTATTCAGTGTATCTAATTCTTTCTGATTTAAGCTAGAAGTTGTATTTTTCCAGGAATGTTTCCATCTCTTCTCGGTTTTCTAGTTTATGTGTGTAAGGTGTTCATAGTAGCCTTGAATGACCTTTTGCATTTCAGTGGTGTCAGTTGTAATATCTCCTGTTTTGCTTCTTTGTGAGGTTATTTGGATTTTTTTTCTCTTCTTTTTTTGGTTAATCTTCCTAATGGTCTGTCAATTTTATTTATCTTTTCAAAGAACCAGATTTTTGTTTCATGTGTTCTTTGTATTTTTTTTTTGTTTGTTTTGATTTTGTTTAGTTCTGCCCCGATCTTGGTTATTCCTTTTTTTTCTGCTGGGTTTGGATTTGGTTTGTTCTAGTTTCTCTAGTTCCTTGAGGTGTGATCTTAGATTGTCTGTTTCTACTCTTTCAGTCTTTTTGATGTAGGTGTTTAGGGGTATGAACTTTCCTCTCAGCACCGTGTTTGCTGAAACTCAGAGGTTTTGATAGGTTGTGTCATTATTGTCATTCAGTTAGAAGAATTTTTAAATTTCCGTCTTGATTTTGTTTTTGACCCAAAGCTAATTCAGGATCAAGTTATTTAATTTCCATGTATTTGCATGGTTTTGAAGGTTTCTTTTGGAGTTGATTTCCAGTTTTATTTCGCTGTGGTCTAAGAGAATGCTTGATATAATTTCAATTTTTTAAAATTTATTGAGGCTCATTTTATGGCATATCATATGGCCTATCTTGGAGGAAGTTCCTTGTGCTGTTGAATACAGTGTGTATTCTGTCGCTGTTGGATGACATGTTCTGTATATATCTGTTAAGTCTATTTGTTCCAAGGTATAGTTTAAATTCATTGTTTCTTTGTTGACTTTCTGTCTTGATGACCTGTCTAGTGCTGTCAGTGGAGTATTGAAGTCCCCCAGTATTATTGTGTTGCTGTCTATCTCATTTCTTAGGTCTGTTAGTAATTGTTTTATAAATTAGGGAGCTCTGGTGTTAGGTGCATATATATTTAGGATTGTGATATTTTCCTGTTGAACAAGGCCTTTTACCATTCTATACTGTCCCTCTTTGTCTCTTTTTAATTGCTGTTGCTTTCAAGTTTGTTTTGTCTGATATAAGAATAGCTACACCTGCTCGCTTTTTTTGTCCATTTGCATGAAATACCTTTTTCTACCCCTTTAAGTTTATGTGAGTCCTTATGTATTAGGCGAGTCTCCTGAAAGCAGCAGATAGTTGATTGGTGGGTTCTTATCCATTCTGTAGTTCTGTATCTTTTAAGTGGAGCATGTAGGCCATTCACCTTCAATGTTAATATTGAAATGTGAGGTACCATTGCATTTATTTTGCTCTTTGTTGCCTGTGTACTTTGTTTTTTTTTTGTTTTTGTTTTTGCTTTTTACTTGTAGTTTTGTTTTATAAGTCCCGTGTGATTTATGCTTTAAAGAGGTTCTGTTTTGATGTGTTTCCAGGATTTGTTTAAAGATTTAGGGCTCCTTTTAGCAGTTCTTATAGTGGTGGCTTGGTAATGGCAAATTCTCTCAGCATTTGTTTGTCTGAAAACGACTGTATCTTTCCTTCATATATGATGCTTAGTTTTGCTGGACACAAAGTTTTTGGCTGATAATTATTTTGTTTGAGGAGTGTAAAGATAGGTCCCCAATCCCTTCTAGCTTGTAGGGTTTCTACTGAGAAATCTGCTGTTAATCTGATAGGTTTTCCGTTATAGGTTACCTGGTGCTTCTGTCTCACAGCTCTTAAGATTCTTTTCTTCATCTTAACTTTGGATAATGATGACAGTGTGCCTAGGCAAATATCTTTTTGTGATGAATTTCCCAGGTGTTCTTTGTGCTTCTTGTATTTGCATGTCTAGGTATCTAACAAGGCTGGGGAAGTTTTCCTCAATTATTCCCCCAAATATATTTTCCAGGCTTTTAGAATTCTCTTCTTCCTCAGGTACACCGATGATTTTTAGGTTTGGTCATTTAACGTAATCCCAGACTCTTGGAGGCCTTGTTTATATCATCTTATTCTTTTTTCTTTGTCTTTGTTGTATTGGGTTGATTCGAAGACCTTGTCTTTGAGCTCTGAATTTCTTTCTCTTACTTGTTCAGTTCTATTGCTGAGACTTTCCAGAGCATTTCACATTTCTAAAATCATGTCCAAACTTTCCTAAATTTTTGATTGTTTTTTCTTTAAGTTATCTATTTCCATAAATATTTATCCCTTCACTTCTTGTATCATTTTTGAATTTCCATGCATTGGGCTTCATCTTTCTCTGGTCACTCCCAGATTAGCTTAATAACTAACCTCCCAAATCAGGGATTTCTTCTTGGTTTGGATTCATTGCTTGTGAACTAGTGTGATCTTTTGGGGATATTGATGAGCCTTGGTTTGTCATATTACCAGGGTTGGTTTTCTGATTGCTTCTCATTTGGGTAGGCTCTGTCAGACGGAAGGTCTAGGGCTGAAGGGTATTGTTCAGAATTTTTTGTCCCACAGGGTGTTCCCTTGATATAGTACTCTGCCCCTTTTTCCTATGGATGTGGCTCCTGTGAGCCGAACTGCAGTGATTGTTTTCTCTCTTCTGGGTCTAGCCACCCAGCAAGTCTACCTGGCTCTGGGCTGGTACTGGGGATCGTCTGCACAGAGTCCTGTGATGTGAACTGTCTCTGGGTCTCTCAGCCATGAATACCAGCACCTGTTTTAGTGGAGGTGGCAGAGGCTGCAAGGGACTCCATGAGTGTCCTTAGCTTTGGTGGTTTAGTACTCTATTTTGTGCTGGTTGGCCTTTTGCCAGGAGGTGGCACTTTCCGGGAAGCATCAGCTGTAGTAGTGTGAGGAGGGACTGGTGGTGGGCAGGGCCCTAGAATTCCCAAGATTATAGGCTGTTTTTCTTCCACTACCAGAGTGGATAGGGAAAGACCATCAGATGGGAGTGGGGCTAGGCATATCTGAGCTCAGACTCTCCTTGGGCGGGTCTTACTGTGGCTGCTGTTGAGGATGGGGGTGAGGTTCCCAGGTCACTGAAGCTGTGTACCTAAGAGGATTATGGCTGCTGAGTCTTGCAGGTTGTCAGGGAAGTGGGGGAAAGCCAACAGTCACAGGCCTCACCCAGCTCCCAGGCAACTTGAAGGGCTGGTCTCACTCTCACCATGCCCCCTAACAGTCTGTTTCCAGGAGGAGGGCGAGAGGGGTTTGAAAAGTTGCCCGAGGCTTTCCACCTACCAGCTGCGAGAGAAAAGGGCTTTAGTTCTTCCCCAACCTGTGAAGTCTACACACCCATTTAGTGCCCTTCTCTGAGTTCTGGCCAGGAGGCTTTTCACCTCATTCAAATTGTCACAAAGTTCAACTAGAGAATTCCTTCTCCCTGTGGACTTTTACCCCCTGCTCCTCTGGTCACCCTCCTGATAGATCTCTTTGGTGCCAGGCAGGAATGGGCTGCTTGGGGGCCCAGCAAGCTCACAGGGCCTTTCTCTACTCCTGTATTTCACTTGGCTCTCCAAATGGACTCAACTTCAAGTAACGTCGGAAACCTCTTCCACAAACAGACCTTCAGCTTCTCCAGTGGGGGTGTGTGGTTTGAGAGAGGAGGGTCTACCTTTCCCACGTCCACAGTTGGGGCACTCACAGTATTTGGGGTGTCTCCTGGGTCCTGCAGGAGCAGTCCGCCTCCTTCAGAGGGTCTGTGGGTCCTCTTGGGATTGTGGGTTTGTTCTTGCAGTTGATCTGGAGCTAAAATTCACAATGCAAGCCTCCGCATGCTGCTCTGTCAGGAGCTCCCGTCACCATGTACTCTTTATTTCTGAATGTGTTGGTTAATTCTTTATACTTAGGTCCTTTGCTTCTTTGTTTCCTTCTCTTGTAATATCTTTTCTTCTCATTCAATTCTTAAATGTAAAAGTTTCCTAGCATCATGTCTTCTACTTCAGCGTTTTATTGTTTTTCTATCTAGCTGATCTCATTTATTCCTATGGAATTGACTGCCACCTGTATGCTGAGGACTTCTAAATATTCAGCCCAAATATGTCTGCTGAGTTCTAGATCTGATTTAATTATGGCCTACTGAACACCTACAGATGAATCCATTCCTTTATTTACTCACATATTAATTTATTCATTTGTTGTTTATTTAAAATAAACTACTGTACTATGTGCAGATTACTTCATATGGAAGCATGTAGGACAAACATTATTCCCATTTTTTGGTAAGGAAATTGAAACTCAGGGAGATTAACCAACTTGCTTAAAGCCACACACAGCAAGTCAATTGTGAAGCAAGGATTATAACCCAAATTTTCTGATTCCTAGTTAAATGCTGGTATGCTAAGCATAGTGGGTCGAATGTGTCTCACGCTGCCCTCCAAAAAAAGATATGTATACCCAGCGCCTGTGAATCTGACATTTGAAATATGTGTTTTTGCAGATATCGTTAAGCTAAGGATCTTGAGACAAGATCATTCTGGGTTAGGCTGGGCCCCAAATTCAATGACAGGTATCCTTAGAAAAGAAAAGAGACAGAGAAGAGAAGGCAATGAGAAGATGGAGGCAGAGATTGAAGTGCTATTTCTACAAGCCAAGGAATGTCAAAAGTTGCTGGCAGGCACTAAAAGGTATGAGAGAGGCCTGGAATGGATTCTCCCTCAAAGTGTTCAGAAGGAGTCGACTCTGCTGACACCTTGACTTTGGACTTTTGTCCTCCAGAACTGTGCGACCATAAATTTCTGTTGTTTTAAGACATCAAGTTTGTGGTGATTTGTTGCAGTAGCCCTAGGAAACTAATATGCTAAACCACATTGTGTTTCAAATAAATTGGGATTTTGACTTCAAAACTAGGAGGCACAATGGTCAAAAAAAGTCCAGTAGTTGACAAAATAGAAAGAAGTACAAGGATCTAAAGTAGGCTGTAACTATTTCACTGAAACAGTGAGAATCCTCATATAATTGGCCTCATGGTGAGTAAAATTGTGATCTGGGAATTAAACATTTCCCATGGAGTCAGGGTCAGCTTGTTGACCCCAGAATCTCAAGTTAACTGATCATTTACTGTTGTGGTGATACAGCTTTTTTCTATTGCTGTTTTGTTGATCCTGCCACAAATTTCACCCTCAGTACTATAAAACATTCCAACCCCCAATCCCCCATGCATGGATTCTGCGTAATCAGGTGTTCTATTGGCTTATGGCATGTGATTACCTCCTTCTCCCTGCAGATCTTTCAGCTTTGGCTCCCTGTAGACTCAACTAGGTTCCCAGTTTTCTAGGTCATATTCTTAGGATAATAAATCTGGTAGCCCAGACAATCACCCACATACATGATCGTGTAGAATGCTGAGGTTTCTGTCCAACCGTTAGACTATTGTACTTGAGTAAGATGCATGGTCCTGGTCCAGTCAGCTGTGTGTATTCCTGGAGGTGGATGGAAGTGGAAATAGGGAAGGTAGTTGGGTTTCCTTATTCAAAACATTGTCACTGTAAATAAGGCACTCACCAGTAGATAGTTGGCAATTTTCCTCTAAAGGAGCTTATCTCCTGCTTTGTTAAGATATAATTCTCTCTGATGACTACATACAATAGTCATGAATAGCTACTTTCTATTACTAATAAATTATGATGTAATTTAGTGCTTACTTGTGTGGCAAGATCATATCTTAAAATATTTATGGAAATTCAAATTTTTGTCTGATGTCATTTTCCTTCTGCTGGAGGAATTTCCCCTAACATTTCTTGTACTGGAGATCTGCTGGCAATTAATTTTTTAACCTTTGCTTTCTGATAAAGTCTTTATCTTACTTTCATTTTTGAATAGTATTTTTCGCTGAGTATAGAATTCTGATGTGATAGTTTTTATTCTTTTGGTACTTTCAAGATATAAGTCTATTGTCTTGTGACTTATATAGTTTCAGGCTGCTGTAATTCTTATATTTGTTATTTTTTTCCTGTTTTCAAGATTTTCCCTTTATCTAATTTTCAGCAGTTAGATGAGGGGTGTGTGTGTGTGTGTGTGTGTGTGTGTGTGTGTATGTGTGTATGTGTATGTGTGTCCTCTCGGATTCTCTGAGCTTTCATATCTATGGTTTGATATCTTTGATAACTTTGGAAAAATTTGGGGTCATTATCTTTTCAAATTTTTTATCTGTCTGTTCTCTCTCTTCTCTCTCTTTGACTCCAGTTTGTGTTCGGTCGTTTGATATTGCTCAAGAGTTTTTATGTGAACGTTTTTTATTTGCTTTTTTTCTTTTTGTGTTTCAGTTTTGATAATTTTAAACCTATGTTCAATTGACTGGGATTTCCGCCTCAGCTTTGATAACTCTAGGTAGTTCTTTATTTATGATATTGTGTTTCTTTATTTCCAGAATTTCCATATGACCCGCGCCCTTTTATTTTTACGGTTTCATCTCTGTTGATATTTCCTTATCTTCTCACACATGTTGTTGACTTTTTCAACTAGATCCTTTAAAAATTTTTTATGTGGGGGGAGGAGGGTAGAGCAAGATGACCAAATAGAAGCCTCCAGTGATTGCCCCCACCACCCCCCATGCGAACATCAAATTGAGCAACTATCTACACAAAAAAACATGTTTATAAGTAAAACAAAAAAACCAGGTGAGTGAACACAGTACCTCACTGTGTTTTAATATCTTATTAAGGAAAGAGGGACTGGACATGGTGGCTTATGCCTGTAATCCCAGCACTTTGGGAGGCTGAGATGGGCAGATCACTTGAGGTCAGGAGTTCGAGACCAGCCTAGCCAACAGCATGAAACCCCATCTCTACTAAAAATACAAAAATTAGCTGGGTGGTGTGGTGGTGGGCACCTGTAATCCCAGCTACTTGGGAGGCTGAGGCAGGAGAATCACTTGAACCCGAGAGGCAGAGGTTTCAGTAAGCCAAGATTGTGCCTCTGGACTTCAGCCTGGACAATGGAACGAGACTCCATCTCAAAAAAAAAAAAAAAAAAAAAAAGGTATTGAAGAGGGTATGAAAGACACTCTTGAATTGCCTATACAACCCTTCCCAAATCACCTGGCAGCAGCCTCATGGCATGGAGAAATAATCTGTGTGCTTGGGAGAAGGAGAGCACAGTAATTGTAGGACTTTGCATTGGAACTCAGGACTGTCCTGTCACAATGGAAAGCAACATTTAACTGAATTCAGCTGCTGCCCATGAAGAGAACGCTAAGACCAGCCATAGCCAGAGGTGAATCTCCCATCCTAGTGGTCAGTCTGAGTTCTGGAAGCCCCGCCACCATGGGCTAAAGTGCTGTAGAGTCCTAAATAAACTTGAAAGGTCATCTAGACCACAAGGACTGCAGTTCCTGCAGAAGTCCTGTTACTGTCCTGGGCTTAGAGCCAGTGGACTTGGAGTACACATGACCTGGTGAGACACCAGCTGGAGCAGCCAAAGGAGTACTTGCTTCATCCCGCCCTCAACCCCGGGCAGCACAGTAGAGAGACTGTGCAGCTCTGGGAGAGACTTCTTTCTTCTGCTTGAGGAGAGGAGAGGGGAGAGAAAGAAGACTTCGTCTTACAGTTTGGATACCAGCTCAGCCACAGTGAAATAAGACACAAGGCAGGGACCTGAGGCCCCCATTCTAGGCCCTAGCTCCCAGATGACACTTCTAGACATGCCCTGGGCCAGAAGAGAATTGGTACCTTGAAGGGAAACATCCAGTCTTGGCAGGATTCATCACCTGAGACTAAAGAGCCCTTGGTCCCTGAATAAGCAGCAGCGGTAGCTAGATGGTATTTGCTGTGGGCCTTGGGTGAGACTCAGAAATATGCTGGCTTGAGGTGTAACCCAGCACATTCCAGCTGTGGTGGCTACAGAGAGAGACTCCTTCTGTTGGAGGGAAAAAAATGTGATGAGTAAAGGGAGCTTTGTCTTATAGCTTGAGTACCAGCTCAGCCACAGTGGGGGTACAGTGCCAAGCAGGCTCCTGGGGTCCCTGACTCCAGGCGTTGGCTCCTGAACAACATTTCTGGACCTGCCCTGGGCCACAGGGGAGCCCACTGCCCGGAAGAGAGACTCAGGCCTGGCAGAATTCACCACAAGCTGACTGGGGAGCCCTTGGACCTTGAGAGAACATTGGAAGTAGCCAGGCAGTACTTTCCATGAGTCTGGGACAGTGGTGGCCATGGGGAGAGACTCTTCTGCATAAGAAAAAGGGAAGGAAGAAGAGGAAGGACTTTGTCTTGCAGCTTGGGTGCCAGCTCAACCATGGTAGAATAGAGTACCAAGTAGATTTCTAAGGTTCCTGACTTTAGGTCCTGGTTCCTGAACAGCATCCTGACCCACTGAGGGCTAGGGGGATCTTGTAGCCCTGAAAGGAAAGATACAAGCAAGGCTGGATTCACCATCTGCTGATTGTAGAGCCCTTCAGCCTTCAGTAAACATAAGCAGTAGCCAGGCAGTGGTCACCACAGGCCTTGGGTGAGATCCAGTGCTGTGCTGGCTTTGGGACTGACCCAGTTCAGTCCCGGTGGTTGTGGCCATTGGGATGCTTGTGTCACCTTTCACCCAGCTACAGGCAGCTCAGCACGGAGACAGACTCCATTTGTTTGGGGAAAAGTAAGGAAATAGAACAAGTGTATCTGCCTGGTAATCGAAGGGAATCTCCTAAATCTTACCAAGACCACCAAGGCAGTATCTCTATGAGTCTGCAAGAGTCACAACATTACTGGACTTGGGGTGCCCCAATGCAGATATAGCTGCAGTTACCAAAGACTTAGATCACAATAGCCAAGTCCTTTGGAATACCTGGAAAGCCTTCCCAAGAAGGACAGGTACAAACAAATCCAGGCTGTGAAGACTACAATAACTACCTAACTCTTCAATGCCCAGTCACTGACAAACTCCACAAGCATCCGAAACATCCAGAAAAATGACCGCATCAAATGAACTTAATAAGGCACTAGTGACCGATCCTGGAGATATGGAAATACGTGACCTTTCACACAGAGAATACAAAATAACTGTTTTGAGAAACCTTAATGGAATTCAAAATAACACAGAGAGGGAATTCAGAATCCTGTCAGATAAATTTTAACAAAGAGATTGAAATGATTAAAAAGAAGCAGAAATTTTGACTCTGAAAAACGCAATTGACCTACTGAAGAATACATCAGAGTCTCTTAACAGCAGACTTGATCAAGCAGAATAAAGAATTAGCTTGAAGGCAGGCAACTTGAAAATACACAGAGGAAACAAGAAAAAAAACAAAACAAAAATAAAACATGCCTCTGAGATGTAGAAAATAGCCTCAAAAGGGCAAATCTGAGTCATTGGCCTTAAAGAGGAGGTAGAAAGAGAGATTGGGATAGAACATTTATTCAAGGGAGTAATAACAGAAAGTTTTCCATATTTAGGGAAATATATTAATAAAGTATAAGAAGATATTAATAAAGTATATAAATAAATAAAGATATTAATAAAGTATAAGAAGGTTATAGCACACCAAGCAGATTTAACCCAAAGAAGACTACCTCAAAGCATGTAATAATCAGACTTCAAAGGTCAAGGATAAAGAAAGGATCCTAAAAGCAGCAAGAGAAAATAAACAAATAACATACAAGGGAGCTCCAATACATCTGGTAGCAGACTTTTCAGTGGAAACTTTATAGGCTGGGAGAAAGTGGCATGACATATTTAAAGTGCTCAAGGTAAAAAAATATTTTATCCTAGAATAGTATATCCAGTGAAAACATCCGTCAAACATAAAAGAGAAATAAAGACTTTTTAAGACAAACAAATGCCGAGAGACTTCATCAACCCAAGACCTGTCCTCCAAGAAATGCTAAAAGGAGTTCTTCAGTCTGAAAGAAAAGAACATTAATGAGATTAAGAAATGATTGAGAAATCATCTGAAGGTATAAAACTCACTGATAATAGGTACAGAGAAAAATATAGAATATTACAACACTACAATTGTGGCGTGAAAACTAATCACATCTTGCATAAAAATACTGAAAGATGAACCTATCAAAAATAGTAACTTCAAGAAAATTTTAAGGCATAGACAGCACAATAAGATATAAATAGAAAAAAACAAGGTAAAAAGTGGGGGATATAGTTAAAGTGTAGAGTTTTTATTTTCTCTTTGCTTGTTTGTTTATGGAATCTGTGTTGTTAGCAGTTTAAACTAATGGCTTATGACATATTATTTACAAGCCTCATGGTAACTTCAAATAAAAAAACTTACAACAGATACATAAAAATAAAAAGTAAGAGATAAAAACATACAGTTAGAGAAAATCACCTTCACTAAAAGGAAGACAAGAAAGAAGGAAGAAAGAGAAGATCACGAAACAGCCAGAAAACAACAAAATGGAAGAAGTAAATCCTTACTTATTAATAACAACATTGAATATAAATGGACTAAACTCTCTAATGAAAAGACACACAGTGGCTGAATGGATAAAAAAGCAAACCCAATGATCTATTGCTTACAAGAAACACACTTCACTTGTAAAGACACACATACACAGAAAATAAAGGGGTGGAAAAAGATACTCCATGCCAATGGAAACCAAAAAAGAGCAGAAGCAACTATACTTATATTGGATAAAATAGATTTCAGGACAAAAACTGGAAGAGACAAAGAAGGTCACTACATAAAGATAAAGGGATCAATTCAGAAAGAGGATATAACAATTTTAAGTATATATGCACCCACTACTGGAGTACCCAGACACATAAAGCAAATATTATTAGAGCTAAAGAGAGAGACTCCAATACAGTCATAGTTGGAGACTTCAACACCACGTTTTCAGCATTGGACAGTTAATCCAGACAGAAAAATCAGTAAAGAAACATGAGACTTATTCTGCACTATGGACCAAATGGACTTATTGAAGACATAATAAAACGTCTCCCAGCAAAACAAAAGCCAGGACCCAATGGCTTTACTGCTGAATTTTATCAAACATTTAAAGGAGAACCAATATCAATCCGACTCAAACTATTCCAAAAAATAGAGGAGAAGGGAGTATTTTTTGACTCATTCTAGGAGGCCAGGAATCATCAACAGAATTTTAGCAAATCAAATTCAACAACACATTAAAAAGATCATTCATCATGACCAAGTGGGATTTATTCCAGCAATGCAAAGATGGTTCAACATACATGAATAAATCAATGTGGTATATCATATCAACAGAATGAAGAGTAAAAACCATATAATTTTTTCAGTTGATGGTGAAAAAGCATTTGAGAAAATTCAACATCCCTCAAAAATCAGGTAGAAGGAACAGACCTCAGCATAATAAAAGCCATATATGACAGACCCACATGCTGACACATACTGAATGGGGAAAAACTGAAAGCCTTTCCTCTTAGATGTGGAACAAGACAAGGATACCCACTTTCACCACTATTATTCAACATAGTACTGGAAGTACTATTTAGAGCAACCAGACAAGAGAAAGAAATAAAGGACATTCAAATTGGAAAGGAAGAAGTCAAATTATACTTGTTTACAGATGATATAATCTCATATTTGGAAAAACCTTAAGACTTGACCAAAAAACGATTAGAACTGATGAACAAATTCAGTCAAGTTTCAGGATACCAAATCAACACACAAAAATCAGTAGCATTTCTATATGCTAAGTGAACAATCTGAAAAAGAAATCAAGAATATAATCCCCTTTACAATTGCTACAAATAAAATAAAATACTTAAGAATTAACCAAAGTAGTAAAAGATCTCCACAATGAAAACTATAAAACATTGATGCAAGAAATTGAAGAGGACACAAAAAAGGAAAGATATTTCATGTTCATGGATTGGAAGAATAAATATGTTAAAGTGTCCCTACTGCCCAAGGCAATCTACAGATTCAGTGAAATCTCTATCAAAATACCAATGATATTCTTCACAGGTATAGAAAAAAAATCCTAAAATTTATATGGAACCACAAAAGCTATCCTGAGCAAAAACAAACAAACAACAAAAAAACAACCTGGAGGTGATGGGTGCACTAAAATCTCAGTTAATCACTGTACAATTCATCCATGTAACCAAAAACCATTTGTACCCTAAAAGCTATTGAAATAAAAAATAAAGAAGTGGGATCTGAAGCAGGATCATTTTTGTGAAGAACAGATGATTCTTAGAACTGGTGTACAATATTGCTTGAGCTCTTTGAGCCCTCCACTTCCATGGCTCATCTTTTCTGCACTGGTGAGTCTTCTCTCAGGCCAAGTCTCTCTCTTTTTGATAGAAGCTTTTGACTTTATTTGGGATTTGGTTTGGTTATGAGGCCACTTTATATAAAGGACCTTATATATCCTCTTGGGATGTTAAAAAAACTTTCTATCTTTTCTGGCAAATTCTTTAAGTATCTTTTTGGTTTGAGTACTCTGGTTTTTACAGAACTTACATTCTATCAGTGGGCATGTCTTTTCTGGTAAATTTACTTGTGGTTCTTTCTGTGTGCCTAATTTAATATTTTGTTTGATCTGCACACTTGAGTTACAATTTTTCTGAACATTTATCTTGGTCTCATTTTGGTCTCTGGTTATTTAAGTGATTTAGCTGTTTCCCTTGCTTGTTTCTAAAAATCTTTCAAGAGCAAAAATAAACATACTAAATGGTAGATACAAGATGACTACTTAAAAGCCACTAAGACAATCACGACAATCTAAAATACCAGTCCAAGCTCCTGATACTCTCTGACAGGATTTGTAAGATAGTCTTTGCTCTTGAGAGATTTTAAAGAAGTGGAATGGCAATCTCAAACATTAAGTCATGCCAAGGTTTTCTGAGACTCTGGCCAGCTATAGTATTATCCATTCTCATGCACATTTAAAAAACTGATGTGCAAATTGCATCAAGGAAAATGTAAAGCTCAATTTACATTATTTGAACCTAAAAAATCTACAGCTATAGTTAACATGTAGAGCCTACTAAGTTTTTTGCTTATCTCTGTCTCTCTTTTTTGCCTACCTTGAATCTGCTGACCTTTCTTCTGGTGTTGAAATAAAACTCACTACATATGATATTCCAGCCAAAAAAAGAGAGATGGTGAGTATTAAATGGCTTTGAAATTAATGGTTTTACAAATTATAACAGCGTTATGGTACCCAACTCCCTAGAGAGCTTTTGGAAGTATAAATTTAGGTTTGCCTGTCTAACAATTGCTTAAGGTGATGAAATATTTAATGAAGGATTGAAGTTTAAAATGAAAAAAACCTAAATAAATGTGTATAAAAGTTAGGTCTCAGAGCAATTATATCAAGTATCTCTATCTGTCATAAAAATTGCTTTGTTTGGTGCACAGGGGCCAAAAGGAAAAGCAACAAAACAAAACAAAAAACCTCTAAAATGCTTTGCCATCTGCATTGACTAGTTAAATCAAACCAGCAAACAAGTATATATATGTATATATTTATTACCAAGAATTCAGGGATATTAGATTTTGTTTGTTTTTATACCAGTCAGCCAGTCCTAGCTAAAATATAAACATTGAAAATTTAGCCCTAAACTCATTTGAAACTGAAAAAAATATCTTTTAAAACCAAACTTCTTTACCCAAAATTGTAGCTCACGGCCTTCATTAGATGACCTACTGGGGCAAACAAAGTTTAGCCATGTGAACAGGTCTCATTTTGTCAGAAATATAATTTGGATCCACCTATTATTTCTATTGACTGGTGAATTTGTATTGCTATCTCATGACTAAAGCTCTAAAATGAGAGTTATAATATCTTTGTGTGTGTATATGTGTTTAAGTGTATTTATGCATATGTACATACATTATGTTGTATGTTGTGTCTACATGGTAAAATGTGACATAGTTATCTAGAACCCCCTTAAGAAATTCTATTTAAATTGGCTTAGATAAATGAGTGTTTATGTAATATATATACTAATTAACCCAAATGCCTTTTAGTTCATGTGACTTAGGTAAATCTTTAGTAAATAAGTTGGTTTAAAAATTGTTGTTAAAATAAAAATAAAAATGACTTCAAGATTGTAAACACACATTTTTCCTGGGTTTATTGGTCAGACAGTTTTATCTTCTTCTTCATTAGTTGTTTTAAGGTGTCAGAGTTGGACACAAAGGTTATAAAACTATATGTTTATAGTTTTATAAATATAGTTTCATAACCTTTATAAACATATAAACATATACAACTATACACTATAAGTCTAAAACAGTGATCTTTGTGCAATTCTTTGATAAATAAGACTAATTCAATATTATTGGTTTAATAGAAATAACTATTTGAGAAACAGCTTCTGAGTTATTGGCAAAATGCATATATATTTAACTTTAAGGTTCTTAGGTGAACACCTGATAGTCACAAACTATAAAAGTAGTTAACAAGAAAAATAACTAGCTTTGTTAAATATCTCAGTTTTCGTAAGTAATCTATACATAATGGTTAAAAATAGGTAATGTAAACAAGATAAATATAAGTAAGCTTTCATATAATTCAAAATCTTAAAGTTATGTTATGTTAAATTAAGTAATAGATACTTATTAAATGTTTGGATCATTTCAAATAAAATAAAAAACTTAAACAAATTGCTGTGCAGCCTGGCCAACATGGTGAAACCCTGTCTCTACCAAAAAGTACAAAAATTAGCTGGGCATGGTGGTGAGCACCTGTAGTCGCAGCTACTC
>NW_012105331.1:1487075-1536227 GCF_000951045.1 Mandrillus leucophaeus
AAAAAAAAAAAAAAAAAATTGTTGAATATAAATATGTTTGTTCTTGGTTTATTAAATTTTTATAGAAATACTAAATATATTTGGATCTACTCATATACATTAAAAATTATGTAATAGAAAAATAGGTTTCTAAAAATTATAAAATTGTTCTCATCTATAAAATATTGATATATAACATACAGTTGATAATTGCTTGGTAAAAATTAAGGTTACTCCTAGTTAAATTTCTGATTAGTGTATATATAACTGTATAAGTAAAGTGTTCCAAAAATATGTTTTTGATGAGAAAAACTGTAAGAAAGACATAAAATGTGTTTTCCTAATTGAGGAAAAACAATAATTTTGTCTAATTTGTTTCAAGATATGGATTTAGAAAGGAAATAAAAACAAGACAGAACAGAACGAGTAAATAGGGTAGAGAGATGTCAAAAAAGTCCTGGGTTATTCAGATGTATTTTTGGTTAGATAATGTTAAAAAGAAAAGATAATAATTTTATAGAAAAAGAATCCTGTGTGATAAATTTTTGTCCTTAAGTAAAATGATTAGTTATTCATGAAAGAGAAAGTATAGGACAAAGCAGAAAGTTTTAGCTGTTGTTAAAGGACTGAATAAGTTGTGATAATGTTTGTGAACGATATGTTTATGAAAGAAATTTTGCATGTGATCAAATTGGCTATGATTAGAAGCGAATTATTTATGTCTTTCTAAAGATTGAGCTTGGATATTAAAAATTCACTAATATAAAACTAAAAATTTGGTCCTCTGTGTTAGAACAACAAGGTTTTTTAAAGTATCGATCTTCTCTTAGTAAAAATTAGAAGAGGTTTTGATTTTTAATTTTAAAATCTGTTTAACAGCCATCTTCTAAACTGCAACAGTTTCTATTTCTGCCACACAACTCATTTCCTTAATTTTAGTTTGGAAATGCTGTCCTTTTCAATCAGAACGATAATTTCATTTCTTGTATTTCTCTAAGAGTTTTTCTCTTAAAGCTTCTCAGATTCATATCTCAGAAGTTCAATTTTTGCTTTATCTTGTTGCACATGATTTGTAGGCTGTGCATCATTGCCTTCAGCTCTTTCTCCCCTTAAGAAGGTGTATCTTTTTGTTTGCCTTGAACGAAAACTCTTTCCTTCAACTTTTTTGTCAGCTTCTGTAACTTCTCTTGTTCAGTTCTAATTCTGCTGTTATGATTTGTCACTGAAATGTTCTGTTTGAAGGCTTACAAAAACAATGTTTTCCTTCAGTATAATTCGATTCTGTACTCTTGGGTTTTCTTGATATGTTTGAATTGTTCCATGTAGGCAGCAAATTTCATACACTCTTACCTTTTTCAAGAGCCATGCATTCCTCTGCTCAATATACCATTTTCTTATTTACATTCCTCTATAATATGGTGTACCTTGATAACTTTGGACACATTCTTTCTGTGTGTAATTAAATGCAGTGTCCTTTTCATCAGTTTTGACTTCCAGGTTATCTAAACAGGCTTCCCAGAAGAAGAAGCAATCACAATGCAGGAAGTTTTTCTTTACCTTTTTGGTAACTGGCCTAAAAACCTCCACAAAATATTACATTTTATCAAGATAAATTTCAGTGTTGTCTTCACCAGGTTTTTGATTACTTGGGAAAACTGAGCTTTGAAAGGGTTAAAGTTTTAAAAATCCATGTACCTTTCTGTATTGCGTTTGAAATCGTTTGATTATCGCTCTGGTTAAATGAATATTATTTCACTCCTTCGATCAAATGTTTTGAACTTTTTGACATCTTTGACAGACTTTCCCAGGATTAAAATTGTAAATTAAATCTTTTTGATTTAGAATTAATTTGAGATTTTCTAGATAGGCCCTGAGAGAGCCTCAAGGAATGTATCTCTCATCTTGTAGAGATATTAAATAATTAGGCTTAATTGGCAAATTATATGGAAAACATTGTCAGACAATAAGTGATACTAGATTGCCTTTCAATTACATTTATGGGCATTTTATTGCTATGAATATTTCTAAATTGTATAAAACTCTTAGAAATCTAATATGAAATCAGTCATGATTATGTTGTCTGCCATAAAAATAACTAAATTTTCTTGCCAATTGCTGATTGTGATCAACTTCCATCAGATTTTTAACACAGCCGTTCTAAGTTTTTGTCATCCATAGTTACTGTTTTAAGTCCTTAGTTCCTTAGTTACTGTTTTAAGTCCTTCTCTAAAAGCATTTCCAATCAGATTTATGGAAAAGACTCTAACAAGTACTCTTAAATACAGGTTTCTAATAACTTTAAGATTAATGAATTAAATATAATTTTTTTCAAAATTCGAATGAAGAAACTAATGGGTTTATGAAACTGCTAATCAATAGATCAGGTAGAGTAAAAATTAACTACATGATATTATATAAATGATAAAGAAATGTTTTTGTGACTTCTTTTTTTTTGTTTTTGAGATGGAGTCTCGCTCTGTCGCCCAGGCTGGACTGCAGTGGCCGGATCTCAGCTCACTGCAAGCTCCGCCTCCTGGGTTTACGCCATTCTCCTGCCTCAGCCTCCCAAGTAGCTGGGACTACAGGTGCCCGCCACCTTGGCCGGCTAGTTTTTTGTATTTTTTAGTAGAGACGGGGTTTCATCATGTTAGCCAGGATGGTCTCGATCTCCTGACTTTGTGATCCGCCTGTCTCGGCCTCCCAAAGTGCTGGGATTACAGGCTTCAGCCACTGCGCCCAGCCTGTTTTTATGACTTTTATCTAACATTAGTTGTTCTTCAAGTGTTTTGTTTTCCAGACTTAAAAAAATTTTTCTCTTTTAAGCTATCTATAGTTTACAACATTTTGGTAAAGTATGCTTTTGTGAATAAAGCTGGAAGCATTTACTCTTAATTCTTACTATTCCTCAAAAATTTGGAAACTGTTCATGAGTTTTCTTATGGCAATATAGTTATTTGCATAAGTTCAGCAAAAATCTTATCTCTCTCTCTCTCTCTTTTTTTTTTTTTGAGACAGCTTCTCGCTCTGTCTCCTAGGCTGGAGAGCAGTGGCACAATCTCAGCTCACTGCTGCCTCCACATCCTGGGCTTAAGTGATCATCCCACCTCAGCCCTAGGGTAGCTGGGACTACGGGCATGTGCGACCACATCTAGCTACTTTTAAAATTTTTCGTAGAGACAGAGTTTCGTCATGTTGACCATGTCGGAGTTCTTTTTTCTTTTTCAATAGCAGAATACAATCAGAAACATTAGTTATATTACCAAGGCTTTGATTAAAATATCATATTTGAGAATGTGCATAGAATGACTGGCCTCAAGTGTTCCCAGACTTATAATAAATAGATAAAAGTTGTCACTCCCTGGCAGACCCAGGAACCTTAATACTGTAGGTAAAATCTAAATCTGCCTTGGTTTGGCTTCCTAGCCTTGAGAAATTTTTAAATCTGAGTTTCCCATGTGATTAATATATATTGAAAAAGTTATGTTTCTGAAGAAAAGCTATAACACACCTGTTATTACATTGTAGCTCTGTGCATTGTTTTTGAGTTCCTGTGATCTACCTACAGACTAGAATTCTAGATCCTTCCAATCCAACTTTCTTTCATGGAATTGCTAAAAATTGAAAATGCTCCATTCCTGAAGCCCTATAAGCTGAAACTAGATAAATTTTAAGGAACAAGTCTTGTGCCTGATAATGAGTCACACAAAAATTTACCAAACCACCTGCTGCCATAGACAGAGAGATTTAATCTGCAAACCAGGATAAGATGTTTTTGTGCTCTAGACAGCCTTTCCCAAGATGTTAGAATAGGAATCCGTATCATAATAAGACTCTTACCCCTGTTAATGCCAACCATTTTCACTTTACAGGATAATGGTCATTTGATTTATTCAATTGGTTGTCTTTAGCCCAGGTTCATATCTCAAAACCATTATGCAAACTAGAATTGTCATAGTACTATTAATTTTGTGTTGTATTTTCTTATTTTAAACTTTGTATTTGTTATTTCTTAAATTCTTGCAGAGGTACAACTCTGAATAGAATAATGCTGGCCCAGAACTTGAGGATGATAGCAAACTCCTACGAAACAGACAAAATTAAACTTATTAATGGACTCCAGGTAGACTAGCCTGAGAACTTCACTTCAAGCTCCCTTTGTTGCTCAAATGTGGCCAGAAGAGTTTCAACATGACTCCTAGTTACCAATCACTTCCTCCAATGTGGGAGTAAACTAGCAACCTGGGACAAATCCATCCTGGCACTGAGGGACATCAAAATCCAACTATAGGTTGATTGATCAGTGATGCTTTTGGAGAAGATCTTGATGAAAAGGAGGGAAGTGTAAAAGTTCTCAGAATCAAAATGGAGTCCACTGTGTTAAAATCCTCCCTGAGAAATGGAGCTGGGGTAGGCCATGCAGAGAAAAGGTCTCATGAAATGCCTGATAACACAAACTATCACAAAAGACTACAAAACTCCTAGCCTTGCACAAAGACCGTCACAGCCTTTACAAAAAGCACTTCTGTGTGGATATTTGCCCAGCAATTCACTGTTCAAGCTCATCTGCTGTCACCCTTGTTACTGATCCTTGTAGCCAAGGAGAATTATCTCAAAAAACACTATGAATATTTTTTTTTTTTTTTTTTTTTTTGAGACGGGGTCTCGCTCTGTCACCCAGACTGGAGTGCAGTAGCGTGATCTTGGCTCACTGCAACCTCCACCTCCTGGGTTCAAGCGATTCTCCTGCCTCAGCCTTCCAAGTAGCTGGGATTACAGGCGCCTGCCCCCATGCCTGGCTAATTTTTGTATTTTTAGTAGAGACGGGATTTTACCATGTTGACCAGGCTGGTCTCAAACTCCTGACCTCAGGTGATCCGCCTGCCTTGGCCTGCGAAAGTGCTGGAATTATAGACATGAGCCACTGCGCCCAGCCAACTATGAAATTTTCTTAATTTTTCTCTTAAAAACCTTTGTCTTCCTTTACTTCCCTGAATTCACACATAGTTTACTATGGCATGTGCATTCCTATTGCAATGCCTTATTCCCAAATACATATCATTTATGTTTAGAGGGTCTCTCTTTGCTATTTAGGTTGCCTCTATTAGAATTTCATCTAATGAAGTAGTTTTTCATTAGATTCACTTCTCTTTTGAGCATATTACCATCATTATCATCATTATTATTGTGGTTATTTCTCTAAAGAGCTCCTCTCTGCAGCTGTTTCCTACCACCTCAGTGGACTCTGTCATGATCAAAGAGATCCGCTTCAAGGCTTAATGCACATACACATATTATCCCCTCTCACACTTGCCTTTTGTTTCCTTATAATATTAACTATCTAACCAGGAAAACAGGTCTGACTCTGATTTGAAGAGGAAGAGAGGTCAGCAGTCTATGACCAGATCAGACTCTACTAGTGATACTAGGATCTCCTTTCTAACTTCTGGCCTATAGCTTGCTCTCTCATGTCTTCTGTGTTTCATGCTTATGACATGACTCAGATAATATACAGGGAATACTGGGCACTACGGCAGACCTAGCCAGTCAATCATGGCATCATCTTAGGCTGAGCCTAATTGTGTCAGAATTGTTCTTAACACAGTGCTCTCAACTGCTGCCACCACATTAACAGATTTAACCCCTGAGATTAGTTCTGCTTTTCATCTCTGTAGTATTGATTCATAGATGAATAAGAGAATCACCTGGGAAGCTTTATAAATAGCGTGATATATTGTTATTTTTAAAAGGGATACTTATCTTTTTGAGATTCATACTAAGTTTTTATGGATGAAATGATATCAAACCATTTGAGAGACAGTTGTAGACAGTATAACATTTTATTCCTAAACACTTTCAGTATGTATCACTTAAAACTAGAGAATTTTGTAATCTAACTACAATAGAATGATAACACTTGGGAAATTTGAAGTCGACACAATTTTATTATCTAATATTACATTTAATATTATTATCTAATACGAATTCTTATTCAGTTTCCTAATTATTTCAATAATATCTGTGTTAGCCTGTTTTGTGCTGCTATTACAGAATACCTTAGACTGGGTAATTTATAAAGAACAGAAATTTATTTTTTCGTAGTTTTGGAGGCTGCAAAGTCCAAGATCCTTTGCATTAGCAGGTTGGGTTATCTGGTGAAGGCTGTAGCCTCCAAGGAGAGGAATGCTGTGTCCTCACGTGGCAGAAGGTGGAATGGCAAGGAATGCACACTGCATGAAGCCTCTTTTGTAAGGGCCTTAATTCCCTTCATGAGGGAGGAGCCCTCATGGCCTAATCACCTCTTAAAGGCCCCACCTCTTAATACTATCACATTAGCAACACCTACATTTTGAAGGGGACACATTCAAACCATTGCAATGTCTTATAGCTTTTTTTTTTTTTAAACCATCCAAAAGCCAATCTAGATTACACATTGCATTTAATATTAAATATAATTACTTATTTATGTCTTTTATGTTTCCTTTAATCAAGAGCAGTCCCCCAGCTTTTCCTTGGTCTTTAATTGACATTGACATTTTTGGAGCCCAGGCCAGTATTTTGTTGAATGTTCTTTAACTTGGGTTTATGTGATGTTTCCTCATGATTAGATTCAGGTTTTGCAGTTTGGCAGGAACACTAAAGAAGTGGTGTTCTGTCCTCAGTGTGTCAGACCAGGAGGCATCTGCTGCCTGATTGTCCCGTTATTGCTCATATTAAGTTTGATCACTTAGTAAAAATGCTAACTTCCAGATGCATTGGAAAGATGTAGTTCTTCTTCATAATTAATACATATTGCATGGAGTTATACTTTTAGATCGTATAAATATTCTTTTATGCCTCAATTTCCCACTGAATGATTTTGGCACTCTTTGATGATCCTTGCCTGAATCTATTATTTCTATGGTGGTTCTGAGACGGTTATTTCCTGTTTCTATCATTCCTTCTACATGCATTCATTGGCATCTTTTCTTTTTCTTTTTTTCTCCTTTAAAGGATGGGTATAGACTCAGCAATTTAAAAAAAATTCAATGTTATATATTCTTTCGTATCATTGATCTTGGTTGGCTCCTGTGTCTGTTGGCAGGTCCTGATCAGCCTTTGAGCATGTTCTGATGCTCTGAAACAAGAGATGTTGCAGGATCACCTTTTGCTTCCCTTGACCCAGCCCTGGAATAAGCCATTTCTCCGTGGGATTCTGCTTTTGTCTTTTGACTATGGTGTTTAGGCATGGAAGCCAGGGTGCAGGTATACTCCTTCTGCAGGAGGGTTACTGCTTCTAGGCTCTTTCAATGGACAAAATAGGAAATAAATACTTTTTTTTTTTTTTTTTTTGGAGACAGAGTCTCTTTCTCTCTGTCGCCCAGGCTGGTGTCCAGTGGTATGATCTCTGTTCACTGCAACCTCCGCCTCCCCGGTTCAAGTGATTCTCATGCCTCAGCCTCCTGAGTAGCTGGGATTACAGGTGTGCACCACCACACCTGGCTATTTCTTGTATTTTTAGTAGAGGCAGGGTTTTACCATGTTGCCCAGGCTGGTCTTGAACTCCTGACCTCAGTTGATCTGCCTGCCTCGACCTCCCCAAGTGCTGGGATTACAGGCATGAGCCACTGTGCCTGGCTAATATATAGTTTTAAAGACCACGAATTTGTACTGATACCTTTGATTTCATAATCCAACACCAAAGAGTTTGCTGCTTCTTCCTTTACTCCATATCTTTTTTAAAAAAACAAAACACAAGCTTCCTACAGTGGAAAAAGTGGTTCCCAGTGAGACAGCCAAGTGGGAAGGGGGTCCCTGGAAAAACTCCAACTGGCTTGTGCACTGGGAAGAGTACACACTGGGGTGGAGACACAGAAGTTTACAACGTTTGCATCAGGGTTCCTCTTCCTGTGTGGAACCTGCAAGGCCCCTCCTCTTCCTGTGTGGAACCTGGAATTCATGGGAAGCTCTCTAGCAGGGACTTTGGCCTTAGGAGGGTCCCTGTTTTCCTTTCTTTCCCTTTTACCCAGTAAAATCCTGCTTTACTCAAGCTTCAAACCATCTATGAGCCTAAATTTTGGTGACCATGGGATGGACAAGGACCCCGTCTTTAGCTGAACTAAGGAAAAGCCCTGCAACACCAGCAAGATCATATGTTTATCTATTTGAAATTCTAAAACACACACTAAGTAGTTTCAGAATTACTACATCAATACCACTACCAAAGACAAACTTACCTTACCAGGTAAAGTTCAAGGCTTTCTTAGTTATTATCTTTAGAATATGCCCTGAGGGTGACTAGTTAGAATTTCACATTCAAAAGTTACTTGAAATAATTATTTTTCTTGTTCTGAATAATTACATTTTTTATATGATACATGCTTAGGTTGATTTGTTTCTGTTTCTGTTCAACTTACAGCCCTCCCAACCTGGTGATTAAATTCTACATTTGAAAACCTAGGCCAGGCATGGTGGCTCACGCCTGTAATCCCAGCACTGTGGGAGGCCGAGGCGGGTGGATCATGAGGTCAGGAGTTCAAGACCAGCCTGGCCAAGATGGTGAAACCCCTTATCTATTAAAAACGCAAAAAATTAGCTGGGCACGGTGGCAGACACCTGTAATCCCAGCTACTTGGGAGGCTGAGGCAGGAGAATTGCTTGAACTCGGAGGGCGGAGGTTGCAGTGAGCCGAGATCATGCCACTGCACTCCAACATGGGTGACAGAGACTCTGTCTCAAAACAAAACAAAACAAAACAACAAAAAAAGTGTAAACTTTTATGTGGTTCAAAAGTAAAATAAAAATGTAATCAGAAGAGTTCCATCCTTTTCCATCTTTCTCATTCATTTTCATCCTTTTGCTTTAGGTAATCAATCCCACTAGTTTCTGGTTAATCCTTTCTGCATTTCTGTTTTTGCAAAAATTAGGGCACATGCATGTATTTTCTGACAAATCAGCTTTGGCCAAATAAAAATATTGTCTTGCTGGGTACAAAGCACCAGTTTTCAAAGAAGTTTCCAATGACTGAGCAAACATTTTCTCTTCTTGGTGTACCTGAGTGCACCTGTGATAGTAAGAAAGAAAGGGAAAAAGAAAAAAAGGCATGGTGAGAGTGGCGGCAGAGAGTAGGGGGCCTAATTAGCCTTAAGAAGTTATTCACAGTTAGTAAAATTTCCACTAGATGGCAGTAACACTCCAAGAATAAGTTTCCTTTGTGTTCCGGGACAGGGTTACCCACCTACATGGAATGATGAGCTGTGGAGTGTGTTTAGGACAGACTCCCACCCAATGCAGAAATACTTTAAATGGATTCATTTTTCAGATAATACCGATTTAACTTTTAAAATTAACTCTAAATCCAGTTTTTCCCTCAGTAATGTAATATACTGAAAAAAGAAAGAGACTGATCCTGAATCAATGTATGACTTACCTGTGATTGGTAGCCTCCCAAATCAGACAAGATACTATAAACAGCAAATGTTAAAAAACCTTTAAGATGCAGCAAAATGTATTTTTATGTCCAGTGTTAATTAAAATCTCTTTATTGAATGCACTTTACCTCTTTATTTTTTGTTCAATTTTGTTTTATCCTGATTTTTAAAACAAGTAAAAAGTAGTCAAAACCAAAAAGTAAACTAAATATCAAGGTTCATTTCAACTCAGATTAGGATCTGGTACATATAGCCGGGATTGTAGAGGTAACACCATACCCCTGATTAACTCAATAGATCTTGCAAAAAGTTCTATTTAATATCAGTCACTGCTTTTCGTGGCTCAGCTAGGCTATAGGAATGAAATATCTTCTATGATGTTCAGTAGTGTAATATGATATGGAAGCAACTGCTTCCATAAGTGTAGAGGGCAGGAGTGATCTAATCAGCTGAGAGTAGTCAGTGAGGGCTTCCAGGAGTAAGTGAACTTTGAAGAGGGTGCTGAAGGAAATCATAGATATGAGCTGGTAGTTAGGGAAAGGTGGGCCCTGTGGATAGGAGGAAAGATGTAAAAAAAAAAAAAAAAAAAAAAAGGTAATTGAAGATTACATCATCTCTTATTAAGTCATTCTTTCATGAGGAAGTGAAGGAAAACATGACTTAACTTTGTGATATGGTTTGGCTCTGTGTTCCTACCCAAATCTCATCGTGAATTGTAATCCCCATGTGTCAAGGAGGGGACCTGGTGGGAGGTAATTGAATCATGGGATCGGTTTCCCCCATGCTGTTCTCGAGATAGTGAGTGGGACTCATGTAATCTGATGGTTTTATAATTGTTTGACAGTTTCCCTCTTTGCTCTTCTCTCCTGCTGCCATGTAAGATGTGCCTTGCTTCCTCTTTGCCTTCTGCCATGATTGTAAGTTTCCTGAGGCCTCCCCAGCCATGCGTAACTGAGTCAATTAAGCCTCTTTTCTTTACAAATTACCCAGTCTCAGGTATTTCTTTATAGCAGTCTGAAAACCGGTCTAATACACTGTGAATGCAAAAGTCTATCATGTTCACTAGAATTATCTCAGAATGTTTTTCATGTCTCTTCCTCTCCTTTGCATTTCTACCACCATCATCCTACTCTAGGCTTTTCATACTGGGAAATGGACTCGAGGTTTCAACTTGGCATCCCTGCTTCCATTCTTCCCTCCTCTAATCTATTTTCCACATTGTGACCAGGATTGCCTTCCTAAGGCACAACCCTGACCTAGTATGTTTCCTTTGGTAAAACAAAGGGGCCGAATTAGCTCGGTTTCCAGGGCACCATGAAAACAGTCTATTGATAGGAAGTTGGTCTCAAAAAGCCCTTCCATTCTAATGTTTTATGATCCTTATGTGTCATCCTTTCACTGAGATAGCATGTGTGGCTCACATTTATCTACAGATGAAGTTGATGTTCCCTTTTTAGACATGCAAGGCAGTCTACAATGTGGGCCTGTATTTTCTGGGGTTTCTTCCCCTCACTCATGATCAGTTCACTTTAGCCAAATCAGACAGAGGCCATATAACATGGTATCTTTAATTACGCTGTTCCATCTGTCAGGAATGCAGAATTGTTCCTCCCCTGTTTCCATTTTAAATGCTTCATTCATAGAACACTTGTGATTTGCACAAAGCCACCCTTTACTGTTGTGGCACCTAGCCTCTAAGTTGACCTCCAGAGAGCCATGCTGCCTGGTACTCATGCACTGTGAAATGACCACACTGAATCATGGCTGACCCTGTATGGTCAATAACTGATGGAATATGGTGAAAGTAAAAATCTGTTACTTCTGAGGTTAGCTTATCAAAAGCTTTGTAGTTTCTGCTTTAGTGTCTTGGATCACTCACTTTGAGGAGAGCCAGTAGCATGCTATGAGGACACTAAAGCAGCTTTATGGAGAGATATACTTGGCGACAAGCTGAGGTCCTTACTCAACAGTCAGCGCCAACGTGCCCACCATGTGAGTGAGCCATTCAGAATGTGATTCCTCCTGCCCCAGTGAAGCCCTTGAGTGACTGCAGAATCAACTAGTATCTGACTGAAGACAGCAAACCAAAACTGCCTATCCACTTGCTCCCGAATTTCTGACCCACAGACACTATATTGTTGTTTTAAGCCACTAAGTGTTGGGGGTGATTTGTTATACAGCAATAGATAATACAACTATCAAGCCTCTGATGGCACAGTTTTGGCAGCCAACTAGAATTACTTGCTCTTCGATTTCTATTTTTAGAAGAAAAGTTCTTGCCTTTAAGGGAAATGAGGGCTTTGATGAGGTTGATATCCTCAAAGGAAGGTCCCGGCATCTCCAGGTCTTCAGCTTCTCTCCTAAGCTAAGCATTTGATTCATTCTTAACTCCTTCCTATGTATTATGCATAGTCAGACCCTGAAACAGTTTGTTTCTTATCAAAAGGGAGGATAGTAGAAACAGAGGCAGAGTAACAGTCAAGGTCATAGATTGTGGAAGCAGATGTGTGCGTAATTGAGTCTCGGCTTTGCCTCTCCCTCCCTGCATGTCTACTGGCTTTGGAGGATTGCATGGGGGATTGACTGTTAAGATCTATGCCATGCCCACACTTCAGTGCCTGGAAAATACCCAGGACTCAGTAAATGCTATGATTTTTATTACTAAGATTACCTGGACATCAGCCTCTTTTCATTACTGCATTAAACTAGAGTCATCTTTATCATTCCTCCTTGCTTTCTACTACTATTTCTTTCTACCACAGACTCCTCCACGGAGCTACCAAGATGTTCTTCTTCAAAGTGAAATATAGCCATGTTGTTTTCCTGCTTAAAAAACCTCTATTAAAATACAAAACAGATCCGTAGGGTTAAATCTAGGCTAGAGTTGCTTTGGGGAGGAGGAGGTGGATGGTGAGCGGGAAGGGGGCTTTTGAAGCGCTGCCATGTTGTTTCTCGACCTTGATGGTGATTATACAATTGGGTACCTTTCATGATAACTCCGAGTTGTGTCCTGGATGCTCTGTGTGTTTTTCTGTATGTATATTATATTGCAATACAAAGTATATTCATAAAAAATGAACATACAAACAAGTGAACATCACTGTTGGCTTCCTTGCTGTCAGGGATAAAAGCTCCTGCTTTCCTTCAGCATCCAGAGCTGCCCCATGGCTCCTGTTCAGGACCTGCTTCTTCAGCATCATAACTCACTCCTGAGTCCCACACAGCCAGTGTTTCCAGTGATATTTCTCAGCATTCCCTGAACACGCCATGCAACTTCTCTGCCTTTGTGCATTCTGTCCACTTCCTCTTTCCCTACCTCAGTTCTTACATTTCAGGAAAACTCATATTCATCTTTCAAGAGCCCCTCAAACATGCCATATATGAAGCCTTATGTGCCCTCCTCAAGCAGAGAAGTCACTGCCTCCTCTGGCTTACCACAACACCTCTCTCACAGTGCTGTGCAGACTTTCTGTGCTCATGGAAATGTGTTGTGTATGCTGTCCAATATGGTGGCCACTGGAAACCTGGTTAGTGTGGTTGAGGAAAGGAATTCTTAGTTTTGTTTCACTTAAAAAAATTTTTAACTCTTTAAAACAACTTTATTGGGGTATGATTTACATGCCATAAAATTCACCCATTTTCTGTACTAATCTTATTTAATTTTAATTAACTTAAAATTAAATAGCCACATATGCACAGTGCAGCTCCATCACAAGTTGTCACACAATGTGTGTATAAATCACCTGTTTACATATCTTCCTCTTGTGGAAGATCATGAGCTTTTTGAGGGGAAAGATTTTGTCCTTATCAGTCTCTCGGTGAGTGAAAAGCCTGTTACTTAAGAGACGCTCAATTATTACTATAAATGAATAATTGGATTGTATTTCTAAGAACCCTGCCCTGATTGCCTTTGAGTCCTCTCAGCTCATTACTGAGAATTTCTACCCAAGTTTTTTTGCCTTACTCTTTCTCCAATAGGAATCAAAAACCATGGCCCAGGATCATGGTGGTAAGGCCTTGGAGAGTCTGGAACCTTTCACCTCTGAGTTTGTTGTGTTTTGGTTTCTCTATTCTTGGTGGTATTAATCAGTTAGCATCCCTTAAAAGGGAAAGGGCCTTTGTGCTTATCTACAGGGGCAGCCAAACAGGAAGAGGAAAAGGAGGTCGCTGCTCTTGCTGTGGCTGGTCTTGGAAAACAGACATCCCAAGGGTTGGGGCAGATGGAGTCAGACTTAAGAAAAGGGGAAAGAGGAACAAAGAAGATGGGCCCTGGAGGCAGGTGCAGGTCAAGAGCATCCCAGGGTCACAGATATCGGGGTGGGGATCTCTGACCAACGGCTCCTTCCATGATGGAGTTCTAGAAGGTACTAGTAGATTTTTCTCTTTCAAGGATAGTCTCATTGTCTTAGAGAGATCAGTGTTTGTACATTCTCAGTTACTGCTTCCCAAAGTTGCCTGCATATTACAGTCACCTTAGGAGTTTTTAAAAAAAGTGGATTCCCCAGTCTCATTCCAGAACTACAGAATTCGAATCTCCAGGAGTGGGGCCTAAAAGTCCCTATGTTTTGAAAAGGTCCCCTGTTGATTCTCTTGCAATTTATTCAGGTGGATGTTTAGGAACCACTGCTCTAAACATAGAGTAAAAATCTTATGTCAGTAGTTTTTCCCAGAGAAGCATGGTGTGTTATTTCATTCTTTGTATATTTTGAATCCGGAAATTAGAATAAATGAAACTATGTTATGGTTTTAATACATGATAAATATTGATCTACTTTGGTAAATAACATTTACCGAGTAATGATATTTATGGCACTCTTAACCCTTCCTAAATGCTTTGTTATCTAAGTTTTCATAACTACTCTGGGAGGTAATGAATCAAAAAATATTTAATGAATTTCTAGTGTTGATCCGACACAGTGCTGGGTAGACAGGGATATAATTATGGCTTCCACATTACACATTAGGAAATGGATTGTAAGTGATTTAACTAAGTCCCAAGGCCAGTCTTGGAAGAGTCAGGAGTCTGGGCCTGGAGTGTGCAACTTGGCTTATTACATTACTAGGCTTTGCTGCTTGGAAACTAGTGTTGTCATGGTTACCCTAGGGGAGCTCCTAGATATCAGTGATGGCTCAATGTACTCATCTTTCTATTTTATTCTCTTTCTTTAAAACCATTTTTTAAAATTTCAATAGCTTTTGGGGTACAAGTCTTTGTTTTTTTCCATGAATAAATTATATACTGGTGAATTTTGAGATTTCAGTGCACCTATCACCCAAATAGTATATATTGTACCCCATATGTATTTTTTTAATCCCTAGCTCCCTTCCATCATTCCACTTCTGAGTCTCTAAAGTCTGTTATACCACTCTGTATGCCTTTGCATACTCATAGCTTAGCTCCCACTTATAAGTGAGAACATACGGTATTCGCACACCTATTGTGCTTACCCAGTTTTAATTTCTATCTGCTTATCAAGCAGGAAACATCTTGCTGTGCAGTTGGACTCGAGAGAAAATGTGATCTCTAACAAAAATAGTTTCTTTAGCATGTATTGGTTCATGAAGTTACTTCCCCTAATATGCATATTCCAGGGTAGTCAGTGAATTTTCTGAAAATAAAATTTGAAGTTTTGTAGGAAGATTGTTAACAGTGAGAATTACTTAATGCTTGAACTACTAGTCTGATCCATCACAGTCACTCTAAGGAGTATTGACTCATCCATCAAACAGACATATTTATTTATTTACTTATTTTACTTTAAGTTCTGGGATACATGTGTAGAATGTGCAGGTTTGTGACATAGGTATACATGTGCCATGGTGGTTTGCTGCACCCATCAACCCGTCATCTAGGTTTTAAGTTCTGCACACATTGGATATATGTCCAAATGCTATCCCCTTGCTCCCAACCCACCGACAGGCCCTGGTGTGTGATGTTCCCCCCCCCGTGTCCATGTGTTCTCATTTTTCAACTCCCACTTATGAGTGAGAACATACGGTGTTTGGTTTTCTGTTCTTGTGTTAGTTTGCTGAGAATGATGGCTTCCGGCTTCATCCATGTCCCTGCAAAGGATATGAACTCATTCTTTTTTATGGCTGCATGGTATCCTATGGTGTATATGTGCCACATTTTCTTTATCCAGTCTATCATTGATGGGCATTTAGGTTGGTTCCAAGTTTTTGCTACTGTGAACAGTGCTGTAGTAAACATACGTGTGCATGTGTCTTTATAGTAGAATGATTTATAATCCTTTGGGTGTATACCCAGTAATGAGATTGCTGGGTCAAATGTATACCCAGTAATGGGATAGCAAGGATCTAGTTCTAGATCCTTGAGGAATCACCACACTGTCTTCCACAATGGTTGAACTAATTTACACTCCCACCAACAGTGTAAAAGCATTCCTATTTCTCCACAGCCTTGCCAGCATCAGAACAGACACATTTAATTAACTTATCTGTTCACACAATTTCCTCTATACCAGCAATTGAGTCCTATCATGCTACTTTGGCTTTGGAAATAAGAAGGATTTACAATGCAGACAGACTTCTTAGAAGATGGAAGACTAGGAGAAAGTGGCCGTTGTGTGGGTATAAGATAACAATAAAGGTAGAAAAAGGTAAGAAGTGACTGGGAAATAATGTTTTTATTTTAAAAATTTCCAATTTCTAGTTTGAAATCAGGATATTTCCAGTCAGTGAAATTCAGTTGACTTTACAAGGTATGCTTCTTAGATAATAGTTCATCCTTGGCATTGTGTAATTCCAGTATCTGCCACCAGGTGGGAGATGATGCCTAGTAGGATATTAAGGTGTGGCAGTGGTGCCTTTTAGGGTGTTTAGGTATGGGTAACAAATGACTGAGCAGATAATTTATCCAGATATCTATCTATCTATCTATCTATCTATCTATCTATCTATCTATCTATCTATCTATCTATCTATCTATCAATCATCTCTTTCTCTCTCTCTCTGTCTCTCTATCTATCTACCTGGACCTGCAATGCTCTGTCCTTTGCTAATAATGTACACACACCTTTGACACACCTCAGATCATTTCTTTAGTGTAAATTCCTGGAAATAGAAGGATTGAGTCCCAAGGTAGACACATGTATGGGGTGTTTGATACATTGCAAGGCTGCCCTCTGGAAAGACTGCACCAGTCTACCCTCTTACCACCAGGGTATGAGACAAGCTGTCCCAATGTGGTTTACAGATTGCAGAAGGACGAAAATGTGATAGAATCTCTCAGTCAGTGGCTAGAGTGATACTAAGATGAGCATTACAGTTGGCAGGTTGTGCTCACAGCTCACAGTTACTAAAATATTGATAATTAAGTTGGTAAGTGAGAACTTTTATAAGGGAGTAGTTAAGCAGAGAATCTTGTCACTAGATGTGGTACAGTGAAAACATCCTTAAAATAGCAGTTAGGAGGCCTGTGTTCTGGAATTTAATAAATATTGGGTTCCTTCCACTCCTCTCTGTGATGATCACCTCATCTTCAAGATGACGTCCCTCCCAGCTCTAACACTGTGTACATCTCTGAGGATCATGTGCGTCACTTCACAAGAAGAAGCATCGTGAGCATGATTAAGGAGGGAGAAACATCAGATGCCTCATGGTGCACAGTGACATGCAACAAGGCTGTTCTTGTGCCATGGTTGTTTGTTATGCATTTCTTGGCAATTTGCATTGTTGCCCTCGGAGACAGTGATTCAGATCTTAGAGCACATTCACTCTGAGACACTTCCAATAACTGAAGCAAAATGCTGCTGGCAGTTAGTCAAGATGTTTAAATGTCACTCGGTGATTGATCACTTGTGAGTCATGATGACGCACAGTGACGCTCAGCATGTAAAGGACACAGTGGCTGTCCTCAGCCGGGACTGCACAGAAAGATGTATGTGTAACCTGCTAACCCTCTGAAGAGCCTTCCCAGAATGTGCTGGCTAACATGGAGAATCTAGACAGCTTCTCTCAAAACATTGCTTTTCTAGAAGAATTTACTTTGATTGGTGAGAGCCAGGGATATTAGGTAGCTCCACTTAGGTAGCCCACTGGCTGGCTCATAATAGATCCTTGTTGGATGAATGGAACATAAGGAGAGTGAATGAGATAGTATTTTTGGGAAGATTGACGTTAAATCAGTGCTAGCATGTAGCTTGATTCTGTGACTGTAATATATTTGAGAAGCCTCTTGCACAGTGCTTGATGCATTGTAGGACATCAATATGTCTTATAAGTGCTCCAATAAAAAAATATGAGCAAAAGTTATGGGGATACAGAATTCAGAACCCAAATAAGAGAACTCTTATTGGTGTTTCAGGGATTCATCCCTGAACTGAAGAAAAGAACTTTTGTTTCTTTTGTCCAATGTTTCAATTATAATAATAAAATAATATGTGTGGAATGCTTTTCATGTACTCAGCACATTATTTTATTGGCTCCTCACAGCTCGATGAGGTAGGTACCATTACTAACAACCCCATCTTACAGTTGGGGTAACTGAGACACACAGGGTAACTTGTCTGGTGGTGTTCAGCTGCTGCGTGGCGGAGCTGGGCTTCACGCAAAGGCAAGTCTGACTGCAGAGCCCACCCTCTTCATCAAGCAGTGTGGCCTCTAAAGACACACAAAGTTTGTCCTGTGTTCTCAGTACCACATCACAAAGGGTAACCCCCCCCCACAAATGGGACATCTGGTCACTTTCAAAAAGAGAGAAGGGAGGAAGTGAACTAATTTCTACTTAGCAATTAAGCACTGCTCATTTAGCAAAGGAAACAATTAGGATACAATATCTTGATCATGGAAAAATCAAACAGCCCTTCCAAACCAACATTTAAGCCACATTTGCCCCAACCTGGCTTTATCCCTGTATGAGTGGTGAACTGACTGGCTTTTTAATTTTTCTCCTGGACGTTTTGACATTTTATAGATGCACAGAATGTATTCGTGAAGTGCCCACAGTTTGAAGTTTCTGCATAGCGCTCCTCCCTTTAGTTCTTGCCATGATAAACATGCCCAGATAGCAACTTCACAGAAGGCTGTGAACTTTGAAGTCTTTGAAAAATCTAAAAATTATATGACAATGTTGTATATGGAATCACTGGCGAGAGAAACCCAACATCTCCCCGAGTGCCAGACACGCGGCCCTCATAAATCCTGGGCTAAGAGCAGAGAGGGGTGGTCTTGTTTACTTAAACTCTGGGATGGAATGGGCATGGTTAGCATCACAGTAATCGACTCAATCAGGGGATCCAAATGGAATTGCTGCTACTTGTGTGCATTTAAATGTCATGCTTATATCAATAGTTCGGAAGAGGAAAGTATCCACACTCAAGGTTGGATTAAATAAAACAGCTTCACCTTTCATTGAAATGTACATGAAAGAATTATTAAATGTCAGAGGACTGCTCAGTGTAATTTTGGGGAGATATGAGTTAATCAGTGAGAATTTAGCACTCTTTTGTAGGCCTTTTGAAGCTACATCTGTGTTCCCTTAATTGGATAGAAAGTTTCCCCATTGGATATAAGAGGAGCCTAGGACATTTCTCTTTATGGTACTCTGCTTCAATGGCATTAGTATGTAGTTACAGTTTTATGTATGTCGGGTTTCAATTATGATGACTGGTGAAAAAATATGTCCAGAAAGTAGACTCCAATTCCTTGTTTAGCAGAAAGCATTTGCTTATTGTGCCGCCAGGTAAAGTCTCATGTGGAATTCTTGTGCTTGGATTTTTAATGAGTTTGTTCCCCACACTTAGTTTAGATTTACAGAATGTCTAGGAGCATGGCCATGTGTGCACATAAAAGGTCACCTAAAGCGGTCTTGGGCAGATGTGACAGGTCAGATGCTCTGGGTATAGCTCAAGCAATTCCCACAAGCCACAGTGATAACGATTCATGGAAATGAGGTTAAAATGAGAGGTTCTCTGAAGTGTGACACCATCAAGTGATGGCAGAGTGGTTAAAGATTGAGAGCAATGTGGAAAAACTATTCAGAATATTGATGGAGGGAAAATCCAGATGATGAAATGTAGAGTACCTCCTTATCACCCTACAGGTTAGAATTTGTCCCACTAAATATTTAATGAAGAGAAAACGGAGAAAGTTTAGAGATGAGTGATGCATCACACTCATGTCTCAAAAGGAGAAAAGATAGCTTTCAGATTTTGACCAGCTAAGGACTAAAGGACTGGGAACATAAAACCATTTAAATTTTACTCTAAGATTAGACTTTGAGGCTCTAAGTTAAGGCTTAGTTGTTCTGGACAACCCACTTGAACATTCAGAAAACCTGAAGAATCTTGTTAACAATGTTCAGGTTTTGTTTTACTGCTGTGAGAGTAAAAATAACTTCACCCTCACATCTGATGAGTCACGGAGTGACTGTTGAGCTTGAAATGTTCTCTACTTCTGCTTTGTCATGAGCTAGCTGAGCATCGGAACACAGAACTCAAACAGATGGACCAGAAGTTGTTCCACATTCTCTCCTTATTTTTGTCAATGCCACCAACATTCCCCTAGCCATCAGGGCAAAGAATGTGACATCATCTTTGACTTTTCCCCTCTTCCTTCCTCTTCTGTTGCCAAATGGTGTCAATTCTATATTTGGAATATTTCTTGAATCTATACTTTGTTCTCCATTCTTGTTGACACTGCCTTAGGCTATTATTGTCACGTACTAGGATAATTGTAAGGGTTATAATCTAACCCTGTTTTTTCCCCTTATTTCCCATTATCTCGTTCTACACACTCCACTTGCTAGATAAACTGAGGCACAGTATTTGATGTTCTTTGCAGATACTCTGTTTTCTGACTTCTCTGTCTTTGCTCCTGCTGTTCCTTCTACTTGAATGGCTTTCACTTCTTATTGTTGTACACAGGAATCACACCAATCTTCAAGGACTAGCTCAAGAGCTTTCTCTTCCCCAAAGTCTGCTCTGATCTTGACCCTCTTCTCACTTGTCTTTCTTTCCCATTGCAACTTCCCTTCCACCTTTATAAGAGCACTGATCATTGCATAGTTTATTTTTCATAGTTATTTTTACATTGTTTTATTTCTTTTGCTAAACTCCAACTTTTAATTTTTATTTATTTTTGACAGTCTGTTTTTCTTTTTTTCCATTTCTCTCTCTCTGACAATCTATCATTCTTACATATTAATTTATTTTTCCCTATTTTGCTGAGGTATAATTTATGAATAAAAATTGTCTGTATTTAAGGTATACAATGTGATGATTTGGTATACATAGACGTTGTGAAATAGTTACCATAATCAAGCTAATTAACACATCCAATCACCACACAGTTACCATTTTTTTATTTTAAATTTTATTTTTTATAGAGATGGGATCTTGCTATGGTGCCCAGGCTGGTCTTAAACTCCTGGCCTCAGTGATCCTCCTGCCTTGGCCTCCCAAAGTATTGCGATTCCATGCATGAGCCACTGTACCTGGCCCATTTTTTTTGTGTGTGTGGTGAGAATGCTTAAGATTTACTCTCTTAGCAAATTCCAAGTATATAATGCAGTATTATTAACTATAATCATCATGTTGTATATTAGATCTCCAAAATATATTCATCTTATAACTGAAAGTTTGTAAATTTTGACCAACATCTCCACATTTCTCTAACCCCAGCCCTTAGTAACTGCTTATTATGCTCTCTGCTTCTGTGAATTTGACTTTCTTATTTTTAATTTATTTTTATTTTTTATTTTTGAGACAGGGTCTCACTCTGTCACCCAGGCTGGAATGCAGTGGTGTGATCATGGCTTACTGCAGCCTCCACCTCCCCAGACTCAGGTGATCCACCCACCTCAGCCTCCTGAGTAGCTGGGACTACAGGCATGTGCCACCATACCTGGCTAGTTTTTTGTATTTTATTTTTTTGTAGAGACGGAGTTTCCCCATATTGCGCAGGCTGGTCTCAAACTCCTGGGCTTAAGCAATCCTCCTGCCTTTGCTTCCCAAAGTGCTATGATTATAGGAGTCGACCACTGTGCCCAGTGAGTTTGACTTTTTTAGATTTCACATGTAAGTGAGATTATACAGTATTTATCTTTCTGTTTCTGGTCTATTTCACCTAGCATAATGTCTTTCAGGCTAATCTAGGTTGTCACAAATGGCAGGATTTTCTTCTTTTTCATGGCTGAATAATATTCCATTGTTTCTGGGATACATGTGCAGAACGTGCAGGTTTGTTACATAAGTATACGTGTGCCATGGTGGTTTGCTGCACCCATCGACCCATCATCTACATTAAATATTTCTCCTAATGCTATCCCTCCCCTAGATCCCCACCCCTCAACAGGCCCCAGTGTGTGATGTTCCCCTCCCTGTGTCCATGTGTTCTCATTTTTCAACTCCCACTTTTGAGTGAGAACATGTGGTGTTTGGTTTTCTGTTCTTGTGTTAGTTTGCTGAGAATGATGGCTTCCAGCTTCGTCCATGTCCCTGCAAAGGACATGAACTCATTCTTTTTTGTGGCTGCATGGTATTCCATGGTGTATATGTGCCACATTTTCTTTATCCAGTCTATCATTGATGGGCATTTGGGTTGATTCCAAGTCTTTGCTATTGTGAATAGTGCTGCAGTAAACATATGTGTGCATGTGTCTTTATAGTAGAATGATTTATAATCCTTTGGGTATATACCTAGTAATGGGATTGCTGGGTCAAATGGTAATTCTGGTTCTAGATTCTTGAGGAATTGCCACACTGTCTTCCACAATGGTCAAACTAATTTATACTCCCACCAACAGTTTAAAAGCATTCCTATTTCTCCACATCCTCTCCAGCATCTGTTGTTTCCTGACTTTTTAATGATCGCCTTTCTAACTGGCATGATATGGTATCTTATTGTGGTTTTGATTTGCATTTCTCTAATGACCAGTGACAATGAGCCTTTTCTCATGTTTGTTGGCCGCATAAGTGTCTTCTTTTGAGAAGTGTCTGTTCATATCCTTCACCCACTTTTTATGGATCCATAAAAGAATCCATATCTAATTAATATTCATATTACCAATGCAAGCTTAGGATGGCTGTTCCTGTACTTTTTATTATGAAAGTCATGAAACAGGATACTAATTATTTAATAGTTATACAGCCTGTATTTAAATAAATATTGCCAATAACTTGTTTATTTTCAAGTTGGTTTCAGGGGTGCCAAACCACAGGCCAATTGTTGAATGACTATTATAGTGTGTGTGAGTGCTGTAATCAGGCATAGAAACAATGGCCTTTGGCATTACTTTTAAAAATAAGTGAAAGGACAAAATAAATCTAATAAAAGTTTGGACTAATATAAATATAATCAGGTAAAATTTCCAGAACAAAACATTTTTGTTTCTAATGCTGAGTAATAGGTGCAAGAGCAGCAGCTGCATGATTTTATAACCATTATTTTAAAAATATTTCTAATTACATGATATTAATTAAAATAAAAATATTTTTAGTATTTTAGTGTTAAAATATTTATATTTAATTAATATTAATTATAATATAATGATATGTGAATATAATAATATATAAATATTGTTAGTATTATTCCAAAGATACTACTAAGAGTTTGAAGTATATCAATGTTTATATATTGGTGTTAAACATTTGATTATAAGATATTGAAATGTTACTCCCCTTTTTGCCTAATTGTGATGAACTGAACTTATATTTCTAGCATATAAATGAAGAATCAGACATACCTGGTTTCTTGGGGGTGAAACATTCACACCAGCTCCTCTAGCGAATAAAAGGAGACATCATTATAGAGAGGCAGAGATAGTGGATTGGTTAGGCACGTAGATTCTAGAACCAGACTGTCAGGTTCAAATTCCACTTCTGCCGTTTTCTAGCTCTGCAGCTTTGTGAAAGTTCTTTAACCTTTCTGTTTCTCTGATTCTTTATCTGTAAAGGATAGAATTATTGTAATATGAAATGAATTACTATACGTAAAGCACTTAGAACTATTAAGTACTGCATAGCTATTAAGAGTTCTTACCTATCATTATTGATATGCTTAGGTTTTGTGTCCCCATCCAAATCTCATTTTTAATTGTAATCTTTATAATCCCCGTAATCCCCATGTGTCAAGGGAGAGACCAGGTGGAGGTAATTGAATCATGGGGGCAGTCTCCCCCAAGCTGTTCTCGTGTTAGTGAGTGAGTTCTCATGAGATCTGATGGTTTTATAAGAGGCTCTTTGCCCTTCACTAGGCACTTTTCCTTCCTGCTGCCTTGTGAAGAGGTGCCATGCTTTTCCGTCACCTTCTGCCATGACTGTAAGTTTCCTGAGACCTCCCCAGCCACGCTGAACTGTGAGTCAATTACACCTCTTTTCTTTATAAATTACCCAGTCTTGGGTAGTTTTTTATATCAGTGTGAAAATGGACTAATACAATTACTAATACAGAATGTTAGACTAAGGAGAGTTGCTTAGACATTGCAATCCAAGACTCTTACTTTTTAGATGAAGAAACTGAGGATCCCAAGAAGTTGAGTGACTTGTATAACAATACTCAGTTACTCGCCAGAGCCTGGGTAATCTTATCACAGGAGTCCAGGGCTCTTATATGCTGTGCTAGGCCCAGTGCTACCAGTGGGAAATTGAGTTGCTACCCTCAGGTATTGGAGACTCAGACAAAGGGACAGGCATGAGATTATAGCAAGGCAAGTGCCGTGATGGGGAAGTGCAGCATATCGTGGGAGCCCAGAGAAGCTCTGATTTCTTAAAATTCTCTGAAGAGGATTCCTAGAGGAAGTGAGAATGCAGTTAAGACCTGAAAGATGTAAAAAATTTAGCCAGGTAAACAAGGCAGGGAAAGGGCATCTGGGCAGCCTGTGAAAAGGCCTCGACATGCATGTAGAGTAGAGAACCAAAGAAGTCTAGTCTGGCCAAGTGATGGAGACCTCTAGATCTCTTTATAGCAAATGAAAATCTCTGTAGTACTCTACCATGTAATTTCTTTTCTTTTTTTTTTCTTTTCTTTTCTTTTTTTTGAGACAGAGTCTTGCTCTGTCTCCAGGCTGGAGTGCAGTGGCGCCATCTTGACTCACTGCAGCCTCCGCCTCCGGGGTTCAAGCAATTCTCCTGCCCCAGCCTCCTGAGTAGCTGGGACTACAGGCGTGTGCCACCATGCCCAGCTAATTTTTGTATTTTTAGTAGCGACGGGGTTTCACCATGTTGGCCAGGATGGTTTCGATCTCTTGACCCTGTCTACCACATAATTTCAGTACTGGCCATTAATTTAAATCTCCTTTTGCATTTGTGCTGCACTGAATAATGTGCCCCCAAATTCATGTCTACCTACAACGTTGGAATGTGGCATTACTTGGAAATGGAGTCTTTGCAGATGTTAAGATTTTGAAGGTTATATTTGATTATGACCATAATCAAATCATATTTGATTATGAAGGTCATATAAGATTATGAGGTCATATTTGATTAGAATGGGGCCCAAATCTAATCATGTCCTGATAAGAAGGCTGTATAAAGACATGAAGAAACAGAGAAGACACACAAAGTGCATGCCATGTGTTGATAGAGGCAGAGTGTGGAGGGATGGGTCTACAAGCCAAAGAATGCCAAAGATTGTCAGCAGGTACCAGAAGCTAGAAGAGAGGCATGGAACAGATTCTCTCTCAGAACCTCCATAAGAAACCAACTTTGCCAACACCTTGAGTTTGGTCTTCCAACCTCCAGAACTGTGAGAGAATCAGTTTCCCTTGTTTTAAGCCACCCAGCTTGTGGTACTTTGCTATTCCAGCCCTAGGAAACTGATACAGCATTCTTGATATGAATTTGACTCCTCAAGATAACAAGAAAAAAAAAAAAAAAACAGATTGCATTCAGTGATGGACATGAGTGTAGCTGGGAGTCACAATTTGCTCACACTATTACCTATATGCCCTAAAATATGTGGCTACTTAACTTTTTTTTTTTTTTTTTTTGAGACAGAGTCTCACTCTGTTACCCAGGCTGGAGTGCAATGATGTGATCTCAGCTCACTGCAACCTCCGCCTCCCAGGTTCAAGTGATTCTCTTGCCTCAGCCTCCTGAGTAGCTGAGATTACAGGTGCATGCCACCAGGCCCAGTTAATTTTTGTATTTTTAGTAGAGACAAGTTTCACCATGTTGGTCAGGCTGGTCTTGAACTCCTGACCTTGTGATCCACCCACTTCGGTCTCCCAAAGTACTGGGATTATAGGCATGAGCCACCGTGCCCAGCCTACTTAACTTTTCACAAAGGATCTGTCCTTTTTCACTAACTCACAGACTCCAAAGGGTAAGTAGGGAAAAATAATCCCCAATAAACCTTCCACTGACCAATTTACCAACCACAGTATTTTCCAGTTCAAATAAGCTTTTGATTATTTAGTCTTTTTTAGGGCCTTTTGGTGTCCCTCTCCTCCCCTGCTTCTCTCCAGAATGGCATCCCAGAGAACCTATGTGACTCTGTGACACTAGAGAGAAGTGGGAGCGTTGGATCCATGCCAGGTCCTCTGGATTCTCTTTGCACAAGCAGATCTTGTCATTTTGGTCCAGGCCTTGCCCTTCATCAGCCATAAGCAGGCAGGAACATAGCCTCAAGCATCTACAGCCAACTTTCTTCTCCAGTGTTCCATACTGCTCCCAGCCTTGCTGGATCTGATGCTCTGATGGACAAGGGCACCCTTCAGAGCCACAGGAAATGGGCCCTTAGCCTAGATTTTCCATGTGACTCCAACTTTCTGGATGTTTCTAAAGCCAGCTCCCTCTTGAAGCTTAGCTCTGAAGCTAGGAAAACCCAGGACTCTGGTGTCTGTCTCCATGTTTCCCCTTCTTTCGCTGGCCTCTGGCTTGACTTAACTCCATAATTGTTCCTCCTGCTTTTCTGGGGTGGTATTCATTCCTTCTTCTCTTGACAGACTGGATACAAGATGAAACACTGGCTTACTCAAAAGAGAAGCTCTGAAGGTAGCACCTTCCTTACCCTGAAATGCGCAGAAACATGGGGTTGCACAAGAAGTAACTCCATCATTTACTCATCTGCTGTAGCCCCTGGGCCTTGAGACTGGGGCACACTCTACCTAAAGGTGGCTCAGCATTGGTGGGGATGTGTGCCGAACCACAGTGAGGCACACCTTGGTATTGTTCATCTAAAATTAATGTTTCTTCAAAGACAGATCTTACTGGTGTTTGTTCCTCTCCCCATGTATAATGTGATAGCTCTAGAGGGCGGGATGGTCCTAGAGCTGCCTTGAACAGCTTTATCTCTCTCCTGCCATCTGACACTTTAACCTCCTGCCTCAGTGCAGTCTTCTAGTTTTGTAGGATCAATTTTTTTGCAATCAACATTATAGCACAAGCTGCAACAGTTTATTTATCTAAGAGAGAATGCATCTAGGTTGCTATCCTCAGAGATAGTGTGTATAAGGCAACATTTGCGACCTCCATGACTCAATTCTTGCCTAATCTTTGCCTGGTCTCTGATCCATTAGGACCTAGAAATTACCTTGACTGATATACTGAGATGATGGCAAACTCACTTTTGCTCTCCACATTCATGAATGCTGTGGGATGTATGTTTGTGACTCACTCCAGCCATTTAGAATGGAAGCCCAAGTCACAGTAGAGGAAGGCTGTTGTTACTGAGCTGAACTTAGGTCAGTCAATCTGCCTGCCCATGCAGCAAAGCCAAATGCTAACACTGGGATTGATTTGCAGTGAGGGAAAGTGAGGCATTTATTGCAGGGTGCTATGCAAGGAGAATTGGGCAGCTAATCTTAAAACCCAAACCCCTTGATGGCTTACATGTAAGAGTTTTTAAAGGCAGGGAGGCAGAGGTTCCAGGCAGAGCCATAAATCCATACATGGAGGCTATACATTGGTTTGACCTAAAAAGGGGGGGCATCTTGAAGTGGGGGTCCACAGGTTACAGGTAGATTCAAAGATTTCCTGATCTGTGATTGGTTAAGATTTGTTTAAAAACTTGGGATCTCCAGCTGCATCCATGTCCCTACAAAGGACACAAACTATCATTCAGAAAACCAAACACCGCATGTTCTCACTCATAGGTGGGAACTGAACAATGAGATCACTTGGACTCGGGAAGGGGAACATCACACACCGGGGCCTATCATGGGGAGGGGGTGGGGGGAGGGATTGCATTGGGAGTTATACCTGATGTAAATGACGAGTTGATGGGTGCTGACGAGTTGATGGGTGCAGCACGCCAACATGGCACAAGTATACATATGTAACAAACCTGCACGTTATGCACAGGTACCCTAGAACTTAAAGTATAATAATAAAAAACAAAAAAACAAAAAAAACCACGTGGGGTCAGCAGAAAGGAATGTTGAACTCTGGCCTGTGGGTGTGACTTCTGCCAGGCTCCTCAGGAAGAAATTTAGAAGAAAGAACAGTGGTCAGAGTTCAGTCCCCAGTTGCCCCTTCCCCAAGGTCTGTGTGCCAGTGGATGGTGTTTTCCATTTGGTGGGCGGTGTGTGGGCAGGGGCAGGTTTCTGCAAAACAACTCCGGGACATATATTAAGATGTTATTTTTAGTTTCTATTGGGACTGTAACTTCTTTGGCTATTGTTTCAAGCTATTACTTCCTTGCTTATAAGATTACCTGCCACTCTCCACCAAGCATGGAAATAAAGGAACATCTTGAATTTCTTCAATGGAAATTCCAGGCACCTGGCTAGTCCTGAGCATTAAATGAGCAACTTGATAAGTAAGAAGGTAATAGTAGCTTAAAATAATAGCTAAGGAAGTTATAGTCATAAGATGTTTGGTTGTCTACAGAAACTAAAGATAACATCTTGACATATGACCTTGAGTTTACTTTTCAGAAACTTGGACCTCCACCAAATGGAAATCTTTCTTGCATGAGGTCCAGGAACCCTCTCTTGGGATCTGGATTGGGATCCCTTTCCGGTAACAATATCAGGACATCAGGACATTTCCTGGGTCTGTTCAGTAAATGTTGTTAACCTGTTCTCTTAACTGAAACTGTCTAAGAATGACTAACCTCCTGGCAATGTAAGATGGAGTTGCTCTGGTTCAAATGCCTTGGATGCCTCTGACAGTATTAGTGAAGTTTATTTTTATTTTTTTTCGGACTGTTAGCTTATTAGGAACTAACAAGACCCTCCCTAACTCATCTACTCATCTTTCAGGACTCAGCTTCACTTGTTCTGAGGGTTTCCCTTGACACCTCCACACCCACACCGAAGTATGACCTCCCGTCTCCTATAGTTCCAAAGCCTGTTTTGACAAGGGGCACCTAAATTAGGGTTACTATCACATTGTGTTACAATTTGTTCACAACTATTTTCTCTTCCACTGGAAGGATTCTTGTTAGGGCAGATATCAACCTAAAAGAAAGAAGCCCAGGCAAAATAGATGTAACTAGAGGGTTTATTTGGGCGAAGCTTGAGGATTGCAACCTGGGAGCATAGATTCAGGTTTTCCGCAGTTACAAGCTGTAGCAGCAGTTACAAGCAGGTTTTTAAAGAAAAGAAGAGGCAGTTTCTAAGTTGTTTGCCAAGAATTTACATTAAAATAACATAAGTTATTGATTGGCTCTATGTCATTTCCTTGTATTATAAATTCCAGGAACATGAAGATAATGGGTGAGGCAGCTAGGCAGGAACAAAATGCCTTTAAACAATTGCCCCCACAGATGGGTTTGGGGGCACATGAGTGAAGTCTTAGACTCCGGTCTCTTTTGGCCTGATAAATTTTGTGAACCTCCCATAGTGCAGACAGCTCTGAGCTATTTTTCTTTTCTCATGGAGACCAGGTCTTGGTTACCTTGGAGTCCCCAGTGCCTTGGAGAGGAGTTGATACAGAATTGGGGCTTGGAAAATGGTGAAGAATGTGTGAAATGTCCCAGAGACATGTCCTGATTAAGAGCCTGAACTCCTTTGATCTTGGACCCTACACTTCCTGAGTGTCATATAAGAGGTGGGAAATTTTCACACCCAGTGACCTGGAGGACAGGCTAAAAGGGTAAAGAGATGAAGAGCAGCGCTTCTTTAAAGCCACGTGGCTTTGTTTCTTCTCATTGGGATGACAGTTTGCTAAGGAGAAAATGGGGCTGGAGTGTTAAAAGACCCTAAGTGTCTGGCTGCTCCTTGGGTCTTGGAGATTCTGAGATAACAAGAACCATGGAACTCTGAAATTGATCCAGATCGGGTTCATTGTTCTACTCCTCCTTTCTTGTAAATGCCCTGATTGTTGGAAGGACTTCTTATGATGTCAATCTATAAAAAAGCAGAGGCCAAAAGTCTTTACTGGATACCTATTATGTGCAAAGAAGATACTATACTCCCCTGATAGCAAGGGATACATTATTTTACGGAATGTGTCTCTTGCTGATGCCAACAGCCTATTCCAGGATCCAGTTTTGACTGTGGAGTATTCATCACTTAGAAATGAATTGTTAGAATGACTTTTACAACTAGAGCTGCCAATTGTCCGGCTTGATGTTAGGCCGTCTCAGTCATCTAGTTCTGGAATACATGGTTCAGATAGTGTTTGAAAGGGCAAGTTAAATGTAAATCACCTAATTTTGGTGAGTGGGCTTGCATAACAACAAGCCCGCTAGGATTTATTGTTCTTGCTTGTGTCTGAGTGTCTGCACTGTAAGGGATATTCGGGAGAACCCTTGAGGAAAGTCCAGATCCCTGTTAGGAGCTGGTTCCCAGAGGTGGCTTTTAGCACCCATAAATTTGGGTATTTTTTTTTTTCTTTTAAAAATCTTACCAGCTTAATTGTAATGTAGTGGTGGATTTATATGACTCTTAAGTTTAATTACTGAAATTTTATTAGTAGAGTAGAAAAATCCTCTGCTCCTAAATGTGGGTCTCTTATTTGTGGCTTAACTTCTAACTTTTTGTTTGCATTCTCTTATTCTCTTTTTGTTCTTTTCATGAGTTAGTTGAGTAATAACTAAAACTGAACTGTGAGTCTTTTCATAGAGGTTGGAAAATCCCACATAGGAAATGGCACCACCAGCAATGGTCAGTCGTTTATGTTGGCCAATGTAAAGAAACCTCCTTTGTTTCATAGAAGGTTAAGTAATTGGTGGGGAAATTGGGGTGGGGGAGGAGTTGAGTTACCTTGTCTTGGTGAACTTCAGCCCAATACACAGTGGAAAGTGCCAGATAATAAATGAAACTACAAGAGGTTAGAAAACTATACTTTCTTTTTAGATATTAAAGGCCATGAGGTCGTATGTTACTTCAAAGATTTGTTGGATCTGTTTCTGAATGGGAGGGAAATTGGTTTCAGTCACTTAAGAGAAGGGGGCATGGTGGGCCAGGAACATTATTAGTGTACTGTACTCCTGTCACCTGCTGAGGTAAGCAGGTTCTGAATAGCTCCTCTGGGGTGCAGGAAGAAAATACTAAAACTTTGAATTATCCTTATTGATCTCATCCCTTTAAAATGTCTGTTTATGCTGTTTTATGGCGTATGGAAAGGATAAGCTTGGGGAATACTGTCCTTGAGAGAGGAGGAGAAGGCAGGTAGTCGGATCAGAATGCAAATAACTGGAGATGTGGAGTAGCTCAGAATTCAGAGGTCTCGTAACTGCCCAATGGGTTCTCATTGCCTGCTGCCTAGACAGAGCCAATTTATTAAGACAGGGGAATTGCAACAGAGAAAGAGTTTAATTTACACAGAGGCAGCTGTATGGGAGACAGGAGTTTTATTATTACTCAGAGCAGTCTCCCTGAAAATTTGGGGATTGGGGTTTTTAAGGATAATTTTGTGGGTAGGGGGTCAGAAAGCGGGGAATGCTGGTTGGAAGAGTTGAAGATGAAATCACAGGAGGTTGAACTGGGTTTTCCTTGCTGTCTTCTGTTCCTGGTTAATTCTGTAAACCATTCAGGAGCAATATGGGGAGGTTCAGAATCTCGCAGCCTCTGACTGCATGACTCTTAAGCCATTATTTCTAATCTTGTAGCTAATTTGTTAGTCCTACAAAGGCAGACTGGTCCCTAGGTAAGACGGGGGTTTGTTTGGGGAAGGGCTGTTACCATCTTTGTTGCAAAGTTAAACTATAAACTAAATTTTTCCCAAAGTTAGTTCAGCCTGTGCCCAGGAATGACAAGGACATCTTGGAGGTTAGAAGCAAGATGGAGTCAGTTAGGTTAGATGTCTTTCACTGTCATAATTTTCTCACTGTTATAATTTTTGCAAAGGTGGTTTCAGTCTCCTATCTGTTCTGATAAAGAAAATGTGGTCCTCATTGGATTCTGGAGAGATAGTAGTTTCTTGTTACTGTGGAACCTTGGTAGGAAAAGGCTCCTGTTTCTGTGAAAACCTGAGGGCCCAGTGTGAGGATGTTCCAGGAGAGTGGAGTTGACAGTGTGCAAGGGATTAGCTTGCTCTGGTGATAAAGACATGATTAAAATCTATTTGATTTCAGTACTTAACTGGCAAATCTGATGCAACTTCTGGAAAATTCCTAGATGGCTTTAGGCATATTTAAAAGAAGCCATATTCTTCCTTTTAAAAATAGATATGCACCAAAATATTTTATTTTCATCTAATCCCACTTTAACGACCAGAACCCTCTTAAAAGCAATTCCAAACTAAAAAATGTAAAACCATTTCCTATGGGCATTTGTTCTTTGGTATCATCAGGGTTAATGTTTGCATCCTCTGTGCTGAAATTAAGGATGTTGGGAAAGAAGTGTCATTGCTTTGCCTACTAAATGTCTCTTGAGTATGCTTAGCTTTCATCCATAAGAGAGCCGAACTTCCCTTGTGATTATTAAAAAAAAAAAAGACAAAAACTCACTGCTGATTCTTTCATCTCTGCAAAAGCAGGTGGGAACTGCAAAGAGATTTGCTTATCTTGCTCAGTCAAGGGCTGGTAAAAGTTTGGTAAGCAGACCTGGTAGCTGGTGTCCCCTTCCACAGTTCATTTTCATCCTTCTGAATTCTTGATTCCCATAGAAGAAGCCATCCTCAGAAGCCAGCCTCTTGGGATTTTCCTTTTGTTTCTCCAAGATTAACCAGTTCTGTCCTGTCAGCAGGAGCAGGCAACTAGGGAAGGAGAGGCTCTTCAGGGCTTTCAGCATTTTTCCAAGGAGTGCTTTTCTCCCTCAATTCCTCACTGGTAGTGAAGCTGCTTTCTTGTAACGTCTTCCTCTTCTTCTGATGAGATGCTGATTCTGATTGCCATCTAGCAGCTTCCGGTGGTGGTAAGTGGTCAAGAGTGTTTTTCCGGGACTTGATCTCAGGTTTTCAAGAATACCCCCTAGAGACCCAGTCTGTGTTCTGTATCATCGCTCGAGCTTTCAGAGTAGCCTTGCTTTTCCCCTTGACATGGTCATGTTTGATCTTCCTGCACTGCTGGGAAATCTTCCTTTTGGGGGAGAGGATTAGGTCTGGGTTGAGGTGAGTAGATGGGTAGCATTCAATGGTTAGTGAGATGAAGTGGAAATTTAGCTGTGGGCTGGTTGGAACGATCTGTTTCTTTTCTCCAGATCCCTATTTTTTTTTGCTGTTTTCATCTTGGTGACTAACGTTTCACAAATATTCTTTATTATTCTCCTTTTGTGAAAAAATAAATTTGGGGGAGTTAGTTGGAAATGGGAGATAGGACATTTTCTTTTTTGTTGTTTGAAATTTCTATTTTTTATTCTGTTAGCATGCCTATTAAATGATCAATGACAGCAGCATAAATGTGCATTTCTTCTTGGTTTGTAGGTCTTGTTCACTTCCTTTGGTAGTAGTTGGTTTTATTTTTTTCATGGAGTTTGTATCCAGTGCACCTATTCAATATATTGTTTATGGTCAATTTATGCTTTAGACATGAACAGTTTGCACTGAGCTAGCCCTCTGCGGTTTGAGGGTTATGTTTTCAGTGCTAAAATTTGTCTGAACAGAAAAAGGTATCCTTCTAGTTGTTTTGTTTATAGGCAAGAGGGTGTCTCGGGTCCCTGGTTAACAATTAGCTGTTTTGAAGAAAAGAAAACTGGTGAAAAACATTAATTGGAAGCTGAAGGCTTGTTACAAAGGAAATGAGGAAATAGAGGTGTTCTTGTGGGATTACCAACACCTGTGCCCATGAAGCATTTCCCCCCCCTCCTTTTACTCAGCTGTTGCTCCATGCTGGCCTTTACTGCAAAATGTAATCTCAGAGTGATTTCAGTTTTGATTTTTTAAAATTTATTTTTTATTTTTTATGTGATATGTAATAACTGCACATATTTATGGGGTACATGTGATATTTTGGTACATGCATACGATGTGCAATGATCAAATCAGGGCAATTAGCATATATATCACCTCAAACACTTATCATTTCTTTGTGTTGGGAACATTTCAAATCTGCTAGCTATTTTGAGGTACAATAAATTAGCATTATCTATTGTCATCCTACTGTGTTATCAAATACTAGAATCTGTTCCTTCTATCTAACTATATGTTTGTACCCATTAACCAGCCTGTCTTCATCCCCTTCTTCCTCTTCCCCTTCCTAGCCTCTGGTAACCACCATTCTCCCTCTCTACCTTCATGAGATCAACTTTTTTAGCTCCCACATATGACAGAGGATATGTGATATTTGTCTTTCTGTGCCTGGCTTATTTTGCTTAACATAATATCTTCCAGTTCCATCCACATTGCTGCAAATGACAGAGTTTTATTCTTTTTCATGGCTGAATAATGTTCCATTGTATATAAATACCACATTTAAAAATTTTATTCCTCAAGAATAAACATAATTGCTTCCATATCTTGGCTATTGTGAATAGTGCTGCAATAAACAAGGGAGTGCAGATATCTCTTCAATGTACTTATTTTATTTCTTTTGGATATATTCCCAGTAGTGGGATTGCTGAATCATATGGTGGATCTATTTTCACTTTTTTTGAGAAACCACAGAGTGATTTATTTTAACCTGTATTGTGCCTGTATATTGTCTCTGCAGAAGTCTTTAAAAATGAGGGAACAAATGATTTTTTTGTATCCCTGGAGGATTTTTTTGTGGGTGGGAGAATTTTATTTTGTTCATATGTGGCATATTGAATATTTTCATTTAGTGGGAAAAAAGTTAACTCACCATCTAAAAGTAAATTGGAAATTGTAGCTCTCATTGAAATTAAACTTAATGTATGTTTGGCTGGATGCAGTGACTCACGCCTGTAATCCCAGCACTTTGGGAGGCTGAGGCAAGCGGATTACTTGAGATCAGGAGTTTGAGACTACCCTGGCCAACATGGTGAAACCCCGTCTCTACTAAAAATACAAAAATTTGCCAGGCTTGGTGGCGCATGCCTGTAATCCCAACTACTCAGGAGGCTGAGGCAGGAGAATTGTCTGAACCGTGTGGTGGAGGTTGCAGTGAGCTGAGATCAGGCCACTGCACTCCAGCCTGGGTGACAGAGCGAGACTCTGTTTCTAAAAAAAATATAAAATAAAAAAATAAATAAAAACCAAAACTTAATGTGTGTAATCTAGATTCTTGTATAGCATGAGTAGGAATTAGAAACAAGTATTTATTTTTAGAATTTCTCATGAAAAGATATTAAAAAATGGTAACCCCCTAGCAACATTATATATTTCAAATATAATAAAAATTCTTGTTAAATATTACATATTGATTGTTATGTTTTTGGAAACATGTTCCTTCCTTACTTTAAAGCTACCTTGCTTTTCTTTCTCCTTTTATTTACTCAACTGAAATTTGAGTACCTACCCAGTGCCAGGCACTGTGCTAGATGCCTGGGGGAAGAGGTCACAGAGGGAGGGCCACAGCATTTCATTTCAATGGATCCTTCTCTGACCTTTCGTTTGCAGTTGAGCGCCCTCTAGAGCTCTGTCCTTGTTCCTCATCCTGTCTTTTCCTCACCTCTCCTTGTTCTTTCTGGGTGAGGTCATTCATTCCCCTTGACTTCACTCCTTCCTTATATGTTGATGATTCCAAGTCTACAAATCTGTTTTTTTGTCTTTTGTGCTGTGAAGATGTTTTCAATGATCAAGAGGTATTTTAAGCCTACATTTTCAAACTAAATTCATTATTTTTTCATCCCAATTCCTTCTTCTGCCCCTTCACCTTCTCCTCCTTTTCCCTTCAGTGCTGTATTTATCATCATAGTGGCACCTCTATTCCCTCAGAGTCCCCAGGCAAAAACCTGGAAGTCACCCCAGATTCCTCCTTGTTCTGCATCCAAACACACAGACCATTTATTTTATTTTGAAAAGACGGGATCTCACTATGTTGCCTAGGCTGGTCTCTAACTCCTGGGCTCAAGCAATCCATCTGCCTCGGCCTTCCAGCTGGGATTACAGGCATGAGCCACCATGTCTGGCCCATACAGATCATTTATCATTTATAAACTGCATATTTAACTATGGAAACATTTCTAGAATTCAGCCCCATTTGCCAGTTGTCATTGCTCCCCCATCTCCTTTTCTGCCAGCCCATACTGTGAGATTAACCTTCCTAAAATCTCTGACAGCCTGGACTGGCACAGAAAGACAAAAAGGAACAAGGATAATGGAAAAGAGGGCTGAATTCTAATTGTGCCATTCTACTTAGATACCTCTTCTGTCTCCCTGCAACCTGCAGGAGCAACCACAGGATCTTGACCATAGCGATGCTCTGTGTCACCTTATCTATAAAATGGGGATAATGATAATTCCTGCTCATAGAGTTTTGGGGAGGACTGAATAAGACAACACACGTCAAGTGCTTAGCACAAGGCCAAGTCCCCAGTGAATGGCGGTGATGATGAGGACACTGATGAAGATGATCCTGTCTTTCAGAACCCAGCTCTTACCTTCCTTGCCAGCCCCATATCACTGCACATTCTTCCTGTGCCTGTATGATCTGCTTGCCACGACTATCACTGCTCCCCAAACCTTCCTTCCCTTTCATAACACTTGGCCTTTCCTCATGCTATTCCTTTAACTTGTCCTTACCTTATTTTGTTTAGCAAGCTCTTCCTTTCCTTTCAAAAGGACTCAACTCAGAATTGCCATCTGTGAGGTCTTCGCTGACTCTGCAAAGTCAGCGTGTGTCATTCTGACTCTGCAAAGTCAGAATGCAGAATGTGACTGCATTCCCTCTGCCTCCATAGTTCTCCATCCCTCCTTCTACCATAGCCCTACACTCATCACCCTTTTTAAAAATATTTATTTATTTATTTATTTTGAGACAGGGACTTGTGTGTCACCCAGGCTGGAGTGAAGTGGCGCAATCACAGCTCACTGCAACCTTGAGCTTCTGGGCTCAAGTGGTCCTCCCACTTTAGCCTCCCAGGCAATGGGACTGGAGGTGTGAGCCACCATGCCCGGCTAATTTTTTGTGTTTTTTGTAAAGACGGGATTTCGCCATGTTTCCCAGACTGCTCTCAAACTCCTGGACTCAAGTGAGGAGACAGGGGGCATCTGCTTACCTTGGACTCCCAAAGTGTTGGGATTACAGGTGTGAGCCACTGCGCCTGGCCTACACTCACCATTTGAATGGTCTTTTATGTGTCTGTCTGCTCTCATCTTCCCCAGACTGTGGGCTTTCGAAAGACTGGAAATGAATTTTTGCCTCCCTCGTGTCCAGTCCAGGTTAGATATAGACTAGGCACCTGATAAGTCTTTGATAATTGAATGTCAGTAGAGGGAGGAGATGGTTCTCAAATTTGGTAGGAGGTTTCCTTCACGTGGAGAGTTAAAAAAATACATTTTAAGAAAAATAAAAATAATCATTGCTTTCCCTTATTGAGTACTAACTTTGTGGCAGGAGGCGTTGAGCTAATTTCTTTATGGGAATGGATTGGTTTAGTTTTCCTAGTGATCCTATGAGTTGCTCTGAGTCCACAGAGGAGAAAACTGGAGCTTAGAAGGGAGGGGAACTTACTTGAGATTCTAGGGTTAACAGGAGCAAACTTGGGCGGCCTAACCCCAGCACTGGCGGAGCAATAGGGAAGTGAGAAGAGGAAGGAAGATGGCCAAAGCAGGGTTGAGAGAAGAGGGACAGGATGAGGACAAGGAGGGGAAAATGAGAAAGAGACCAGCAAGAGCAGGCTAGGAAAGGAAGAGAAGGAAAAGAGAAAAGGAAAATAGAATGCATTTCTATAAGTGCTTCCATTGTTCCCTGAAGTTTTGATTGAAGTAACTCAGGAAGGGAAAACCAAACATTGTATGTTCTCACTCTTAAGCGGGAGCTAAGCTATGAGGATGCAAAGGCATAAGAATGACACAGTAGACTTTATGGACTCAGGGGGAAAGGGCAGGAAGGGGGTGAGGAATAAAGGACTACAAATTGGGTGCAGTGTACACTACTTGGGTGATGGCTGCACCAAAATCTCACAGATCACCACTAAAGAACTTACTCATGTAACCAAACACTGTTTCCCAATAACCTATGGAAAAAATAATAATAATAATAAAAAAGAGGAAACCAGGAGACCAAGAAGGAAAATGAACAGGGGATACGTGAGAGGAAGAAGGGCAGCTTTGAAATGTTGTGGCTGGGTAACAGCTGCATGACTAGAATATAAAGAGACTCCTGTATGGACATGACAACTCACAACAATTAACCTGCCATTTGTTATACAGGAAATATAACAATAATTTATTGTTGAGGCATGGTAATTGCATATACCTGTAGTTGCAAGCCATTTATAAATTTGGCTTTTTTTTTTTTTTTTTTTTGAGATGGAGTTTTGCTCTGTTGCCCAGGCTGGAGTGCAGTGGTACGATCTCAGCTCACTGCAACCTCTGCCTCCTGGGCTCAAGCGATTCTCCTGCCTCAGCCTCCCAAGTAGCTGGGACTACAGGCATGCGCCATCACGCCCAGCTAATGTTTGTATTTTTAGTAGACATGGGGTGTCTCCGTGTTGGTCAGGCTGGTCTTGAAGTCCTGATCTCAGGTGATCCACCCGCCTCGGCCTCCCAAAGTGCTGGGATTACAGGTGTGAACCACCGTGCCCGGCCTTATAAATTTGACTTTTACACGCGCCCACACATACACACATACACAGATTTGCTTAATATTGTTTTTTACTTCTACTTTTGTACAGTTCCTACAATCTACAAGCACTGTGGCTGTTGGCAGCTGTCACCGATACCGAATAGAATTATCTCTAGTGCCCACCGTCACACTCACACTCAAAGCTGCACACGTTCAGGGCAGAAGCCTGGGCTTGTTCCTTTTCTCTCACTGGTCTTAGCTCTTAGGCTGAGATTTCTCTGCTTCATCTGGATCGCCAGTCTCTGGGGTCTCGTAGCTGAGTTTCAGTTCCCCAATCCTACCTGATCCTCAGGGGGCCAGCACTGGGGCTGCAGGTAGTATTTTGGGTTGGCAGGCAGGGATGCCTGTGGGTGTGACAGCAAGGTCACCCCTACATGGGTCCCAAGGTGGGAGGACTCTCTGAGGCTTTGCTCTTCAGGCTCTGGGAACCTAGGGCCAGAGGGAGGAAAGGGGAAGGGCTGGGCAGCCGGAGGAGAGACGGGCTTGTTCCTTCCTCCTGTCATCCTTGCTTGCCATCCTCAGGCTGGGTTCCTGCTCAGGCCCACACTGGTGCAGCCCTCAAAGGGAGCCTCTTCCTCTCCATGCTTCATTGGGTTAGTCCTCAGAGAGATGTTGGGTTGGGATGGGAAGCAAGGGCCTTATTGAGAATTGTGAAGAAACGTTAGGGAAACGGAAAGGAAACTGGGAGAGAAGGAGATGGAGTAAGAGGAGAAAAAGTAGACTGGGGAGGTGGAAATGAGGTGGAGGGAACACACTTTTACGGAGTGAACTGTTCATATCTGTGTACTTAACCTCACACAGCTTGGAGGAAGGCATTCCCATCTCCACTTTACAGATGTGGAGATTGAGTCTCAGGCAGGGTACGTGACTTGCTCAAAGTAATGCTAGATAGAAAGCCACTGAGCTGGGACTTGAACCTTGCTATTCTAAAAGTCTCTTCTGTGTAGAACTCTGTCTCCAAAGAGGAGAGGAGGCAAGCAGAACAGAACAGAGAAGGGAGCATAGAAAGAGATCTAGGGTTGGGTACATTGGGTATTGAGTCTGGGCTTGGGCATGTTCCATATTGGGTCCCTTCGTCTTTGGCCTGCTTTGTCCTGAGTCTTCAGAGAACTGGAGAACACCCACACCTAAAGGAAGTAGAAGATCCCCACCCTGGTGGGAACACTTCAGTTCCTCCCTAGGCTCTCAGATAGGAGACAGGCAGGGAGGGGCTCGCCTGGGCAGGTCTCCGGGCCAGCGAGGTGGACTGCCAAGGCTCTGCCTGTGCTTTTTCCTGGCCTCCACTGCTCCTGTCTCTTTCTCAACTGCCCTGGCTCCTTCCTTTTCCCGTTCTTTTCCAATCTCCTCTGATTCCTTTGCTTTTCTGTCACTCTACTTCATATCTTCAATCTTTCTCTTTCCACTGGCCCTAACCCCTCAGTTTACCACATGCCCCCTAGCTCCTCACTGCAAACACAGCTTCTATTTAAGTCCCATCATCTGTTCACCCTTATGTCCGTTTATTTATTTATTTGTGTAGAGACAAATAAATAAATAATTATTTATTTGCTCAGGCTGGTCTAGAACTCCTGGATTCAAACAGTCCTCCCACTTCAACCTCCCAAAGTGTTGGGATTACAGGCATAAGCCACCCTGCCCAGCCATTATCTCCTTTCTTTTATTGCAGAATGTCTTAAAGGAGTTACACTTGCTGTCCTCATTTGTTCCTAATGTTTATGCAGAAACATTGACAAAGAGACATCAATGGTCTGCCTTTAAGATAACTAATATCAAATGCACACTCTCATTATGTGCCCTGTCCCCACGACCCACCCAGGTTGGCTCTGAAGTTTACAGAGCGTATTTGCCCCAGATTCTGTAATGAGTTAGTGGAAAAAGCAGGAATCCAAGAATAGGGTGTGTGGCCCCAAAGGACAGGCTTCTGACCACCATGTCCTGCTTCCCCATCCCCCCGAACAGCTCTGAGGGCTGTTCTCTTGGATGGCTTTTGGTGAGTTTACTATGGCCAGAGTGGGCCATTTGTCCTGTAGACTGTGGACTGTAATTCAATAGCACACCCAAAACAGATCTTTCTGGGGGCAGATTAATAGTAGCTCAGGAAACTGATGATATAAAATAAGAATGACAATTTATTAATTTAAAATACATACTCTGTCAGGAGAACCAGAATGTTCACTCCAGCATGACAAGTGCATTCTTTCCCTGTGGGCAGGCTTCTGTGGGAAAGCAGATTATTATCAGCAGGTTGCTTGGTGAGCATGGAATCAGAGCAAGGGGAATTAGCTGTAATAACTTGATTGCTGTACGGCCTCAGATCATTAAAGAGACTCTCCATTTTAATCCTTTGCTTAAAGTGGTGCATCACCTGCACCCAGATGTGCCCATTTTCAGTGTAAGAAGAGACTTCCTTGTGGAAGGCTGATCTCTTCCTCACAGGATGCTTAAGTAGCAGTTCCAGCATGGAGGTCTTGTTATCTTCAATCTCAAGGTGTCTAAAACCAACTCTTTAATTTCCCTGCACAAACTGGCATCTTCTTTTGACTTTGCTATTTCTTGCATTAGAAAATTATTTTCCATGACCAAGATTCAACACCTAAACCTGAAATGTAAAAAAAAAAATTATGGAAGTGCGAATTTCAATCTTTAAAACAAATATGCATTGCTTTTAAAAATAAATTAATATATGTAAAGTCCGTAGCTATTATTTGCTACATTCCTCTCTCTACTTTCTCACACTTCCCTTATTAAAAACAACCCTCTAGGATTTTCACATGAAGAAACTACCATTTTAATCCCTGGCATAAGATGAAGCTAAGGGAAAGATAAGACCCATCCAGCAGCTTTCGTTTTTCCATTTCCTCTACTTTGAGGCAGTTTTTAAGAGGGAGAACTTATTCTTGTAAATATTGTTTGCTTCAGTACTTGTAAAGGGTTAAATTTCAAAATCCTAAGTTCCTGCTTCTAGAGCTAGACTTGACTTTAGTAAACCTTTTTCTTTCAACTGATTTTGTTTACTCTATTTCCTTAGATCTTTACTGTTCCAAAAGTTCAGCGAAAGATGACTTTTTCTTTACTCCGACAACCTTTAGAGGTGGAGCGAGTATCAGTGGTGGTATTTCGGTGAGTTGATAAATTTGCAAGAATGACAGGACTAAATGTTGCTTCTAGAGTTAAACTAGAATCTGCTACATTACTATGAGTCCTCCGTAAAGTATACCTGATTGTCATTGCTACTAGAAAAAGACTGGATTTGAGGAAACATGGACTTGAATGTCAATTCTTATTTTTTCGATGTTACTTTATGTTTTAGAGTGTGACAACACTTGACTAGGATCATTAATAAGAAACAACTTCTGGAAATCTTAGAGAAATATTGTTTATTTCATGCAATAGTGATTATATAATTCCCGTGACAGAATATTTTCTACACAAGGAAAAATGGCTAAAATTGAAAAATAGATTTATTCAGTATGTTCAAAATAAAAGGTTTCAAAGACACTTTGGAAGGTGGTATTGGAGAAATTAACAATAGCAACATAGCTGAATGTTTTAAAAGTAATTTTAGGAAGAATATGGAAGAATATGACATTGCTTTATGTTTGAATGTCGAGAAACTTTTAAAATGAGAAGTGCTAGCAGAAAGATCTAAAATAAGATAGAGAAGACGTTACACGGATATTTTCTCCTTAGTTACCTTATATTACACAATTGTATTTAAGTTCGTCTTTGTTATCTGTTAGTACCAATCCCGCAAACCAATCTAGCAAACCGATAAGGACAAAGAAAGGATAAGCTGCCAAGTGCCTGGTACTTTGATTAGCTTTCTGAGAGGTGAATGTCTTCTGTCTGCATTCTCATTGCCACTGTTTGGGTACAGAGTCCCCTTTTTTTTCCATCTTGCTTAAAGAATCATTTTTCTTTTCCTCTGCTCTGGGAACTCAGCCCATGAACACAGAACATGTTGACTTAGTCCCACTGGAGAATTTTCAAGCCCTAACAAGTTGGCTTGGAACTTGCTGATGAGCCTTTATCCTCTGGGCAAGTGGGGCCACCAGATACAGATGTCGTTGTCACAGAATTCATTCACCTGCCCAGTACCGTTTTGTATTTGTTGCTATGACTATTCTGTGAAACAAAAACAATTTTGTTTTTTGTTTGAGTATTTTGTGAAACAAAGAAACAGCAAAGTCCTTCACCGATGAAAACTCACTTGTGTCTGTGGTATTTTTCAGAGGAAGTCTTTACCGCCAAACATCCTTTTTGTGTATCTTCCTTTATAACTATAGTGCCTCCTCTCCCCAGATTTGCTCATTTTCTCTTCTTTCTTCTGCTCTTCAATTTGCCTGCAACACTCTTCCTATTGCTAACCCAGTTTTGCTCATGCTTTGAGGTTCTTCCCAGGCTGAAGATAAGGGTGTGTAAGAAGATAGGGACCAGAAAAAGGGAGGGAGCAGCCAAAAGAGCTGCAGCCAGTGCAGCTTGAGAAGGCAGATCTGAGACATTTTAGGCCTGGGGACTGGGGTCTGGGATCCAGGGAGGGATAGTTACTAAAAGGAAAGTGTCTTTTAGCATTTGGAAGCCCTTCCTCCATTTCTTGTGGAAATTAATCTTTCATTCAACAAGTGTTTACTGAGCATTACTACGTGCCAGACAGGCATTAGATGCTGGAGATACAGCTATGGTGCCCTGTCCTAAAGGAGTTTGTGGAATAATAGGAAAATAGCCAATATAATAGAAAAATGTATTCTAGAGTGATCGGGGCTCTCACATGGGCAGTGCCAGGTTCTACGGGAACACACAGGAAATGCTCCTCCTATCTCTGGGGAGGTCAGAGAAGGCCTCCTAAAGGAAATGATATATGAGTTGCCATTGGACAGATGAAAAGGAGCTAGTCTGATAAAGGGAGTGGAGACAGGTGGCTACAGGCAGAGGAAAGAGCATGTGTGAAGGCTCCCAAATGGAAAGAAGCTGAGTTGTATATTTCTGGAGTACAGACATGGGGAGGTGCAGATAAGCATGGGAACAGGGAAGGAGAGTGATGAGGAATCAGGCTGGAAAGATGAGCAGGGACCATGTTGCAGAAGGTCCTAGGAGTCATGTTACAGCTTTTTTCCTGAGGCCAACAAGAGGTGTTGGCAGGGTTTTTAGCAGGAGTGTGACATGATGCCATTCTCCTTTTATAATGATGACTCTGGCTTTGATGTGGACACTGGTCTACAGGTGGCCACGCATGGAACAAGGGAGGAACATAGCGGGAGAGCAAGCACTGGTCAGCAGGCATGTCCTGGAGATAACTCACTGCTTGGGGCTGGGGTGGGGGAGTAGAGAGGTGGGGCTAGGAGGCATGGTCTTGGGCAGCCTTACTGGCAGCTGATTGAAGGTGTGGAGGAAGCCACAGTGGAGTTACTGATGGGATAATATATGATGACCTAGCCTTGCTTTTAGCAACACCTGGCAGCGACACCCCTATCTCCTTGCTTGGATTCATAAGTTTTAGTTACCTGGTCCCTATAAAACACTGGGTCCTGCAAAGTATCAGTGACCCTGTTTGTCAGGCATACCCCAGGGGCCAGAAAAGGAAGAAAGGGTCTCAGGCTTTTTAGACTTCTTGGTGATTTGTAGTGGAGAGTGCGTGTTGATGAACTTCCTCTGCAACCTCTTTTCTTGTAACTACTAAGCCATAAGTATTGTTCTTCCCCTTCTCTGGTCACCATATGACTGACCAACTTCTTCTTTATGTACGTTGGCTGCATCCTGCCACACCACTTTCCTGAGCAGGAAACAAACCAGTCATTTTTTTTTTTCTAACTGAAAGAGCATGCGGTCAGTACCTCTGCCTGCACCGTCATGTGTTTGCAAAAGTGCGTTTATTTCCATGGTATTTTGGGTTTTGAATGTTTGAAATCACTTGTTTGCGCCTTCATTTCTCATTCTAAATCTCTAAGAGTTTCCAGTATGAAGGAAATTAGACCACATGTAGAAAAAAATGAAATCTAATAATGATATTATTCTGGTTTAAAAAAAATAACTGCCCAGAGAAGACTTACATACATGAGAATAAATTGAGGGAAAGTTTTGAATTGCATTTTGTTTCTCTAGAGCCTGGGCAGTAATTTCCTCTCACACATAGTTCTCGAAGTTCAGTTGTGGTTCTCAGCTATGGCCTGTGAAAGAGTCACCTATGGCACTTAAATAAAAGGCAGATTCTGGAACCTTACCCCTGAGATATTCTGATTCACAGGATTTGAGATCTGTTTCATTCAATTTTAATGCCAAATTGAGTGGCATATTTGTGCTTACCTTGAGTTGTCTCATATGGCCTTTAAAATACAAAGATTATTTTTGTACAGAATTTATTCTTATCTGGCTGGACTAAAGCCTGATAAATTCAATCTGTTGTTCCTTCCTGTGTCAGTGACTTCCTAGTTATCTAGATTTGTCTAGGAAGAAAGTTAAAGGAGGTAAATTTATAGTTATTGTGCATTTTTCAGATACTAATATTACATACTTCTGTTTTCTTAGGTCGGCCACCTGTTGAGACCTGGTGAAAGATCAGGTAGTTCTACAGTAAAAAGAAATCGCTTGGTAAGTTTTGAGTTCTTCCAATGATGCAAAGTGATGTTTTAAAAATATAATTTTAATTTTTTCGTGGAAGTTTAATTTATATACAAAAAGCACACAGGTCTAGGTGTTCAGCTCAATGAACTTTGACGATTATATACACCCATGTAACTACCAAGGGTGTATAAAACAAGATATAGAACATTGATTTCTCTCACCCCAGAAAGTTCCCTTGTGCCTCTTTTCATTCATTCTTTCTACACCCATTGTGGCCGTCTTTTGATTTCTGTCAGATCAGTTTTATCTACTTTTGAAATGAATATAAATGAAATCATACAGCATGTGTTCTTTTGTATTGCTGCTTTTGCTTAGCATAAGGTTTTTGACATATACCCACACAGTTGCATGTATTAATAGTTTGTTCTTCATTTTAAATTTCAAAGCAGTGTTCCATTGTGTGAACACACCAACATTTAAAACAGAGTTCATATAGTTAGAAATAATTTTGGTCATGATCGCAGAAAACACACTTTGGTTTTTTGGTTGAGTAATTTGGTGCAGTAATTAATAGTATCATTAACACTTCAGTTTACTGAATCCAATTTCTTTAACATAGCATCCACACCAGAGAGTGTTGATTTTCTCTATTGTCTCTAGTTAGTCAGTGACAGGCTACTATGTAATTTTTCCTTCAGTGGACCTGAATCCAACCTATTACGGCTGTTTTCTTTATTTTTGACCACAGACTCTTTAGAGACTAAAGGCTGGATTAGAGTTTACATAGTGCCCTGTCCCTCCTTCCAATACCATCCCTGATAGGTGGTTAACCTACTGCCACAGGTAATTAGAGCATGATGCATTTCATTCCCTTGTTAGATACTTATTCATTGCAACATGCAGTCTTATAATGAGCTGAACTCTGTCTCAATGTGGTTCCCACCCATAGGCCATTAGTTATGCCCTCTGGGGCAATATATTCATATTCCCAATGGTAATCAGGAGTCTAGAATTATTGTCACCCATTTTTTTCAAGTAAAATGATTTAATTATATTTAATCTTAATAGTGTAAAGATAAGATTAACTGGCTTTAACACAAACAGATTTTCAACAGGACCCAGTGTTGCAAAGTTTTGATATGTTCTAACATGATCTAAGATTCAGGTCTCATTCTCTTAAACAGTAATTCATATGTATATGTGTATGTATGTATTAATGCATATATGTAAAAGTAGGTAATTTTTGGAAATAAAAATAAGAAAGCAGAAGTCACCATAATCATGCTGCCTAGAGATAAATACTTGAGGTTGCTGTGTTGCACAACTTTACAGGACTCCAATTATAGTGACCTCTATTAATGTATTTGTGTATATTGATCCAAATATATATCCCCAAATAGAATTATCCTGTACATTATTTTGAAACTTCCTCTTTAAACTTAGAATTATAATCAAAGACACCTTTTATGTCTTTAAACATTTCTCAATAACATTATTCTTATTTACATTTCCCCTAACTTTTAATTTTGAAAATGTTGAATGTTACATAATTGAAAGAATGATACAATGAACACCCATAACTTAATTCTACAATTATTACTATTTTGCCACGTTTGCTTCCTTACTGTCTGTCTCTTTTTCTATACAAACACATTCCCTCATGTGTACAAACACACACATGGGGTCTTTTTGTTTTTCAAATTTCAATAGGCTTTTGGGGAGCAGGTAGTGTTTGGTTACATGAATAAGTTCTTTAGTGGTGATTTCTGAGATTTGGTGCACCCATCACCTGAGCAGCATACACTGTTCCCAATTTGTAGTCTTTTCTCCCTCACTCCCCCTCCCACCCTTTCCCCCAAGTCCCCAAAATCCATTGTATCATTCTTATGCCTTTGCGTCCTCATAGCTTAGCTCCCACTTATGGGTGAGAACATACAATATTTGGTTTTCCATTTCTGAGTTACTTCACTTAGAATAATGGTCTCCAATTCCATCCAGGTTGCTGCAAATGCCATTATTTCATTCCTTCTTATGGCTGAGTAGTATTCCATGGTGTGTGTGTGTGTGTGTGTGTGTGTGTGTGTGTGTGTATGCCACATTTTATCTGCTTGTTGATTGATGGGCATTTGGGCTGCATCCATATTTTTTGCGATTGTGAATTGTGCTGCTATAAACATGTATGTGCAAGTTTTTTTTTTTGTATAATGACTTCTCTTCCTCTGGGTAGATACCCAGGAGTGGGATTGCTGGGTCAAATGGTAGATCTACTTTTAGTTCTTTAAGGAATCTTCACGTTGTTTTCCATAATGGTTGCACGAGATTACATTCCTACCAACAGTGTAAAAGTATTTCCTTTTTACCACGTCTGCATCAACATTTATTCTTTTTTGATTATGGCCATCCTTGCAGGAGTGAGGTGGTACTGCATTGTGGTTTTGATTTGCGTTTCCCTGATCATTAGTGATGTTGAGCATTTTTCCCTATGTTTGTTGACCATTTGTATATCCTCTTTTGAGAATTGTCTATTCATGTCCTTAGCCCACTTTTTGATGGGATCCGCTTGTTTTTTTTCTTGCTGATTTGTTTGAGTTCCTTGTAGATTCTGGATATTAGTCTTCTGTTGGATGTATAGATTGTGAAGATTTTTCTCCTACATGTGGGTTGTCTGCCGATTATTTCTTTTGCTGTGCAGAAACTTTTTAGTTTAATTAAGTAACATCTATTTATGTTCGTTTTTGTTGCATTTGCTTTTGGGTTCTTGGTCATGAAGTCTTTGCCTAAGCCAATGTCTAGAAGGGTTTTTCTGATGTTATCTTCTAGAATTTTTATAGTTTCAGGTCTTAGATTCAAGTCTTTGATCCATCTTGAGTTGATTTTTGTATAAGGTGAGAGATGAGAATCCAGTTTCATTCTTCCACATGTGGCTTGCCAGTTATCCCAGCACCATTTGTTAAATTGGGTATCCTTTCCCCTCTTGATGATTTTGTTTGATTTGTCAAAGATCCATTGACTATAAATATTTAGCTTTATTTCTGGGTTCTTTATTCTGTTGCTTTGGTCTACATGCCTGTTTTTATACCAGTATTATGCTGTTTTGGTGACTAGGGCCTTATAGTATAGTTTGAAGTCGGGTAATGTAATGCCTCTATATTTGTTCTTTTTGCTTAGTCTTGCTTTGGCTTTGTGGGCTCTTTTTGGTTCCACATGAATTTTAGGATTGTTTTTTCTAGTTCTGTGAAAAATGATGGTGGTATTTTGTTGGGAATTTCATTGAATTTGTAGATTGCTTTTGGCAGTATAGTCATTTTCACAATATTGATTCTACCCATCCATGACCATGTGTTTCCATTTGTTTGTGTCATCTATGATTTCTTTCAGCAGTGTTTTATAGTCTCCCTTGTAGAGGTCTTTCACCTCCTTGGTTAAGTATATTCCTAAATATCTTTTTTATGGCTATGATTAAAGGGTTTGAGTTCTTCATTTGATTCTCAGCTTGGTTGCTGTTGGTGTATAGCAGGGCTACTGATTTGTGTATATTAATTTTGTATCCTGAAACTGCTGAATTCATTTACCATTTCCAGGAGCTTTTTGGAAGAGTCTTTAGGGTTTTCTAGGTGTATGATCATGTCATCAGCAAACAGCAACAGTTTGACTTCCTCTTTACTGATTTGGATGCCCTTTATTTCTTTCTCCTGTCTGATTGCTCTGGCTAGGACTTCCAATACTGTGTTGAATAGAAGTGGTGAAAATGGGCATCCTTGTCTTGTTCCAGTTCTCCAGAGGAATGCTTTCAACTTTTCCCTATTCAGTATAATGTTGGCTGTGGGTTTGTCCATAGATGGCTTTTATTAACTTAAGGTGTGCCCCTTCTATGCTGATTTTGCTGGGGGTTTTAATCATAAAAGATGCTGGATTTTGTCAAATACTTTTTCTGCATCTATGGAGATTATCATGTGATTTTTGTTTTTAATTCTGTTTATGTGGTATATCACATTTATTGACTTGTGTATGTTAAACCATCCCTGGATCCCTGGTATGAAACTCACTTGATCATGGTGGACAATCTTTTTGATATGTTGTTGGATTTGGTTAGCTGGTATTTTGTTGAGGAGTTTTGCATCTATGTTCATAAAGGATATAGTTCTGTAGTTTTTTTTTTTGTTATGTCCATCCCTGGTTTTGGTATTAGGGTGATACTGGCTTCATAGAATGATTTAGGGAGGATTCT